>NC_041230.1:6989495-7039495 GCF_002837175.3 Physeter macrocephalus
GGCTCCTCGAGGTCCCTTTCCCCGGCTGGCTGACTGTGCCCATTTCCACTACGAGAATGTTGACTTCGGCCACATTCAGGTATGGGGGCTGCACCAGGTGGGTAGGCAAGATCCCACCCAACCCTGAAGCAGTATCAGCCACTTTACCGCTGAAACCTACCCTTGGGACTGGCTGCTCCGTTGCAGGAGCTGCAGGGCAGAAGGGGAGAGTTGTTCATTCATTCATTTGTTCCTTTATTCATTCAGCAACAACTTTTTGTTAGGTGTATGCTTTGTGCCAGGACCCTGTACTCTGACTGAGACATCTCCAGGCCCTGCCTTTGGGGAGGCTCAGGAGGGGGACACAGACCCATCCTCAGATAATGCCGATCTGGAGAGGTCAGGATTGGAAAAATGGAGACCCTCACCTGGACCTTTGTTTCCCTCTACAGCTCCTGCTATCTCCAGAGCGTGAAGGTCCCAGCTTCTCTGGAGAGAATGAACTGGTGTTTGGGGTGCAGGTGACCTGTCAGGTGAGGCCACCCGCCCCTGCCTCTCATTGAGCCTGGCGGACTGGTTGCCACGGTCCTCAGCTCAGGGTAATGGAACCATTGCTCCCTCCTGTGCTTCCCACTCCCACAGGGCCGTTCCTGGCCAGTTCTTCGCAGTTATGATGACTTCCGTTCCCTGGACGCCCACCTCCACCGGTGCATATTTGACCGGAGGTTTTCCTGCCTCCCAGAGCTTCCCCCACCCCCAGAGGGTGCCAGGGCTGCCCAGGTATACTACTTGTTGTCCCAGCCCCTACCTCAGCCAAGGTGTGTCCTCATCAGAGATGTGTGAAACCACCAAGGCAGGGGAATAGATAAATATTTAAGCACTGGTATGGCCCGAGTCCCAGCCAGTCAGAGGCCTTAGAACTGCAGCAGGGCTCTGGAGACTCCCTTTAGTTGTAGGATCATAGGGAGTTCCTGGGGGTTCCATGGAAGGGTCAGAATGGCCAGACCAATGGGGGCACACAGGGACTCGGCATAGTCTATTTAACCAATTGATATGACAGCATTTCAGTACTTCAGAGCGAGCGGAGCAGCACCCATGCGTACAAGTTGAATTTTGGCTCTGCCAGAGGCGAGCTAGGGCAGTATAGGAGGGCAGTGGGCTGTCTTGGGTGGGGTCTTCTCACATAGCCCACTCTGACAACCTGCCCCCAGATGCTGGTGCCGCTGCTGCTGCAGTACCTGGAGACCCTGTCAGGGCTGGTGGACAGTAACCTCAACTGTGGGCCCGTGCTCACCTGGATGGAGGTGGGCCCGGGCAGGAGGGCTTGGAGCTGGGAGTGAGTGAGGGATGTCTGGGGAGCAAGAACCAGCCTGGGAGGGTGTGTGTGGGCACAGGAAAGAAACGAGTAGGAGTGGAGGAGACGCTGGTATTTCAGTGTCTGTGTGGGCGCTTGCCTATGAGGGAAAAACGTGTGCGTGCATGTGCGCGCACAGGTGTTGAGCTGTAGGGATGTGAGAATTTCAAGGTATATTGGTTAGAAATAGGTTTGGCTGTAGCTCACAGAATGCCAGGCCAAGAGTGGCTTAAAGCAGCGGGGTTTTTTTTTTTAATTAATTAATTTATTTTATTTTTGGCTGCGTTGGATCTTCGTTGCTGCACGTGGGCTTCCTCTAGTTGCAGGGAGTGGGGGCTACTCTTCGTTGCGATGCACGGGCTTCTCTCTGCGGTGGCTTCTCTTGTTGCGGACCACGGGTGGGCTCTAGGAGCGCGGGCTTCAGTAGTTGTAGCACACGGGCTTCAGTAGCTGTGGCTCGTGGGCTCTAGAGCGCAGGCTCACTAGTTGTAGCGCACGGGCCTAGTTGCTCCGTGGCATGTGGAATATTCCCGGACCAGGGCTCGAACCCGTGTGCCCTGCATTGGCAGGCGGACTCTTAACCACTGCGCCACCAGGGAAGCCCCAAGCAGCAGGTTTTTAGATAGCAGATGTGCAGTGTCTGCTATGGAGGACAAGGGTGCAGGGTGTATCAGAAAGACTTCGGGCAGGGGAGTCCTGGGACATGGAAAGGGCTTTGTTTTGGGAGGGGCAAGAATGTAGGTGTTTGACCAATAGCTCTGAGTGACAGGGGCTTTTGGGTGGGGGACAGGTGGTGGCCTCCATTGGGCACAGAGGAACCTTCTCTGTCTTTATTATCGCCTTCCTCTGGCCTCTCCCTGCCACATTCCCTTCCATCTCAGCTGGACAACCACGGCCGGCGACTGCTCCTCAGTGAGGAGGCCTCACTCAATATCCCTGCGGTGGCCGCTGCCCACGTGGTGAAGCGGTACACAGCCCAGGCACCAGACGAGCTGTCCTTTGAGGTGAGGCTGTGGAGGAGCAGACTCCAGCTGGGTCCCCACTTCCCCTGCGCCTTCTGACCCTCCCTCCTCACACCTGCCCACTCCCAGGTGGGAGACATTGTCTCAGTGATCGACATGCCGCCCACGGAGGATCGGAGCTGGTGGCGGGGCAAGCGGGGCTTCCAGGTGAGCCTGGCTTGGGGCGGACGGGTGGGGTCGGGGCACCGCACCAGCTCAGATGGCCCAGTCACTGACCCGAAACCCTCCTCAGGTCGGATTCTTCCCCAGCGAGTGTGTGGAGCTGTTCACAGAGCGGCCGGGTCCAGGACTAAAGGGGGGTGAGTGTCCTGGGCAAAGTGGGGAGGCCCTCCTGCATCCTTTGCCTGCCATCCATCCTTTCCACCCCTTGTTCGCCCCACAGATGCCGATGGTCCCCCGGGTGGTGTCCCAGCTCCCCAGGGTATCTCCTCTCTGACCTCAGGTAATGCAAACGAGGGGCGAGGCCCCTGCCTCCCACCCCACCAGACCGGGAGCTGCACTGACCCTGTGTGACCCGCCTTTACTCCCACAGCTGTGCCCCGGCCACGTGGGAAGCTGGCCGGCCTCCTCCGCACCTTCATGCACTCCCGCCCTTCCCGGCAGCGGCTGCGGCAGCGGGGCATCTTGCGGCAGAGGGTGTTCGGCTGTGACCTTGGAGAGCACCTCAGCAACTCAGGCCAGGATGGTGAGGCCCGGGCCCACCTGCCCTGCCCGATCCTCCCACCCAGGCTGCAGCCTGCCCAGCCCTGACCCCGCCGTTTCTCCCAGTGCCCCAGGTGCTTCGCTGCTGCTCTGAGTTCATCGAGGCCCATGGGGTGGTAGATGGAATCTATCGGCTCTCGGGTGTGTCATCCAACATCCAGAGGCTACGGTGAGGACCCTCCACCAACCCCTTCCCTGTGCAAACATTTATGGAGCATCATCTCTATTCCAGGCCCCGTGCCATGTGCTGGGGACACAGAGTTATTGGGAGGGCACAGGGCAGGGTTGGACCGGGGTGGGGGCAGGGAAGGCTTCCTTGAGGAAGTGACACCCCAGCTGAGGTCTGAAAGGTGAGAGCAGAGCACGCACTCAAAGCAGAGGGGCCGGCCTTCACTGAGCACCTGCCGCATGCCAAGCACTGGGCACTGGGGACGCAGTGGTGCAGGAGACAACCAGAAACTCCTGCCCTCGCGGGGCCCACGTGCTAGAGGGGGAGCCAGACAAGGAAATGAGAGAGTTCACAATAGGTGACAAGTGGTATGGAGAAAAAAAGACAGGCCTAAGGAAGATCATAATAAGAAATCAGGGAGGGGTATTGCGGTTTTCAGTAGGGTGGGCGGAGAAGACCTCCTGGGGGAGAGCTCGCTGTGGAGGAGGTGAGGGAGCAAGCCCTGTGCTTATCCACGTTGGAGGGAACAGCCAGCGGGAGGGGAAAGCAGCAGGAGATGATGTCTGCGAAGTGATTAGGTGCAGAGCATGCGGGGCCTTTTTGATGACTGTTAGGATTTGGGCTTTTACTGGGAGTAAGAGGAGAACCACAGGATGGGTTCTAAGCCCAGGAGGGGCAGCATGCATAACAACAGTCTAAGAGGTGGGAAGCAGTGAGGCATGGGCTTCCAAGCTGACAGGAGGGTGGAGCCTGGGGCAGTGAGAGATGAGGCCGAGGTCACGTGCATAGAGCTTTTACCTGAGAAGGTGGGACAACGCCAGGTTGTGAGCAGGGGCCGCTGGGATTTCAGCTGCATTTCCCAGTGTGACCTCTTGGAGCCAGGAAAATGGCACAACTTTGTGGACAGAGCCCTGTCACACTGTGGAAGCAGATAGCCTTGGGTAGCTACAAGCAGGGCATCTCCCACCTGAGCCTCCGTGTCCTTCTCTGTAAGTGGGGGGGGGTGCCCTTGTCTTTGGCACATAGGGTTGTTGGGGGGAAGGGGGCTCAGTAAGGTTCTGAGAGCCTCTGAAGAGCCCAGCACAGGAAGAGGATTGCATCCACCTGTGGACACTTTAGGGGGCGGGGAAAGGACACAGCCAGGTGGGCTAGCTCTGACCCGAATCTTCCTCCTCCTTGACCTGGTGGCCTCAGGCATGAGTTTGACAGTGAGAGGATCCCTGAACTGTCTGGCCCCGCCTTCCTGCAGGACATCCACAGCGTGTCCTCCCTCTGCAAGCTCTACTTTCGAGAGCTGCCGAACCCCTTGCTCACATACCAGCTCTACGGGAAGTTCAGCGTGAGTGAGGGCGCTGGCAAGGTTGGAGGGTGCTGGGAGGCGTGCGGCCCCCCTCATTCATGCCCGCACAATCTCAGGAAGCCATGTCAGTGCCTGGGGAGGAGGAACGCCTGGTGCGGGTCCATGACGTCATCCAGCAGCTGCCCCCGCCGCACTACAGGTAAACCAGGAGGGGCAGGGAAGGGCTGTGGTGGGCTCCCAAGGGAGTTGAGGCTCAGGCGTCCCCCTCCGCTTCCACCCCCAGGACCCTGGAGTACTTGCTGAGGCACTTGGCCCGCATGGCGAGACACAGTGCCAACACCAGCATGCATGCCCGCAACCTGGCCATCGTTTGGGCACCCAACCTGCTACGGTAAGCTGGCAGCTCACCAGCCTGCCCCCCTAGCTCCCTCCCACAGGCTGGGCCTTGAGTCTCCCCCTACCCCTACCCCACCCCAGGAACCCACCCAGCTTTTGCTCTCTTGTTCATTTCACATATTTCTTAAGTGCTGGATGCCAGTACGCCTGCCCCTGTTCTCAGCACCGGGGACACAGTAGTGAGCAGCAACCTTTGCTCTGGGCTCACATTCTCATGCGGAAGATGACAGTGAACCATTACAAGAAAAACACAGAGCACTGTCTGATGGTGATGAGTGGCAAGGAGAAAGATTACAAAGTGGGGAAGGGAGATCTGTAGGGCCATGGCATTTGAAATGTTTAGATTGGCAGTGAAGGCTTCAGGAAGAAGTCTTCCATGGCCAGCAGCAGGGTAAGCCCCAGAGGATTTGATGGTGACCAAGACAGGCAAGTTCTCTGTCCTGGAGGAGTTCAGTTCTTCTTGGGAAACAGATAAGTAAATAAATAAAATAGATGGTACATGGTAGGTATAAGAACTACAGGGGAAAAAATAAAGACAGACCTGTAATGTAGAGGTTTACAATTTTAAATGAAGTGGGTGGGGAAGACTCCACTGAGAAGGTAACATTTGAATTGATACCTGCAGAAGGTGAGGGAAGGACCCATGTGGATATCTGAGGAGGAGCAAACTAGGCAGAGGGAATAGCAAGTGCAAAGGTCCTGGGGCTGGGTCAGGGCCTAGTGTTTTGGAGGAGCAGCAGAGGGGCCAGTGGTACTGGAGCTGAGTGAGTGAGGGAGGGGTTGAGGGAGAGGAGATGGTAAGGTCAGAGAGGTGATGGACCAGGTAGGGGAGGGACTTATGGGTTGTGGGTCATAGTGAGGACTTTGGCTTTTACCAGGAGTGAGATGCAGCCAGAGGAGGGCTCTGAGCCAGGAGGGCCCTGATCTGACTCAGGGGTTCACAAGCTCCCTCTGGCTGTGTGTGGGGAGCAGACTGTAGGGGCGGGATGGGAGCAGGGAGACCAGGGAGGAGGCTGTGTGATGGTCCAGGAGGGAGAGCATGGAGTCTGGGCCCGGGTGGGGGCAGTGGAGGAGCAGAGTTTAGATTCTGGATAGACTTTGTGGGTGGAGCCAACAGGGTCTGCTGAGATTGGATGTGGGTGTGAGGGAAAGAGGGGTCAAGGGCAATTCTAGGGTGTTTGGCCTGAGCCACTAGAAGAAGTACACTGACTGAGATGGGATAGGCAGGGAGGGACCAGGTCTGGGGAAGGGTTGAGAATGCAGTTTTAGTTTGACAGGGTCAGAGACATTGAATGATAGTCATTGCTTCCAAGGCTCCCTACCTCGCCTGGCCAGAACCCACCAGCTGGGGCTCGAGGCACCCGGCCACCCTCCCCCTCCTCCCATCCAGGTCCATGGAGCTGGAGTCAGTGGGGCTGGGGGGGGCAGCAGCCTTCCGGGAGGTGCGGGTGCAGTCGGTGGTGGTGGAATTCCTGCTCACCCACGTGGACGTCCTGTTCAGCGACACTTTCACCTCTGCTGGCCTTGACCCTGCAGGTATGCCCATTCACCCCCGATGTCCTGACTACTGCCCCCTCATTGTCCGGGCTGCACCGGGAGGGTAGGTGGGCTCCCAGCCCCATCCCTATCCCACTGAAGCTGGACCTCCCTTCTGGCTCCTTGAGGACCCCGCCCCGGCCTCTCCCTCCCCTCCCCCCCCTTCTCATTTCAGCTCCTACGCTCAGGATCCCCACTTCTTGGCCCGGACATCGTTCTTCCTTCACCCCTTGTAGCTCCTGGGGGCGCTCGGGGCCTTGGGTCCACCTGGGAGGAGGTGGGAGGTCCCCAGAGTTGACCCCGCCCAGGCCCCACCCAGACTCCCCGCCCTGCCCCGGACCCCAGCCCAGTCAGGATTCAGCACGTCGGAGGGCCCTCTGGCTCGAGGTAACTGAAGCCAGAGCCGCTGTCCTCGCTGGCTGCTGGGAGCTGCCTCCTCATCAGCTCGTTCTGCCTCACGCCTCCTCCTCACCTGCCTGCTGCCCACCCGTTCCCGCCTGGCCCCCTGCCTTGCCAGCCCGGGTGGGCACGCTGCTGGGCCGGGGCTTGGGCTGTAGCGCTTGGCTTTGCCTGTGGCCTTGAATGGTCCCAGGGCTGACGGCTGCCCCCTTTCCCGACTTCCCAGGCCGCTGCCTCCTCCCCAGGCCCAAGTCCCTTGCGGGCAGCGGCCCCTCCACTCGCCTGCTGACGCTGGAGGAAGCCCAGGCTCGCACCCAGGGCCGGCTGGGGACGCCCACTGAGCCCACAACTTCCAAGGCCCCAGCTTCACCTGTGGAAAGGTGAGTGGGAGACCTGGAAGGGGAGGGGCCAGCCTGGGGGCCCCAGCTCTCAGTCTGCCTCCTGTGTCTCACCCAAACTCCAGGAGGAAAGGGGAGAGAGGCGAGAAACAGCGGAAGCCTGGGGGTAGCAGCTGGAAGACCTTCTTTGCCCTGGGCCGGGGCCCCAGCATCCCCCGAAAGAAGCCTCTTCCCTGGCTAGGGGGCACCCGTGCCCGACCGCCGCCTTCAGGTCAGAGGCCGGGCAGCTGGCGTGGTGGTCAGAGAGGCACTGCGTAGTGCCCCCCGTGACCCTTCTTCCTCTCCCTGCAGGCAGCCGACCTGACACTGTCACACTGAGGTCTACCAAGAGTGAGGAGTCTCTGTCATCGCAGGCCAGCGGGGCTGGTGAGCACAGGGCAGCGCTGCCTATGCCCAGGTGGAGCTGGGAGGGACTGGGGCCCTGAGCTGGCCTCCAAGTGGTGTTTTCAGATTTGGGGGTCTTGGGTTTTTTTCGTTTTTAATCTGGACCATAGGTACAATAAGTTGGATAAAGCTTCACCCTTGTTTCATGATGCACTGTGATCACTGGTCCATGCAGCCGCCTTTCAAACAGTCTTTTATTCATCCCTTTTGAAAAAAAAATTAAATAGTATAATGAACGCCCACGAACCCACTGGCCAGAACTAAAAGAGCGCCACTACGTTACCTGCGGACTCCTCCCCCTCTCACCTGCTGCCTCCCCACCACAGGCATCCTCTAAATTTGATAGTCTTCATCCCTTTGCATTTACAGTTTTATCACGTACAGGTGCAGGCGTCAATAACATACTGCAAAGTTCTAGTTGTTTTGAAACTTTAATTAAAGGGTATCATTAAAAGCGGTATCGTGCTATATATGGATTCACTCACCACTACATTATAGGCTGCCGTCTGCGCTGCTGAGTATAGCTCAGCCTCCTTCCTCTCCGTCACTCTAGTGTTCCATGTGTGGGTATCCCCTTGGGAGTTGCTTGTTCATCCTCCTCCTGATGGATCTGGGGGCTCTGATGAGCTCGCCCAGGAGTGGAGGTGCATACTGTACGGTATGCTCACATGCAACTGTACAAGACAAGGCCCAAGTATTTCCCAGACGTGGTCGCCCCACGCTGTACCCCCAGCCACTGTGTATGAGATCTTGCTGGTCTCATGCTCACAGCCAGTGGGGTCGTCAGACTTCATTCTTGCCTTTGGGTCTGGAAGGATTCTCTTCATGGACTTGCCATTTATTTCCTTTATCACCCATGAGTCTGAACAGCTCTCCCTGGATTCCCAGCCATTGTGACCCTATCCGGGGACGTGCCTCTTCATGTTATTTCCCCAACTTAATGTGTGGTGTGTCCTGTTCTCACTGATGTATATGGGTATGTAAAGTTCTGACCCCTGACCCCTAACTGCCCCCCCATACTGCCCTTCCAGGCCTCCAGAGGCTGCACAGGCTACGGCGACCCCACTCCAGCAGTGATGCTTTTCCTGTGGGCCCAGCACCTGCTGGCTCCTGCGAGAGCCTATCATCCTCTGAGTCCTCCTCCTCCTCCGAGTCCTCCTCCTCCTCCGAGTCCTCCTCCGAGTCTTCAGCAGCTGGGCTGGGAGCACTCTCCGGTTCCCCCTCACACCGAGCCTCAGCCTGGCTAGATGATGGTGACGAGCTGGACTTCAGCCCACCCCGCTGCCTGGAGGGGCTCCGGGGGCTTGACTTTGATCCCCTTACCTTTCGATGCAGCAGCCCCACCCCAGGGGACCCTGCACCTCCTGCCAGCCCGGCACCCCCGGCCCCCGCCTCTGCCTTTCCACCCAGGGTGACCCCCCAGGCCCTCTCGCCCCGTGGGCCCACCAGCTCTGCCTCACCCATTGCCCTGGACATCTCAGAGCCCCTGGCTGTATCGGTGCCACCCGCTGTCCTGGAGCTGCTGGGGGCTGGGGGAACACCTGCCTCGGCCACCCCAGCGCCAGCCCTCAGCCCCAGCCCAGGCCTGCGCCCCCATCTCATCCCCCTGCTGCTGCGTGGAGCTGAGGCCCAGCTGAGCGACACCTGCCAACAGGAGATCTGCAGCAAGCTGGCACTGCCTGGTCCCCGGGGAGCCCAAGGCCAGCATGGTGAGTCCTGTCCAGCCCACCCGACCCCGCACCCTCACAGCCCTGAGGCTGCGCCCAAGACCCTGCTGACTCCTCTTCCCACTCCTCTCCTAGGTGCTGGTATGGATTCACCGCTGCTGCCCCCACCCCTGTCCCTCCTTCGCCCTGGGGGGGCCCCGCCCCCGCCTCCCAAAAACCCAGCACGCCTCATGGCCCTGGCCCTGGCTGAGCGGGCTCAGCAGGTGGCTCAGAGACAGAGTCAGCAGGAGCAGGGGAGCACCCCGTCTGCTCCCCACTCCCCTTTCCGTGGCTCGCTGTCCCTGGAGGTGGGCAGTGAGCCCCCAGGGACCTCAGGGAGTGGGCCACCCCCCCACTCCATAGCGCACCCAGGTGCCTGGGCTCCGGGACCCCCACCCTCCCTACCGAGACAACAAAGCGACGGGAGCCTGGTGAGGAGCCAGCGGCCCGCGGGGACCTCAAGGAGGGGACCCAGGGGCCCTTCCCAGGTCAGTGCCCAGCTCAGGACAGGTGGGAGGTGCAGGGATGTGCCAGAGATGGCAGCCCACTTACTGTGTTCTGTCCCCCCACAGGTTCCTACCCCTGGCTTCTCCTCAGCCCCCCGGGAGTGCCTACCATCCTTCCTCGGGGTCCCCAGACCAGGCTTGTACCCCCTCGGCTCCCCATCCTTCCAGCCCAGCTCCCCGGCCCCAGTCTGGAGGAGCCCCCTGGGTCCCCCTGCACCAATGGACAGAGGAGAGAACCTGTACTATGAGATCGAGGCAGGCGAGGGGTCCCCTTACTCCGGTCCCACCCGGTCCTGGAGTCCCTTGCGTTCCGTGCCCCCAGATAGGCTCAATGCCTCATATGGCATGCTTGGCCAATCACCACCACTCCATAGGTCCCCTGACTTCCTGCTCAGTTACCCACCACCCACCTCCTGCTTTCCCCACGACCACCTTGGCTACTCAGCCCCCCAGCACCCTGCCCGGCGCCCCACCCGACCTGAGCCCCTCTATGTCAACCTAGCCCTAGGGCCCAGGGGTCCCTCACCTGCCTCTTCCAGCTCCTCCTCCCCTCCAGCCCACCCCAGAAGCCGCTCTGATCCTGGTCCCCCAGCCCCCCGCCTCCCCCAGAAACAGCGGGCCCCCTGGGGCCACCACACCCCTCACAGGGTGCCTGGGCCCTGGGGCCCTCCAGACCCTCTCCCCTACAGGGCAGCCCCACCAGCCTATGGGAGGGGGGGCGAGCACCACCGAGGGTCCTTGTACAGGAATGGGGGGCAAGGAAGGGAGGGGGCTGGTCCCCCACCCCCCTACCCCACTCCCAGCTGGTCCTTCCACTCTGAGGGCCAGACCCGAAGCTACTGTTGAGCCAGAGCTGGGAGAGACCTTCCTCCTTTCTCTTCTCCCTCACTGATCTTGGTCCAGCCTAATCCCTTGTTGTTTTTTTTGCGGTACGCGGGCCTCTCACTGCTGTGGCCTCTCCCGCTGCGGAGCACAGGCTCCGGACGCGCAGGCTCAGCGGCCATGGCTCACGGGCCCAGCCTCTCCGCGGCATGTGGGATCCTCCCGGACCGGGGCACAAACCCGTGTTCCCTGCATCGGCAGGTGGACTCCCAACCACTGCGCCACCAGGGAAGCCCTAATCCCTTGTTTTGTATTTTCTTGAGCTCCTGACCCCTACCCCAGGTTTCTAACTTTGTAACTTGCCTCTGATGTGGGTCCCTAACCTGTTATCATAGCTTACCTACCCTGGGCTGAAGGGCATGCTCATCCCCCCACCATCCTCCATCCTGGGGGCTCTTGCACAAATCTGAGAGGGTTAGGCTGACTCCCTGTCCTCCCTTTCTCTCCAGGAGTTCCCAGCATGTCCTGTCCTGTGCACAGGGGGTGGGGGGACAGCTCCTGCCATCTCCCCCCACATACCCCACTAAACCATTTGACAAAATTAATGAATAAAAATGGTGAAAATGTGGCTGCTAGTGTCATGCTGGGGCCAGGCTCAGTGAACAAAGAGGCAGTAACAGATGGGTTGCTTTCTCATTTTATCATTTCAGCAGGTGCTAAATGGCGAGTCACTCCTGGGAGGCTCTGAGGGGCGATATCTGCAGAGAAGGGTCCATGGGTGCCCTAACAGTTTGTGTCAGGAGTGGGATTGAGCCTGGGCCTGTCTTCAAGTTGGCATCCACCTTGTAGCTCTGCTATGATCTCCTCCAGCAGATCCATCCTGGGGGGCGGGCGGGTAGGGGTGGACTGAGGGTTATCTCAGGGATGAGGAAGGGGCCTGTGGCCATCCCACCAGTGCCCCATTTCTCACTTCTGCAGGCTGAAGAAGAGACTTCTCTAATCAGCTCAGGGCTGGGCTCCTGCAGGAGTAAAAGACTAGAGCTGCCACCCGGTGGCCACGGAGCTCAGGATGGCCCTGGGAGGGTGGGGTGGGGCAGGGTCGGGGCTCAGGGTCCTCTGCTTCACCTACCCTCGTGGCCTTCCCTGCCAGCAGCCTCCAGGGTGTGGGAAGCCTCCTTGTGGGTCAGTAGGCAGAGGGTGGGCTCACAGGGCTGGGGGTCCAGCAGGGCAGCCCTGTGTGTGTGCCGCCGCAGCCCCTGCAGGGCCTGGATCTTGGCTGAGAACTTCCTCTCAAACTGCTCCTCAGAGCTCTGAGTCCCCAGCAGGGAGGCTGAATCCTGGAGGCTGGAGTACAGGGCAGGGCCCTGGGGGAGGCGGGGTTGGCTGGGGGTCACAGGTCATCGAGGGGACAGTTGGGGGTCCCAGGGGGTCCCTGGTCAGAGGAGAGGCAGCCAGGGAAATTGGGGTTGGTGACAACTGGAGGGAGGGGTCACAGGTGAGCAAATGGATGGTGGCACAGGGCTCAGGGTATCCATACTGTTGATCTGGGCTCCAGGCAGCAGTCCAGGCTGACCCTGGCTGTGGGGCTGTGCCCTGGGCAGAGGCTGGGGCTGGGACTCGAGCTGCTGCCTAGAGTCAAGCTGCTGCCTAGAGTCAAGCTGCTGCCCGAGTTCCAGGCTGCACCCCTCTGGACTTTGCTGTGGCCCACGACCTGCAGAGAGCTGGCATGGTTGCCCAGGTGCCCCACAGCTCCCTTGGTCCTCCACATGCCTGTCCTGGCTCCTACCTGGGATGGGGAGGGGCCTGGGGACATCACAGGGGGCACAGGCCTGAGTGCAGTCTTGGCTCTGGGGGAACAGACCAGTTGGTTGGAATGGGATGGGGGCACAGCTGACCTGTGCTTAGCACCTGCTACCATCCCCTCCTTGCCCTCTAACCTGGTGGAGAACCCTGGGGTGAAGGGCACACTGTGGTCCAATCCATAGGGGAGCTCACCTCAGAAGCTGAGTCCTGTGGAGAGGAGGCCGGGTGTGGGACACGGGCCCTGCCTGAGGTTCCAGGGCTACCACCCACCCCGGCCGACCTGCCCTATACCTGAGCCATGGCCTTCTGCAGCAGGTATTGTGTACTCTGCAGGCTGCCCCAGCGGTCAGCAGGCCCTAGACCCAGCCCAGCCCGAACCAGGGCCTGGTAGGGGGCTGGCACCAGGGGGTCCAGGGCTGGGCTCTCACCGGCCTCCAGTTCAGCCTTCACCAGCCTCCAGTTCAGGCCCTTCTCTTCCAGCCCAGGGAAGCTCTCCTGTGAGGAAGCATGACTGGGGGACCCAAAAGGGTGGGGGGGCCTCACTGGGGCAGGGAGCGGGGTCACTCGCTGACCAGTGAAGACCTCCTGGGCCAGGATGCAGAAGCTGTAGAGGTCTGAGGTGGCGGCAGGCATGTTACCCTGCCAGATGAGCGCAAGTGGCAACCACGGGTACAGTTCGGGAGGTGGGGGCAGCCCTGGGCCTGGGCCTCCCCACAGGTAGCCCTGCTGTGGCCTGTGGAGGCCGAGGAACCTGGTGAGCCAGTAGCCGCCGGACAGGGACGCAGGGGCAGGCAAGTGAGGCGGGCGCTCACCTGGGCCACAGCCAGAGTTGGTGCGGTGGGCGCCCGTGCTCCAGGCTTCCCACCTTCGCCAGGCCTGGACGCATCAGCTGCACAGCATGGGAGCTGAGGCCGCCAGGGGCACGCCAGCGGGCCTGCAGGAACAGCAGGGCCTCCAGCACCTGCAGCGGCAGGTGGCCGGGCAGCAGGCCGGCACAGGGCAGGGCCCCCCTCTCTCGGTCCCAGCCACACGGGTTCGAAGAGAAGGCACAGCCCCGACGGGTCGGCCGAGGGGCTCAGTGCCATCAGCAGCAACAGGCTGGGGTGGTGCAGGGCGCTGGGCAGGCGGAGAGCAGGCCACTCGTGAGGAGGCCCCAACCCACACGGGGCAGGGGGCTGCCCTCGGGCACAGATCACCATGCGCCAGGGGCTGACGAGCTGCCTCAGCCACCAGACGGAGGGGAAACCGAGACCCCGGGTCACACAGCCTGGCAGTGGTAGAACCAGCACCCGGTCCGTGGTACCCCTCCCTACACCCACCTCCTCTCAGAGGCCTACAAGACAGTGCACAGAACTGCGTACCCACTTGCCCGTGGGGAGGGGTCGCTCCAGTAGGAGGGCTTCATGCCAAGCGCTGGCCCAGAGGTGAAGACTGTCACCGTGGCCACTGCCACACTCCCTGGGCTTCTGTTTCTGAAACACTTGAGTCGGGAGGGCAGGCAGGAGACTGCTCTGCAGGACTGGGCTGGCCTGGGGGGAAGGCTGGGGTGACGTACCTGCGGTGCTGAAGGTCAGGCGACAGCACGTCAGGCCCCAGCCTCCAGGTGCCTTCAGCTGCCACACGGTCACGGTCACGGTCAGGGGGTGGCCCCTCCAGAGGAGGCTGGAGAAACGGGGAGGGGGAGAGAGTGTGGGTCTGAGACAAAGGGGTTTTCCCTGTAAGGGGAGAGGAGAGCTGGACTCTCCCCCGAGCTCTGCTGGACAGCCAGGCGGGGGTGTGGGAGGGGTCTCTCTCTCTCACTTGGCCGTGAGGGTGTGGGAGCTGCTCTCGTAGGTGCGGTCGGGCTCGCCCCGGGCTGGCTGCAGCTCCTTGGGGTCCGCCTGTTACCAGCCCCAGTGGCCACAAGCTGCTCTGCTGGGGGTGGGGAGCGGGGCCATGAGGCACGAAGAGGACGGAGTGGTCCCCACTCCCTCCAACATCTCCCGCTTACCTGGCCGAACCCTAAGGCTGGGATTTGGGGGGTTCTCCTGATCTGCTCCGGCCTCCATGCCCTGGGGTAAAGGGCCTTCTGAGAGTAAGTCCAGGGTAGCTGGGAGTGGTGGGTGGGCAGGCTTCGGGATGTGGGCTGTTACCTGTCGGCCTGCATCAGCCGCACACCACCACACAGGCTCTGTCCAGAGCTGGCCTGCAACTGGCCCAGGGGTGCAGTGGGTGCCAACTCACGGCCATGCACCAGTGCTGATGTGTGGGCACGGCAGAGCTGTAACGGCTCCAGCACCCGGACAGGGGGTGGCACGTGGGGTGAAGCAGGATGGGGCGCCCGCCCTGACGCCCTCACCCCACCCCGGCCACGGCTCACCTCCCAGCTCTGCTTGGCACCACCTTGCTCTGCGCACTCCCGAGGGGTGCGACCCTGCTGGTCGTGCAGATGCAGGTCACCCCCTGCCTGCAGCACGTGCAGCATCAGCAGGCTGCGGCCCGAGAAGGCACCCGCATGCACAGGTGTGCTGCCGTCCAGGCAGCGGCTGCAGCAGAATGATGAGAACAGTAATGGATTCGGAAAGGGACGGAACAGGGACAGGAGGTGGCAGGATGGGAGGACTGAGGGATAAAGGGGTCACTACGATCATGGGAGGTGGCTATCAAGATGGGGGGCTCACTTGGTAACACAGTGGAGTCTGAGAGGGTGAGAGGATCGCGGAGAGCATGGGAGGCACTGGGAGAGTGGGAATAGTCACTGGAGGACAAGAAGGGGCGAACTGAGAGAGCAAGGTGGGGGCTGGTCACTGGCGATGGGAGGGTCATCAGGGGATGGAAGGGCGTCTGAGGGAGAGAGGCCAGGCCTCTGGGGAAGACAGCCCTGGCTCTCAGTCTCCCTGGGACTCAGACTCAGGGCGCTGGGAGAGTGGGGCATCACCACCTGTCCACTCAATGGTTGGGGCTGGCGCCAAAGGCCAGCGGGAGCTGCATGGCAGAGCTGTGGCCCGGCAGAGCTGCGAGGAAGGGCGCCATCTGCCCAGCAGAGTTCTCACCATCTACCTGGACAACGGAGGGGCAGCAAGGCTGAGGATTACCCCTGCCCCTTACTCCGGGGGCAGAGGTCCTCTCCCAATTCCCTGCCCCCACAGTCCCTCCTTGACTGGGTGATCCTTGACTCCAGGTTCCGTCTCTATGTCCTGGAACGCCCACCTTCCAGCCGCTGGGGACTCTGCCTCAGAATCCATCTCAACACAGTCCTCACCATTAAGTCCACAGAACTGGAACAAGGTGACATCTACCTGCCATGCCAATATCCATCCCCCATCCCAGAGGTGTCAAAATCACACCAAGGTATCCAGGGGCCAGGAGGAAGTAGACTTCATGGGCACTTGGGCTTATAGGAGCCTCGTGCACTGTCTAGGGCAGGCAGGCTCCACCCAGCTCTACTTCACTATATGAATACAGGTCCCATGTGGTCAGCACCAAATTCAAGAAAAGCAAACTCTGGATTTTATCAGGAAATCTCTCAAGTTTATTTTTGAACACTGCATTTAAGAGCTGAATCCAGGTAGTAACCTCCTCTGGATTCAGCCTCCGTGCTCTTGCCCATCCCCTACTCACCATCATCCTGCTCAGAGCCCCCCTGCAACCCTTCATCTCCACACCCATCATGTCCCAAGACCTGTTTCTCTGCATCCATCATCCCTGAGTGCCTCTTCCTATCAGACTCTATATACCCATGGTGTCTTTGTCCTTGCATTCCTCTGTAACTGGCAGACACAGCTAATTAATCATGTACTTGGTCCAACCTAGCTTGGTCTCTGCCGCAAAACCCCTCCAAATGTGGTCCTTCAGGAACCTCTGAATATCACATTTACTGCATCCTATTTTACTCAGTAGCCTACCATCTTTTGCAATGGCATCCTAACTGGTTTTCTGCATTTGTCTTGCCCTGCAGAGGGATCATCTTAAAACACAAATCATTTCACAATATAATCATTACGATAATCACTTCATTTCACGTATCACCTTATACAAGTTGTTCCAAAACAGAAAAATAGAAAAAGAGGGCAAGGCTCATTTTTATGAGGCTAGTACGACCTTAACTCCAAAACCAGATGAGAGTTTCCAGAATCAGAAATGAAGCTATATATCAATTCAATTTATGATCATATACACAAAGCCCCTAAATAAAGTAAAAAGGGTAACCCAATCGATTTATTCCCAGAAAGCAAGGATGATTCAACAAAAGAAAATCTATCAATGTAACAAAACGCATTCATGAATTAAAGGACAAAAATCACGTATAACTGCATCAGTAGATGCAGAAAAAGCACTTGATAAAATTCAATACCTACTTATGATTAGGGAGGAAAAAAACCCACCGCAGAAAACTAAGAATAGATGGGAACTTCCTTACTTGATAAAAATTACAAACCAAAACCCAAAGAGCAAGCATGGTACCTAGTGCAGAAACATAGGCTCTTCTCTTTAATATCAAGAACAAGGAAAGAGATGTCCATTGACAACAAGGTTTGGGAGTTCTGGCCAATACCTTATGACAGGAAAAAGAGATTGGAGTTTAAAGATTGAATAGCTGAGACCAAACTATCACCGTCTGCAGATAACAAAAAAGTAAAAGAATCAACACACAATTACAACTATTAAGCAAGTTCAGAAAGTGGCTGGATACAAAATCAACTTACAAAAATTGGGGCTTCCCTGGTGGCGCAGTGGTTGAGAGTCCGCCTGCCGATGCAGGGGACGCGGGCTCGTGCCCCGGTCCGGGAAGATCCCACATGCCGCGGAGCGGCTGGGCCCGTGAGCCATGGCCACTGAGCCTGTGCGTCCGGAGCCTGTGCTCCGCAACGGGAGAGGCTGCAATAGTGAGAGGCCCGCGTCCCACAAAAACAAAAACAAAAACAAAAACACAGAAACTGTAAATTTGATAGTGTTAATTTCCTGCCTACAACTCCGATGGTTTCCAATCACACACAGAACAAAATCCAACAAAATTCACACCCCTCTTAAGGCCCTTTCCTGTTTGTACCTGCTGCCCCCTCAGCTTCAGTTCTCTCCCTGAGTCCCCTTGTTCCTTGCTGCTACTTACACATACCCAGTGTGTTTTGACTTTAGGACCTTTTCACTGGCTATTCCATCTTTCTGAAGTGCTCTTCCCCCAGCTGTTTGCATGACTGACTCATACTGCGGGACCCAAGTATCACCCTATCCGAAAGGCCATTCTCTTTACCTCTCCTTTCTACGTCATTCTCATCACCCTCTTAAATTCTCATATTAGACTTCATTCACAATGACCCAGAAGGTCATGTTTACCCATAAATCCCCATCTCAGACAACAGAGCCTTGGCACACGATAGGTGCCTGCTACACAATTGTTGACTGGCCAACTGAAGTCGCACCCTCCATTCTGCCCCTTGATCTTGTCCCCCCAGGCAGTTCCAGCAGCCAAACTCTCACCTCTCTGCAGGAGCCGGGTGAGGCCCCAGCCTGGGCCCCTGGCCACAGCCAGGAGACGCAGACGGCCCACCCGGCCTCCTGGATCCCAAACGGAGCCCAGCTCCACGGGGAAGCGAGAACGCAGTGAGGGCATTTGTGGGCTCTGGACTCAACTCCTGGCCAGGGATCAGCTAGCGGGTCTCATGAGGGCATAAGGAAGTGAAGGACTAGACCTCTGGGGGGCCAATAAAGACAGAGCTGGCTGGGGGTCCAGGGGGGCAGACTGAGAAAAAAAGGCAATTCGGGAGGGGTCTGCTTTGGAGAGAGGCATCAGAATGAGAAAAGGGGTGGGCTCTGGGACAGCTACAGAACAGGTCAGGGGTCCAAGGGAGTCTGGGAGTGAAGAGGATCTATGGAAATCTGAGGGCTGCGCGCTGCGTCTGGGAGAGAGGGTGTAAGGGCTACGGGGATAGGATTTGGGCCAGGGAAAGGAGTCTGGGGGCTTGGGAAGAGGGTCTGAAGACTACCTAGGGGCTGGAGGAAGAGGGGTCTGAGCGTTAGGACCTGAGAGGGGCTGGGGTCTACGGGCTGTGAGAGGGAGGCGTCCAAGGGAGGAGGACAGTCTGAGGGCAGGGTCTGCAGGCTTGAGGAGGGGTCTGAGGGTAGTGGCTGGGGTCTGTCGTCTGGGAGAGGGTCTGAGGGTTGGGGGCATGGGCTGAGGTTTAGGAAAGCGTCTGTGTGCTAGGATGGGGTCTATGGATTGTGAGAAGGGACGGAGGGAAGGAAGGGGTCTGAGGACTGCATCCGTGGGCTGAGGGAAGGGAGCGCCTAATGAAGACAGGGTCTGATAAAGGGGTGAGGTCTGAGGGCGTAGGAGGGGTGGGAAGGAAGGGAGGAGTATGAGGGAGGGGGAGGTCTGAGGGCGGGGGTCTGTGGGCTGGGGAAGGGGCTGGTGGACAGCTGAGGGCCCAGTCCCTGCAGCTTTGTACCTACCGTTGGGCTCCGACAGTGATCCCCACGTGGCTGCCACGTGACCCCGTGCCCTAGTTCTGGCGATCTGAGCGGGAATGCTAGGCTCGTGCGCACCAGCTGTCTCTGGCCACCTGTGCGCTTGCGCAGTAGCCGCCCTCCACTGAGAGCTGCCCTTGCGGCCCTGAGGCGACCCGGTAGAAGAGACAGCAATGGCCACCCCAGAGCCACTGACTGTTCCCTAATGTTACCGCCTTCTTGTTTGGGCTGGCGGGCCCTTTATGATCCCTGCTCTTGGCTGTCTTTCCATGCTTTTCACCCACGCCCACGGGCGGTTTCCTCTGTCTCAGCCCCAGCCTCTCCTCTTTGCCCCACACCTGGGGCTCCACAATGTCCTGGACACCTCTCCCCGGACGTCCCCTGGGACCCTCACACCCACTGGGTCCCACACTGGCCTCAGTATCTCCCCCAAACTGCATCTCCTCCCAGATGCCCATCTCAGAGTTGGACCCACTGTCCCGTCTTTAAGCCAGAACCCTGGGCCTGGCCCTGAATGTCTCCCTCAAATCCAGCCTATCAGCTCCACGGCCCTTCCGCTCAGTCTCCTGATTGTTCTTTTCTGCAGCCCCCTCCTCCCTTCCCCACACCCTGCCCTGCTCTACCCACCTGCCAGGATTCCCCACCCCAGCTTCCTCTGGGCTCTCAGGCGGAAAGCTCAAGGTCCATTCGCCGTGCTGCAGCCAAGGGACTCTCACTAAAGCCCAACGTGACTCTGTCCCTCCCCTGCTTCAAAGCCTCCTTACTCCCCAGTGCCCTTGGGACAGAGTCGATACCCTGAAGTGTGGCACCAAAGACTGCATGTTCTGGCCCCCCCGCCTCCATCCTTGTCCCCCGACGCCGCAGTCTGTTTATGCACATGCCCTTGTCTTGGAATGCTCTTCTCAGTATTCACTTGGTTATTCTTATGAATTCTCTGGGACGCCCTCTTGATCACCAGGTGTCTCCTCTGGCCTCCTACAGCCTCCAGGCTTTTCCCAACATTGCCCTGATACTCAGCCTGGGCTCCCCTCATCACAGCCCTGACCACCCCGGGCCGTCACTGTCTGAAGATGGGTCTGTCTACCCCTACTGGACTAAGAGCTCTGTGAGGCCAGGCCTGGGGTTGTGTTTGGTCACTGTTGTGTCCCTAGCACTGTTCACCTGGGAGCCTAACTCAGAAGGAGACTCAGTAAATGCTTATTAAATGAGAGAGTGGCTTGGTTCTTCTCTCTGTCCCTCTGGGGACATGTGGCCTTAGCCCAGCCTCTAGATCAGTGCCTCAGTGTCTACTTTTCATCTGTGCTCTTCACCTGGGCGTCCACTGGAGTGAAGAAAATTCCCGCGTGAGCCACTAACTGGCTGAGTAGAGCTGACCCCAGGCCCATCGCAGGATCGTCTGCCTCAGGGTTGGTGGGGGAGCTCATTAGTCTTTGATCAATGCCCTTGCTGTACTCTAGGGTCATCTAAAGATCTCTCTTGAGCCACAGAGCCCCCTTAGCTTGGGCTGGCTGAGGCTGAGATGAGCCCTTCCCCAAGGAGGTGGCTTCCGTACAGGGCAGCTGCCTGGGCAGCAGCTCAGGACCTTTATTGACCATATGACCCCTGGGGGTGCTAATGGGGTACCCTCAGGCCCCGCCCCAGCAGCCTCCGCCGAAGTTCTTGGCTGAGCAGTTCCTGTTCCCTGCGGGCACCACGCAGTACACTTTGGTTCTCCTGGGCCCTCCGGATCAGGTAGGGGATCACTTCCTCCAGGGATCCATAGGGGATGGACTTGTACACGGCATAGCCAGCCTGCCCTGGAGGGAGAGTATTTGCAGGGTGTGGGCTGGTGTTTGGGGAGAGGCTCCCCCAGGCCCCATCTGGAACAGAGATTTCCATTTCTGAGAACATGGCAGACTAGGTGGGTTGGACAAAATCTCCCACTGAAAAAACTAAAAATCCTGGAGTAAACATTAAAAAAAAAATCTTCTCAAAGTTATGAAAATGCTGCCGAGAGAATAAGGAATTTACTAATCCAAGAATTAAGAGAAAGTGAGAATCCAGAGAAGGAAGGGTTACACAAGAAGTATTTCTATCCTGAAGGCAAAATTGAGCTGCTATTTAATGACTTCAAAGCTGAGGGGGTACAGAAATGGAGGCCCAAAGCCTGACCAGGGTAAGAGTTATAAAGGAGAACTTCCCCAGATTAAGTTGGAACCAAAAATCTAGACCCTCAAAGTTAGAGATAACAAGAAGTCAAACCTCCCACCCTCCCTCACTCCCAGGGAATGGCCTTGACCATGAGTAGAGCAAGGAAAAAAATAGAGAAATCCATCTCTGATAGGTTGTAGCCATGGGTTAGTCCCCTAAAATATTTGCAGCCCCAATTTGCATCCCTGGGATATCTCAAGAAACCTCAAGCTGTGAAGTTAGGGCGCACTGATTTTGTACCCCTTAGCACCTGGCAGAAGAAAACGTAAATCTTCTGGTCTCAGGCCCTGGTGAACAACACAGTAAAGATAACAAAGCACACAGGTGACAAGATACCATGATGAAGAACCAAGAAAAACAACAGACCGCAGACACAGAGACACAGGCCTGCAAGGCCTTCAGCTATGGGACAGATCCATCTGGAAAAGTGTCTGGCGCTCGCCGGCTGCAGGCTCTGGATGGGAGCCTGGCCAGGCATTGTCTGGGAATGGAAGATGGGATCTGTTTGGGAGGGAATGAGGCCTGGGGCTGACTGGGTGGGATGTGGGAGTGGGTCTGGGAGGGACGGATCATTCACATACCCAGTGCCAAGGAGACATGGTCACACATCCCCAGAAGTTGTCCAAAACAGACAGGCCCATCCAGAGGAATGCCCAGCTCCCACATGCTACAGAAAAGGCCACATCATCAATCCAGACAGTGGCTGGAGCCAGAGCTGAAAGTCAGCCATGATGCACTCATATGGCTGTTCTAGTTATTCAAATATTGAAGTACTTCCAAACTCACTGATAAATAAGCACTGCCCTGGGCCCCCTGAAGGATCCCCAGTGAGTCCCCACTTCTTCCCTGGAAGCCTGGGACCTCCCCATGCCCCAGCAAATAAGGGGCAATGCCTTGTTCAGCTGGGGCCTATGGGAGCTGCAGGTGTAGCAGGAGTTAAATATTTTGAATATCCTCCCCAGATCCCCTTTGAACCTACTGGCCCACACTGTCCCTCCCCTTGTTCCACATCCGCCACCCTTTGGGCACGTATTTCCCTTTCCCCTACTTCATACCGCTTGGTTGCCTGGTGAACAGAGTCCTCATTGTGGGAAGCCACCATGAGGGGGCACATGGAGCCACGATGGGACACCTGGGTCAGCATCAGCTCCAGACAGCGGCTGTAACTGAAGGGAGATGAAGGTCTGGCGTATGACACCTGCTAAGTGAGGGTCAGGCCCCAGGGACTGGGGATTTCTGTCCTTGGGAGGTGGGGGTGCCTAAGGGCAAGGACCCTGAAGTCAGGAAGTACCTGCATCCCACCTGCCTCCGCTACGAGAGACATCCCCTCTCTGAGCCTTTTTCTTCTCTTTAACAACCCACGTTCACCTAACAGTGTTGTTGTGAGGATGGAGTGAGATGAGGGTGGACATAAAGCCTCTGGCACAATGGCACTCTCACAGCAAAGGGCCACATCACACAAGATGACATTTATCCAAGGTCATTCACCGCAGCAGTGTCTACAGAGCAGGGTTAGTAACAACCCAAATGTCTGTAAGTGGGGGACCGGCTAAATGAACACCCAGAGGAGAGTGGAGTGCCCCTGCAGGGGCAGGGAGACCCCGTGATTACATGGAGATGTGAGTGGACGTGAACTGTGTCAGTGTGTTCATTTTCACATCATTTTGATTTTTGAATCATGTGAATGTATTATTTATTCAAAATCTCTATTAAAACATTAATGGTACTGTGCTGGAGAAGATGTGGAGAAATTGGAACCCTCCCACTGGGCTGGTGTGAGTCTAAAATGCTGCAGCCACTTTGGAAAACCATCTGATAGTTCCTCAAAAAGTTAAACATGGAGTGACCATATGACCCAGCGATTCCAGTCCTAGAGAACTCAACTTTTAAGAGAATGAAAACTGTATGTTTACACAAAAATGTGTATGTGAATGTTCATAGCAGCACTATCCACAATTGACAAAAAAAGTGGAAACAATCCAAATATCCATCAACTGATGAAAGGATAAATCAAACGTGGAGTCTCCGTACAATGGAATATTATGCGACCATAACAAGGAATGAAGCACTGACACATGCTACACCATGGTTGAACCTTGAAAACATTATGCTGAGTGAAAGAAGCCAGGTACAAAAGGTCATATATTATATGATTCCATTAATATGAAATGTCCAGAATAGACAAATCTATAGAGACAGAAAGTAGATTAGTGGTTGCCAGGGACTGAGGGGGGGGTAGGAATGGGGAGTGCCTGCTAATGCATATGGGGTTTCTTTCTGAGGTGATGAAAATGTTCTGGAATTAGATAGTGGTGATGGCTGCACAATCTTATGAACATACTAAAGGCCACTGAATTGTACACTTTAAAATAGCAAATTTTACGATATCTGAATTATATCTCAGTAAAAAAAAAACAAAAATGGTGCCAAATGATTAAGCCTGTGGGACACAAATGTGCCTAGGAACCTTCATGGGCTTGGATGCAAGCTTAGCCTTCATGGCTTGGCAACTTGCTCTGGAAGCTTGGTAAGTACTTGCAACTCTACAGACCTCTCCTTGGTCCACTGTGAAATGGAATTGGGCTTTGAAAACTCCATGAGAACAGGGCCTGGTGGCCACCTTGGTTGCCACTGCAACCAGGGTGCAACACAGTTCCTGATCTAAATCAGGTGGTCAGGGACTTCCCTGGTGGCACAGTGGTTAAGAATCCGCCTGCCGATGCAGGGGACACAGGTTCGAGCCCTGGTCCGGAAAGATCCCACATGCCGCGGAGCAACTAAGCCCATGCGCCACAACTACTGAGCCTGAGCTCTAGAGCCCGTGAGCCACAACTACTGAGCCTGCGTGCCATAACGACTGAAGCCCGCGCAACTAGAGCCTGTGCTCTGCAGCAAGAGAAGCCACCGCAATGAGAAGCCCATGCACAGCAAAGAAGAGTAGCCCCCACTTGCCGCGACTAGAGAAAGCCTGAGCGCAGCAACGAAGACCCAAAGCAGCCAAAAATAAATAAATAAATTTAAAAGAATAAATCAAGCGGTCAGCAAGTATGTATTGAAAGAATAAATTCTTTCCTTTCTTTTTTTTTTTTTTTTTTTGGCTGCGGCCTCTCGGCTTACATGATCTTAGTTCCCCAACCAGGGATTGAACCTGGGCCCCTAATAGTGAAAGCCCAGAATCCTAACCACTGGACTGCCAGGGAATTCCTTGAAAGAATAAATTCTTTCTTCCCAGGGCCATGGGATGGTGGCCCAAGGAACTCACAATGATTTGAGGTGAGTAAAAATGTGGGTTCTAGAGCCAGTCTGCCAAAAATCTTGGCCCTGCCACTCACTAGCTGTGCGACCGTGGGTCAGTGATTCCACGTCTCTGTGCCTCGATTTCATCCTCTGTGAAATGGGGATGATAATAATAGCATCTACCGCTTGGGTTGTTTATTCATTCTTTCAACAGATCTGTACCGAGCACCCACCACACAGCAGGTGCAATTTTAAGCACTGGGGGTTCAGCAGTGAACAAATCAGAATGCCCTGCCCTCCTGGGCCCACGCTCCCGTGGGTGAGACGAATAATGAGCAACCGAATGTGAAACCTCAACTGCTGATAAGTGCCGGAAGAAAAATAAATCTAAGAAGTGAGTGGGTGTGGAGAGTTCTAGTTTTTGATAGGGAGGGCAGGAAGGTCCCCTGAGAAGGTACCAACAAGGAAAGACCTAAGGAGGTGAGGGATTGAGCCACACCACTGTCTGGAGGTAGAAGGTTCTTGGCAGTGGGAACAGGAAGTGCAAAGGCCCTGGGGGTCATCAAGGAGGCCAGTGTGGCTGGAGTGAAGTGAGCGAGGGGACAGGATTGCAGGCCGCTGCAAGAATCTGGGGTTTATCGAGGGTGCACTGGGAGCCATGGGAGCCATGGGAGGATTTTGAACTGAGGAGGGACAAGATTTGAGGCCGGTTCCCTCTGGCTGCACGTGGGGACCGAATGGGGAGGGGGGATAGAGAAGGGAGCAGGAAGCCCAAGGAGGAGGCTGCTCTTCAGGTGGGAAGTGACGGTGTCCTGGACTGGGGAGAGGGAGTGTTGTGTAGACCCACATAGGACACTCAGCACCACGGGGAGTGAGCTCTAATGAAAGGTTAGATGCTAATATTATTTGTCTCAGAGGCCAGCCTGCCCCAGTCCCACCTCTGACTGGTAGCCTTGTAGTCAGGCTGAGTGGGATCTTCGGTACCCTGGAGCCGGGCCACCTCTCTCTCCTTGTCCAGATACGCCCCTCGTACCAACTTCACCCCGAAGGCCAGGCCAGCCCTGTCTGCGGCCTCAGCATCCCGCCTCAGCTGCTCGTAGGTGTCCTGGCAGAGCACAGGGGCAGCTTCGGGTCAAGGTGCTGGGACCCCGGCCTGAGGTCCCCTCCCCCGGACACCCCCACCCCACCCCAAGGGCACCACACACCTTCAGATAGGCCTGGTAAGTGTTCCACACCCAGGGCCCACCTTCCCTGGGGCTGTTCCAGCGAGTGGCCAGAGCGGCCACCAGCAGAGAGAGTGCAGGGTTCAGGGAGGTGTACTCAGCATCCACCAGGAGCCTCACATGTTGGGCCCGGGCGTGCTGAGGGTGAGAGAGACTGTGGTCGGGCCCCCAGGAGTGACCAGCAAGCAGGTGCAGTGGAGCCAGACCGCGGCCGCAGGTGTTACCTGTACCACCCGGTGCAAACGGTTCAAGGAGGCCTGGAGATGCTGGGTTTGCTCGGCATTGAGGCAGGAGACCTGGAGGTCCTGTGGGGGGCAGGGGGTGGCAAGAGCAGTTCAGGGCTCCTGGACCCTTCCAGAGGCTAAGTCTTCTCTCCCCCACCAGCAAGAAGGGAAAAAAAGTTTGGAAATTGTTAGAAATCTGAAAAGTAGCTGTATCACATTGATATTATTTATTGAGGTATAATACAGTGGTTGAGAGCTCAGAATCTGAGTTTGAATCCTGGCTCCACCACTTACTGTGTGGCCTTGAACAAATCATATAACCTCTCTGGGCCTCAATGTTCTCCTCTGTAAAATGGGGGTGATAATACTAACTACCTCATGGAGTTGCTGTGTGGATAAAAATGGGTTAATATATGAGATGTGCCTGGACATAAACAGGACAGGACAGTGTCAGAATAAGCACTCAATACATGTTATAATAATAGGTGGCTTCAAATGCCATCTTATGTATTTAATCTTCACAATGATCCTAGTAGGCAGATGTTATTCCAAGCTCCATTTTCCAGTGGGAGAGTGACGTGACCTGGAATTAGCATCTAGAAAGTGCTTGGAACAGTAGCTAGCTCATAATAAGAGCCCTAAGTGTTACCTCGCATTAGTCTCTTGGGACCTCAGTTTGCTCATCAAACTTTGAAGGCCTCATTGCAACTCACAAGGCTCCCCTGGTCTGACCCCTCTGCTCTCACCTCCTCCCACCCTCCACCTGGCTTACTGCCCTCCAGCCTCACTGGCCTCCCTGTTAGTCTTTGAACATGCCAGGTACCTTCCCACCTCAGAGCCTTTTCTCTGGCTGTTCCTTCCGCCTGGAACACACTTCCCCCAGATGTCCACTTACTTCACTCCAACCTCTCCGCAGGGTCTTTATTTCAATGCCACCTTCTCTATGAGGTTTTCTCTGGTTTGAACTTGCAACTCCCTTCCTGGGGCTTTCCTTTCCCCTTCCTCAGCCTTATTTTTCCCTATAATGGCTGTCTATACTTGTAACATATCGGCTTTGTTTTTTGTTTTAGTATAATTAAATATTTATTACATTTTTTCACACACTAATGGATAGAGTGAAGAGAGGGCAGTGTTTCTCTGTGTCTGTCACTGTGCCACACTCCCCATCTGAATCCAAGATCATTTGATTGTAAGGGAACAATAAACAGAAACCTTTCAAAAGAGCTCAAGTGAAAGGGCGGTTTACTAATATGGGGAAGCTCTCGGCGCCCAATTTCAAAAGTACCTACTTTATCTGCATTAATTAATTTGATCCCCTAAAACAATTAAGTAAATATTATTCCCAATTTCCAGATTAGGAAACTGAGACCCCGAGAGAGCCTAAACTTGAAAAAGAATGATTTTCCTGGCTCGGTGCGCTGCGCCCCGCCCAAACTCACCGGCACGAGGCCCGGCAAGCCCCGACTGGGGGTTTTAACAATTGTCTCTTGCGCCTCCCAGACTAGCAAGTAATTACCTCGAGGGCAGAGATTTTGTTTATCTTGGTTATCATCCCCACCCCCGGCACAGCACCTGGAACGTGGTAGATGTTCAACAAACGTTTAGGGAATTGTTACATTTGTAATGTGGAAATAATAACTGTCCCTAGTTCAGGGTCCTCTTATGGGGATTCGAGGGTGAAGGTGAGCTGCTGGTGACTCAGGGAGTCCAGCTGGGTTCAAAGAAATTGGGAAGTTAAAGAAAGAGGAACAGGTGGAATTTAGGGCTCCAGTATAGTCAACAGGATGGATATGGATCCCATCCTGGGGGAGAAGACTCTCCAGGAGAAGGGAAGGGTGAGGAGCACCTGCAGAGTTCTTCTCCCCAATCAGAGAATTGGCTCCCTATGGGGCATCATCCCAGGAGAGTTCTGGGGTGTGAGCAGCTGGTGGAGCCGCCACCCTCACAGAGGGCCGACAGGGTGCCAGATGCAATTTCAGGTCCTCATTTACCCTTCACCACCCTCTGAAGTAGGGACTATTGTCATCCCCATTTTACAGATGGGGAGACAGAGGTGAAGGCACAGAGAGGTGAAGTCATTCGTCTAAAATCACACAGCTTGGGACTTCCAAGCTGTGTCTGGTGGAGAATGGTTAAGAATCCGCCTGCCAATGCAGGGGACACGGGTCCGAGCCCTGGTCCGGGAAGATCCCACATGCCGCGGAGCAACTAAGCCCGTGCGCCACAACTACTGAGCCTGCGCTCTAGAGCCTGAGAGCCACAACTACTGAGCCTGCGTGCCACAACTACTGAAGCCTGCACGCCTAGAGCCCATGCTCCACAACAAGAGAAGCCACAGCAATAAGAAGCCCACGCACCTCAATGAAGAGTAGCCCCCGCTCGCCGCAACTAGAGGAAGCCCGCACGCAGCAACGAAGACCCAAAGCAGCCAAAAAATAAAAATAAATAAATAAACTTATAAAATCACACAGCTTGACCTGGGATTTAAACCTCAGCATCTCCAGGCAGAGAGTAAATACTTCCCTCAAACACATATAAACCGCTTAGGACAGTGCGTGGCACGTTGTGAGTGGTAAGTTCTCCACCATTAATTTACTGTTTCAGACTCACTTGCTCCATTCATTTACTCATTTATTTAACATATGTTTATCACATCTTGTCTAGGTGCCATGGCCTGGGATATGGCCGTGAACAGGACAGTTATGAGTCGTGCTGTGGAGCCAGTGGCTGTGAAGACCAAGGTTGGGTGGGGCCTGGGATCTGGGATGGGGGTGGTAGGACTGCTCTGAGATGGGGACAGGAGGAAGGGGCAGGTCTGGGGAGACACAGGCCAGTGTGGGACCCAGTTGGTGTGAGGGGTCTGGGGGACGTCCAGGCGGAGGTTCCAGAGGGGCTCAGAGGAAAGGCTGGGGCTGGAGACAGAAGGCAGGTATTATGAGTGCAGAGCAGGGAAACAGGCTGTAGGGGTGGGTGTGAAGGCCCCTTGGAGGGGAGTAAGGACTGAGAGGGGAGTGAGCCGAGACCTCGCCCTGGGGAACCTCCATATTTAAAAGTCAGGCAGAGTAAAACCTAACAAAGATTGAGAATGAGCTGGCAGAGATGGAAAAGGAACACCAGGTCTGATGGTGTTGGGGAAGCCAAGGGACGCTAGTGACACAGAGGGATGAGGGCCCCTCTGTCATCGTGCAGATGCCAGCCTGGCAGGGGCTTTAGTCTTTAAAACCACCCTGGGAAGAAATTACTATCACTGTCCTCACATGAGTAAACTAAGTTCATGAAGAGGTGAAATTCGGTACACTCCAAAGCTGATCCTTTGGAGCACTAAGTCCTGCTCCTATGTGTTCTGTGACACATATTAAAAATTACAAATTAAAAAAAGAAACCTCAGCAGGTCCCAGGCAGCATTATTTGGGGTGATGGAGACTCAGAGGCCACCCAGGTGTCCATCCCAGGAGAGGTAAACCACGCGGCCAGAAGCAGCCATTAAAAACAATGGATTGGGCTTCCCTGGTGGCGCAGTGGTTGAGAATCTGCCTGCCAATGCAGGGGACACGGGTTCGAGCCCTGGTCTAGGAAGATCCCACATGCCGCGGAGCAACTGGGCCCGTGAGCCACAACTACTGAGCCTGCGCATCTGGAGCCTGTGCTCCGCAACAAGAGAGGCCACGACAGTGAGAGGCCCGCGCACCACGATGAAGAGTGGCCCCCGCTCACCGCAACTAGAGAAAGCCCTCTCACAGAAACGAAGACCCAACACAGCCAAAAATAAATTAATTAATTAATTTAAAAAACAAACAAACAAACAAAACAATGGATTAGGGACTTCCCGGGTGGTCCAGTAGTTGGGACTCCACACTCCCAGTGCAGGGGGCCCAGGTTCGATCCTTGGTCAGGGAACTAGATCCCACATGCTGTAACTAAGAGTCCACATGCTACAACTAAAAGATCTCGCACGCGGCAACGAAGATCCCACGTGCCACAACTAGGACCCAGAGCAGCCAAATAAATAAATAAATATTTTTTAAAATGGATTAGATGTACACAGAGACGCCTGGAGGGATCTTAAAATCAGAGTGCTCAGTGAAAAGAGTAAGAAACAGAATGCCATAGATAACATAATGTTACTTGTGTGCGTTTAAAACTATACCCTCTCCCCGCAACCCAGCCCCATTGATGGAGAAGGGCACAAGGGAACTTCCTGCAGTGACGGAAATGTTCTATACCTTGATAGGGATTTGAATTGCTCTGGTGTGTATTTGTCAAAGCTCATCAAAGGACATTTACAATGTGTGCATTTCATTGTATGTAAATTTTACCTGAAAAGAAATAAATACTGAGCTCTAATTAGCGATGTGCATTCTGAAGCATTTGGGGGAGAAGTGTGCTGATGTCTGCAACTTACTTTGAAATGCATCAAAAAAATGTGGATTGATGGATGGTTAGAGGAATGGATAGAAAGATAGATACGATTTAAAGCAAGTATATGCCCAGTGGCATGGACATACATACACTACCAAATGTAAAACCGAGAGCTAGTGGGAAGCAGCCGCATAGCACAGGGAGATCAGCTCAGTGCTTTGCGACCACCTAGAGGGGTGGGATAGGGAGGGTGGGAGGGAGGGAGACGCAAGAGGAAAGAGATATGGGGATATGTGTATATGTATAGCTGATTCACTTTGTTATAAAGCAGAAACTAACACACCATTGTAAAACAATTATACTCCAATAAAGATGTTTAAAAAATAAATAAATAGGGCTTCCCTGGTGGCGCAGTTGTTGAGAGTCCGCCTGCCAATTCAGGGGACACGGGTTCGTGCCCCGGTCCGGGAGGATCCCACATGCCGCGGAGCGGCTGGGCCCGTGAGCCATGGCCGCTGAGCCTGCGCGTCCGGAGCCTGTGCTCCGCAACGGGAGAGGCCACAACAGTGGGAGGCCCGTGTACCGCAAAAAAAAAAAAAAAAAAAAAAAAAAAAGTTACAGTTAATTTTTAAAAAAAGAATAAATGAAAGAATAAATGAGTGAGTGAATGAACCAAAACCCATTGGTCTAACCATAGCTTCCAGCTAGTTAGCACACACAAGCATAGCTGAGTTGATTGATAAAATATTGATTACTTTCTTCTAGTTGTTAAAGAGCTGCTGTTTCAATCTCTCCTCTGAGAGCTCCCAACCCCCAGGCCCCTCCCCTAGAGTCCCCAGGTGACCCACATTCCATTTATTCCAGCCATGCCCCAGGTCCGTAGCCACACTTATTCTGATCATTCTAAGCCTGGAAAGTAGAGGTAGTTAAACATTTCGAACATGCCGCTGGCGGGTGCCTGCTACCTCCAAGTCCAGGGGCCTCTGCTTCCCCCACATTCCCCACCAACTCTTCAATCTCCCCCAGCCTGAGCTCCTTACCTGCCCAGAGTCCATGGCTTCTGCCAGTCTTTCAGGGCTCAGCTCCAAGGACCCCCCTGGCCTTCGGACGCGTGAGGTTAGCTCCTTCTGGAATGGGGTGGTAGGTGGGGTAGCGAGGGGGACCTGGGGGGCGCCCACCCCCTCCCCTCCCACGCTGCCAGTCCCTTACACAGAGCCGAGTGCTCATCAGCGCCGTAATCTTCAGCTGCATGAGGATGTTTCCAGTCGGGCCAGGGCTCTCCAGGAGGCCTCGTGACAGGTCCACACATCGAAGCATGGCGCTGAGGTTCCCCTCATACCAGGCCTCGCTGCCCAGCCAGCAGGCGTCAGGGTTGGAGCCCACTAACCCCCTTCTTGCAAGCCTCCCGGCCACCCTGGTCCCTGGCCCCCTACTCACCCAGTCTTGACAGCTGAGTCTGGCTCCTCCTCAGTGGGTACTGCCAGCAGGGGCCGGAGGCCTAGGGTCTGGAGCTGTTGGACACAGCCCCTCACCTCCTCTATGGTCTCACCAGCCACAAACTGCCCGTAGATGGATGCTCGGAGAAGTGCGCCCGAGAGCTGGGACCCCAGGAGTCGCTGAGACCAGGCTTGGAGCTGGGGTGACAGGGAGCAAGGGCTCAGAGCCTGGCCCTGGGGACCCCCTGGGCCAGTCCCCAGGGTCACTGCTCACCGCCAGGCCGTGGGTGACCAGAGGGGGCCAGGCACACAGCCGAAGCACCAGCAAAGCCCGGGTCAGTTCTCCTGTGCCCTTGAGGTGGAAGGCCCCACCATCAAAGCTCAGGGGCTTCCAGCCCCCAGGGGAGGGGCCAGCTTGGGAGCAGAGCACACGACAGGTCCAGAGCATCAGGAATCCTTCGCCACTTCCACACCAGGTCAGGGGGCTATGGAGGCAGCTGTCCACCTAGTGCCCCTTGCCCGGCCAGGGGCAGTGACTGATTAACCAGACAGTAACCAGGGAAAGGCAAATCTTTAGCATCACAGGCTCCTTGAGGGGCAGTTAATTATTAACTTATGGGGACATAGTTCAGAAAAATGGGGACAGGAAAGGAAACCCCCCAAAACAGCCCCCAACGACCCTCAGAATAACAGCTCACAATTGTTAGGTGCCCATCATATGCCAGTGGGTGTTAAGTGAGAATGTGGGCTCTGGGAGCAAGGCAGTGTGGCTTTGTGATCTTGGGGAAGTTATTAACCTCTCTTGTTGCAATTGCTTCATCTTAAAATGGGAGAGAGGGTAGTGCTACTGAATAAATTTGAAAATGCACATAACCTTTTACCTATCTGTTCCATATTAAGTATGTATCTTAGAGAACTTGAACATGGGCATCAGGAAACATGTACAGGAAGAAATGTTCCCAGCAGCATTGTTTGTAATAGTCCCAAATGCGAACTACCCAAATTTCCATCAACTGGAGAATGGATAAATACATTGTGGTATAGTCATACAACAGAATACTACAGAGCAATGAAAAGAGCATAAACTACTGAAACATACAACCACATGGATAAATCTCACACACGTGGTGTGTGAAAGAAACCAGACGCCAAACAGCCAAACAGGACATGCTGTCTTATTCTATTCAAAAAACTCAAAAGCAGGAATAATGAAATGGCAATATAGTATGGGGGATACATACATGGGTGGTCAAACTATAAAGAAAAGGCAAGCAAGGAAATTATTATCACAAAAGTCAGAGAGGTGGTTACCTCAAGGGATTAGAGGAGTTGTAACTGGGTAGGGGCTCATGGGGGCTTCTATGTCCTTTTTTTCTTAACTTGATGATGATTCACAGTTGTTCACATTATAAGTTTTTTTTTTTTTTCTTTTTTTGCGGTACGCGGGCCTCTCACTGTTGTGGCCTCTCCCGTTGCGGAGCACAGGCTCCGGACGCGCAGGCTCAGCGGCCATGGCTCACGGGCCCAGCCGCTTCGCGGCATGTGGGATCTTCCCAGACGGGGGCACGAACCCGTGTCCCCTGTATCGGCAGGCGGACTCTCAACCACTGCGCCACCAGGGAAGCCCTATAAGTATTTTTTAAAGCCATACATTTATATTTTACACTCCTGAATGTACAATACATTTCACAATAAAATAAAAATAAGAAATTAATCATAGTATCAGCCTCACGGAGTTGTTATGAGGATCCAGTGAGCTCGTGGACACACACAGCCTGGTATACAGTATGTGCTCAATACATACTGGCTGTGATCATTAAGTTTTGTGTACGTACAACCCCATCGGTGTCTATGCCCCTGAAGAGGTATATGACATTAATCACTCCTGTGTTTAGGGATCCCCAAAACCACCTCAGGCTCACCGATTCGCTGGAGGGACTCAACTCAGAAAAGCTGTTTTACTCATGGTTATGATTTATTACAGTGAAAGGATACACATTAAAAATACCAAAGGGAAGAAGCTATGGGACATAGGAGACATATGACCTGGAGACACCAAGACAAGACATAGGTCCTGGAGACACCAAGGCAAGCTTCTCATTGTCCTTTCCCAGCGGAGCCTAGTGAATGGTGCTCAATTCTCCCAGCAACAAAACATGAAAACACACATGGAGCGCCACAGCCAGGGACATTCACATGAGCCGTGGTGTCCAGACTTTTTATTGGGGGTCAGTCACATGGGCATGGCCTACCTCCCACATGACTGACCTTAGTCTCCAGCCCCTCCAGGGGTCAAGCTTATACTGCACAGCCCAAGGACCCCAGGTAAACAAACATACTCCTAAGAAGCAGGATATTCCAAGGGATTAGAGCTTACCTCCCAGGAGTTGGACAAAATTAATCCTTTAATGCACAACCTCCAATTCACAGATAGTAAAAGTGGAGCCTCAGAGAGGTAAAGATGTCTGAAGTCACACAGCCAGTGGCCAAGTGTGGATTTAATGTCCTTGTCCCCTAAACCCCAGGAATAAAATGTTAACCACCCTTTTTGCAGTCTTTTCCTCAGTACCTAATTCACAGAATCAAGGGACAAGAGTCAGACTATAAATCCAGAAAATCCTGGGTTAAAAAGTCTTTAAACTTTTTTTTATTACATGCACAGTTCATATTTTAAAATTAAGATAATACAAAAGGAAAAGGAGCGAAACAGTTTCTCCAACTCCTCAATTCATGCCTCTAAAGCAACAGGGTATCCTTGCAGAGGATAGTTTGTGCATAGAAACACACCTATATAATATAGCTCCTTTTTGTTACATAAATGAGAAAATACTACTTGTTCCTTTGCACATTGATTTTTTTACTTAATGTATTTTGAGGGATTGTTTCCATCTCAGCACATATAGCTGGATCTCAGATTTGAAAGATTTTATGTTATTTCTTTCTTTAATCTTTGATAGATTTCACCAGCAAAGCCATCTGGGCCTGGAGCTTTCTTTGTGGGAAGGATTTTAATAATAAGTTCAATTTCTTGAATAAATATATTTTCTATTGCATCTTGAGTTACTCTCATATGTTGTGTTTTTCAAGGAATTGGCATTTCATCTAAATTGTCAAGGCCTTGACACAAAGTTGTCATAATATTCTCTTTACATCCTTTTAATGGTGACAGAACTTGTGGTGATAATCTCTCTTCCAACCTTGATATTAGTAATTTCTGTTCTCTCTTTTTTCCATGATCAGTCTAACTGGGGAGTTTATCAATCTTGTTGATTTTTTCAAACTTTGGCTTTGTTCATTTTCTCTATAGTTTGCTGATCTGCCTCATTTTTAACATTTGCAGATTGTTGTGTTGAATGGATTCCCATCACTGATAATTTCTTCACTTTCCCTGACATTTTATCATGAAAATTTGCAAACAAAGTTTAAAGTTGTCCTATAGAATGTCCTACATATTGTATTTGCCTGATTATGACGTCACTGTGATGTCATTTAATGTGTTCCTTTATCTTCTGTATTTCCTGTAAACCAGAGTTTGTGTCTAAAGTCATAAATTTTTAAATTTATTTTTTTGAAGTATAGTTGATTTACAATGTTGTGTTAATTTCTACCATACAGCAAAGTGATTCAGTTATACATATATATACATCATTCTTTTTCATATTCTTTTCCATTATGGTTTATCACAGGATATTGAATATACTTCCCTGTGCTATACAGTAGGACCTTGTTGTTTATCCATTGTGTATATAATAGTTTGCATCTGCTAATCCCAAACTCCCAACCCATCCCTCTCCCACCCCTTGGCAACCACAAGTCTGTTTATGTCTGTGAGTCTGTTTCTGTTTAATAGATAAGTTTTTTGTGTCATATTTTTGATTCCACATGTAAGTGATATCATATGGTACTTGTCTTTCTTTTTCTGACTTATTTCACTCAGTATAATAATCTCTAGGCCCATCCACGTTGCTGCAAATGGCATGATTTCATTCTTTTTTATGACTGAGTAGTATTCCATTGTATATATGTACCACGTCTTCCTTATCCATTCATCTGTTGATGGACATTTAAGTTGTTTCCATGTGGATTAGATCATCTTCTTGAGTCAGTGCTGATCCGGCAAGAAGTAGAGGAGGCCACAAGAATCACTCCCTCAAAAAAGTCATGATCTGACAGGGGATAGAGTAGGGGGCAGCTGGGAGAGGTAGAGTTGCTCTAACAGTGGTTGCCGACAGCAGCGCTGCTTACCAAGGTGCCATGGTGTTGCACTCATAGCTCCAGTAGAGGTGGTGCCAAGATCTTCCCCTCTCTCATGAGAGGTTCTCATGACAAAATTAGTTATCCAGGCGTGTTTGATGTTTTCCAAAGATGTTTATGCTGGAGGGTAGGCAGGCAGGCCCCGATTGCTCTTTAATTAAGTTACAAGGAGATATATAGCAGTGGGAAAACTCAGTTCTGGGTGGGAAAGGCACCTTAGTGGGATTTGGAGAAGATATTTTTTATTTCTCAGCTGGCAGATCTTACTTTTTTTCCCCCTTGGTTGTTCTTAAGGAGATAGAACCAGGACTTCCCTGGTGGAACAGTGGTTAAGACTCCACACTCCCAATGCAGGGGTCCCGGGTTTGATCCCTGATCAGGGAACTAGATCCCACATGCATGCTGCAACTGAGAGTTCACACGCCACAGCTAAGGAGCCCACGTGCCACAACTAAGAAGCCAGCGAGCCACAACTAAGGAGATAGAACCAAGCAGCAGCAGGTGAACTGCTTGCATTTAGGGATCTCAAAGGTTAATGGTGATAGAGGGAGAACGAATTTGCTCCTTTCTCAAATTAGGCATAGGTGAGCCACACTTACACTGAACTAGTGGTGTGTGTGGTTGTCTTCTATTTCCTGTAGTAGGAGGAAACTAGCCTGCTCCCTGAACTCTGACAATGTGTTAACCAATCGAAGAATTTAGTTCCTCTCCCAGGGTAGAGATGTGGGGGGTGAACTGGGGTGTGGTGATGAGATTATTATCAGTCTGATGTTGATATTTTCAAATGTGAAAAGTACAGACTGTCCCAGGATGGGGCCATCCAAGACTAGGGGTGAGTTCTTTAGGGTTATCGAGAAAGAGGGATGAGAAATGGGAAATCTCATCAGTAGTTAACCTTGAGGTCTGTCCGAAAAGAGAAGATAAATCACTCTAAAATAATGATGTTCCAGCCTGGTAATATATTTAAAAAAAAATCACCAAGCACACAAGAAAGTAAGCCACCGTGAGTGAGGGTTAGCAGAAAAACTGCTCCAGTTAACAACTGTTGCAAAATAAACTACCCCTAATATTGGAAGCTTTAGAAAATAGCGATAATTTATTTTGCTTACAATTTCTCAATTTGGGCAGGGCTCAGTTCAGTTGTTCGTTTCTGTTCCATGTAGTATGAGCAGGGCTGGCTCAACTTGGGGCTGGAGGATGCACTTTCAAGATACTGTACTCACATGCCTGACAACTTGGTGCTGGCTGTTGGCTGGAGATTTGGTCAGGTCTGTGGGCTGGGGGCCTCAGTTCCTCTCCATAGGATGCTTGGATTTCTTTGCAGCATGGTGGTGGAGTTCTTAGAGTGAGCATCCTAAAGGAATCAGGGAGGAGTTGTACTGCCTTTTATGACCTAGCTTTGGAAATCACAATGTCACTTCTGCCATAGTCATAAACTTGCCCTGTGTCAAGTCATATTGTAAAGAGCAAATCTTGTTTTGGCCATCTTTGGAAAAATACAATATAACACAACAACAAACAAAAGATTCAGACCTGCAGGAATTTCAGATATTGGAATTGTCAAAATCAGACTACAGACTAGCCCTTTGTAAAATGTTTAAAGAAATAAAATATACAATCACAAATGTAAGCAAGCAACAAGAGAGTATCAGGAATGAAAAAAGTGGATTTGAAAAATAAAAGATGAAACTTTTAGAGATTAAAACTATAATAAATGTAATTCCCACAATAAAAATTAAAACAGTGGATTAGACATAGCTGAAGACAGAACTTTTGAACTGAAAGATTTATCAGAGGAAATTTCATAGCACAAAACATATCTGAAGTAGGAGACCAGGCACCGATGCTTCCCAAGAGAAGACTGCAGGTCACCAGGAAATGGGTGAATGAACTCTGGATGACAGAACAACTGAGCTCATGAGTAATTCTGATGGTTCCGGAAGAGAATACATAAAAAGAACTTAGAGGGCTTCCCTGGTGGCGCAGTGGTTGGGAATCCGCCTGCCAATGCGGGGGACACGGGTTCAAGCCCTGGTCCGGGAGGATCCCACATGCCGCGGAGCAACTAAGCCCTTGCGCCACAACGCCGCGGAACAACTAAGCCCGTGCGCCACAACTACTGAGCCTGCGCTCTAGAGCCCGTGAGCCACAACTACTGAGCCCACGAGCCACAACTACTGAAGCCCCGGGCCGAGAGCTTGTGCTCTGCAACAAGAGAGGCCCCCACGATGAGAGGCCCGCGCACCGCAACGAAGAGTGGCCCCCGCTCTCCGCAACTAGAGAAAGCCCATGCACAGCAACGAAGACCCAATGCAGCCAAAAATAAATAAATAAATGAATAAATATTTTAAAAAAGAACTTAGAAAAGGGATTGGCATGTGGAAACAGCTAATAAATGCTGTCTGTCCGTTGTTGCATTTCAACTATTTAGTGGTTTCGTATCACCCATAGGATAAAGTACAAACGCCATAAGATGACCTTTGTGATATATCTTTGCCCATCTCGCCAGCCTCAGTTCCTACGTCTCCCTGCCTTGACAGTTATTCTCCAGCGACAATTTTAAGAAAATCCCTCCGCACACTGTGCTCCTGCGGTCGCCTATGTCTTGATGCCCTGCACAGCTACTTAGCCTTTAATATTGGGGCTCAGTGACCACTTACCATGCAGAAGACACTCCCACCACCACCACCAAGTTATTATCTCCAGCACAGACCCGTCCCCTGAGCTCCCATTACACAACAAATCTTCTGGTAGATTGGGTCTTCTCAAACGGGGCGGTACCGCCCCCTGGTGGGAGTTTTGGAAATTTCCGCAAACGTTTTTGGTTGCCGCGTTGACGGAGGGCTCTACAGCCTTTTTTTTTTTAACATCTTTATTGGAGTATAATTGCTTTACAATGGTGTGTTAGTTTCTGCTTTACAACAAAGTGAATCAGTTATACATATACATATGTTCCCATATCTCTTCCCTCTTGCGTCTCCCTCCCTCCCACCCTCCAGACATTTAAGAGGCCAGCGTCAAGGCACGCTGCTGGATATTGCGTCCGCGTCCTGAACAACTTGAAAACATCGTTAAAGCCATTCATATGGGTAAAAAGATAAGTTTATAATTATCTGAAATTAATATAAATACGCATGCATGAAAAATTTTGGTATGGTTTAAAATATACGAACTTTTTTTCTGAAATGAAACTATACAGTAAATAGAGTAACAATTATAATTTATTTGTTCAGAATGGTACCAAGCGTTGTTAACCATATCAGAAAATTATAATTGCAACCATAATGCCATCTATGAGATATAATGTAAAAAATTTTATGATATATAACACACATAAAGAAATGTGCCCATATCACAAGTATTCAGTGTGATAAATTTTCAGAAAATGACAACACCTGTGTAACTAGCACCCAGGTCAAGGAGCAACATTATCAGTCCCGTAAAAACACTCCTTGTGTCCCTTTCCATTCACTGTCTCCCTCTCCCCCAAAGGTAACCCCTCTTGCCACAAATCAGTTTTGACTGTTTTTAACTTTAAAGAGATGAAATCGTACAGTATGTTCTCTTTTGGGTCTGACTTTTAATTCAACACTGTGTTTGTGAGATTCATCCATGTTGTTGCTCTAGAGAGTCTTCATTTCCCCTATGATCTCCTTTTCTTAACCCAACTTGAGCCAATCCGATTTGATCTGTCTGAAATTTGGAATAAAGGCACTACATTTCAGAGTCAGGCAAGGGTGTGGTGCTCTAGAACTGGGGCAGTCAATTCCTGGACAAGCAATAATTATGCACAAAGAGGGAAGCTAGGTATCTACAAGGAGAGAATGGAGGAAATCTGCTGAGGGATGTAGACAAAAGAAAGATGATGTGACCAATGAAAGATAAAAAGAACTGGATAGATTTGCACAACCCATGAGACCCAGTTGTACTTCCGATTCTTTTCTTCTATGACATTGTCATGCACCTTTACAAAGCACTTTTTAAAATCAACTCTTATTTTGATGTGATATCAGGCCTACAGAAAAGTTCTAAGAAGGATACAAAGCATTTCAATACAGTTCACCCTCATTCCCCAAATGTCAACATTTTACCTTGTTTTATCCTTTTCTCTCTCTCTGTATAAACACACATTATTTTTCTCAGTTGTGTGAGAGTAAATTGAAGACACAATAAACTTTTACCCTAAACGATTAAGTGCACATTTCCTAAGAACAAGGCATTCTCTTACCCAACCATAGTGTAATAGAATTAACATTGACACAATATTGTTATCTAATCTACAATTCTTACTCAGTCTTGTCAATTGTCCCCATAATACCCTTTATAGAAAATATGTGTTGCCCTCAGTTGCCATGTCTCTTTAGTCGCCTTTAAGCTGGAACAATTCAGTCTTCTTTTGTGTTGTATGACCCTGACATATATGAAGATTAGAGGACAGCTATTTTGTAGAATATCCTTCAATTTCAATGTCTCCCTCATTAGATTCAGGTTATGCACTTTAGTCAGGTATATCATTGACATACTGTTGTATCCTCAATATTGCATATCAACAGGCCCACGATGTCAATTTCTTACATGCCTGGTAATGTTAACTTTGATCATTTGGTAAAGTGGCATCTGTCAGGTTTCCTCGGCTGTGAAATTACTATTTTTCCCTTAGTAAGTAATAAAGTAAATGCCTTTTAGCTCTACTAATTTGAGTGAGTAAATTATTCATTTCTGTATCAGTTTACTAAGGACCCCATTCAAACTGGCTTAAGGGAGAGGGTAATTTATGGTTGCAACTAACTAACTGAAGACACCATTCAGAGTTACCTGAGAGAAAAGGGGAATGTATAGTCCAGGAGTGGCTCTGACTTTGGGTATAGCTGGATCCGGGGGCTTAGCATAATTAGGAACCTGTCTTATTCAATGATATCTATATAAATTAAGAGGGACTCGATTCTGGGCAGACAGAAGCAATAGATATCTGTTACATTGATTCAGACAGTAGCAAAGAGGAAGTTAAAAAGTGCGTGAAGAGACCCAACCACAGCCTGGGGGTTCCTTTGGTGAGCCTTACCCAAGTGGTTTATGTGGTTCTGAGCAACCCAGGACCTGGATTATCCACATATTTAGTTCCCTGGCCATAATGATTGGTTCAGGGATGGACGTAAGACCCAAGCTGGGCTGACGAAAGACAGCCCCAAGACCTTCCAGAACTATCGGTAAAAGATGTACTCTGGCTCCTGAGCTTGTGGAATGCCAGCCTAGAATTGCAAGTGGTCATCTTTGTCTCCCAAATGAAGGGTCTAGCTGAAAATGAAGTCAACCCAGAGAACAGCAAAGCCAAGAGATACAGAGAGATAGACGCCTCGTAGCTTTGTTTCAATAAATTCACCTTTTCTCCTTAGCCAAAGCGGAAACAGAATGTTGTATGTTTCTCCTCCTCCTCCTTCTCCTTCCCCCCACTCCTCCTCCTCCTCCTCCTCCTTCTTCTTCTTCTTCCTCCTCCTCTTCCTCCTCCTCCTCTTCTTCTTCTTCTCCTTCTCCTTCTTCTTCTTCTTCTTTCTTCTCCTCCTCCTAATCCTCTCTCTTTTTGGGGGGCGGGTGGGTGGGTGTGGACCATATGGCCTTTTTTTAATTAAAGGGAAATCAGTTGGACTCCAATGTATTTGTGTATTCGAGTGCTGTGGTATAAAAACTTATTTTAGCCTATGCTGATAAAAAATATGTGGACAAGCATTTGTGGGGTTTTAAAAAATATTTATTTATTTATTTGGCTGTGCCAGGTCTTAGTTGCGACACGTGGGATCTTCGTTGCGGCATGCGAACTCTTAGTTGTGGCCTGTGGGATCTAGCTCCCTGACTAGGGATCGAACCCAGGCCCCCTGCATTGGGAGCACAGAATCTTAGCCACTGGACCACCAGGGAAGTCCCTGGACAAGCATTTGAACTAAACAGTTATGACAATATGATTAATAAAATAGAACTGGGGGCCTAAAGAAAGATTATTCCTGACTATACTCTGTTCTCCATGGAAATAGACAGCTTCTCAGTTATCTTTTCCTGCTTTTCAATACAAAAAAAATAAGAGACTAATAAGAACCTGCTGTATAAAAAATAAATGACAAGTATTTGAACTAAACAGTTTTGACAATATGATTAATAAAATAGAACTGGGGCCCTAAAGAAAGATTATTCCTGACTATACTCTGTTCTCCATGGAAATAGACAGCTTCTCAGTTATCTTTTCCTGCTTTTCAATACAAAAAAAATAAGAGACTAATAAGAACCTGCTGTATAAAAAAATAAATTAAATTTAAAAATTTTAAAAAATAAGAATTCTCTTGCTGGGCTGCTTTATTAGAGTGCCTTTTAAAAAATAAATTTATTTATTTTATTATTTATTTATTATTTTTGGCTGTGTTGGGTCTTTGTTGCTGTGCACGGGCTTTCTCTAGTTGCAGCGAACGGGGGCTACTCTTCGTTGCGGTGCGCGGGCTTCTCATTGGGTGGATTCTCTCGTTGTGGAGTACGGGCTGTAGGTGCGTGGGCTTCAGTAGTTGTGGCTCGCGGGCTCTAGAGCGCAGGCTCAGTAGTTGTGGCGCACGGGCTTAGTTGCTCCGCGGCATGTGGGATCTTCCTGGACCAGGGCTTGAACCCGTGTCTCCTGCATTGGGGGGCGGATTCTCAACCACTGTGCCACCAGGGAAGCCCGTATGGTGCCTGTTTTTAAAGTCACTTTTGTTGAGCTTTAATTTATGTACCATAAAATGCACCCATCTTAAGTGTAGAGTTCAGTGAGTTTTGACAAATCTATACATTCATATAACTACCACCATAATCATCATATAGAACATTTCTATCACCCCCTCAAAAATTTCCTCATACTCTTTTTTAGTCAGTTCCTTCCCATGGCCCCAGACAACCACTAATCTGGCTCTGTCACTGTAGATTAGCTTTGCCTGTTCTAGAATTTCTATAAGCGAAATCAAACAGCATGTATTATTTTGTGTCCAGCTTGTTTCAAAAAAGGTTGTTTATTTTCTATAGAGTCTATTTATGTTTACATGTGTGTCATAGTTTATACATCGTGTTGTAGATAACTATGGAAAAGCATAAACCAAGCTATTTCAGACGTAGTTGAACTCAAAATGAACTGAGTTTTTAACATGTCTTTTCCCACTTCTGAAATGTTTACTTTAAAAAGCATAAAGACCCTCAGACTAGCTTTTCCTTATTGAGATATCTTTTACAATTCACTGTGTCCCTATGGAAAACTCTAAATCCAACCCCAGGAGGAGGCTTGTTCATACTTTGACACCAGCTTGAACCATCTTCTGTCACTTACACACACCCCTCCACTTCCCTTTCTGAAAAAGTTCAGTCCCTTTGTGTCCAATGGAGATCACTTAACAAGCTCAGCCTAGGCTGGAATAAAAAGGACAATTGGGATATTATGTCTTGCAGGTGTAGGAAAAGGGTGTTGAGAAGGCTCTCACACCAGCTGTCCCCTCAGCTCAAAGGGTAGAGCATCAGGTTCCATAGGGTCCAAATCTCCTGCCACCTGATCATAGATTCCTCTTGCATCTTCATACCTGTCTTCAGGCCAGTAGAGGTCACAGGAGCCCTGACAAGCAAAGGTGGAGTTAGAACCATAGAGAGATGCTCTGTGGGTCATCATTGCAGCTCTGGGGGATACACCCTCCTGCTCTACTTCATAGGAAAAAAATGGGGGAAATTCCAACATAAACAAAGGGGAGAGTGATTATTATGTACCCCCGTGAGCCCATCACTTAGTTCCAACAATATCAAACTTTGGTCAATCTTTATTTATCTATATCTCTATCTTCTCATCCCCCACCCCCTCAGCTGGATTATTTTTAAGCATGTCCAAGATATCTTGTGATTTACTGTCAAAAAAGTAATTTAAATGTCAGACATGTGAAACTTTTAGTTAGCCCACGATATCAGCTATGGGAATTGTGGGATGTGAGTCTTGATTCTGTCAGTCTTATGAATGTCCAAAACATTCTCTCATCAAAATAGAAGAGATAAAAGACGATGTAGGGTGGTCGCTGCTGGGGATGTGCTTTCCCTAGATTTGGGAGAAAATGGTTGTTTTTGATCAGCAAACTTTAGAGCAGACTTGCCCACGGGCCAAATATGGCCCACTGCATTTTTTTATTGCCTAAGAATAGTTTTACATTTTTTAATTGCTGGGAAAATATCAAAAAAAGAATGATACTTGTGACATGTGAAAATTATATTAATTTCAAATTTCAGTGCCCCAAAATAAAGTTTTATTGGAACTTAACCACAATTGTTTGTTTATCTATTTTCTATGGCTGTTTTTATGGCAGAGTGAGTAGTTTCTAGAAAGACACTATATCCTGCAAAGCCCCAAATATTTACTACCTGGCCCTTTTCAGAAAGTGTGCAGACTGCCATCTGTGCTTTAGAGGGCGCGTGTGGTTCAGCACCATGGACAGCATTGTGCACTTTATTTCCACCTTTGTGGGGAGAACAGTTCCCCATCTGGGACAAAGTTACAGAGGGAAATCGTTGGCCCACTGTAGCCAGAGCATTAGTCAAGGCCACACAGAAAGTAGGGGTTCTGCCCCACCTCCCTTACTGTGAGGCAGTAGGTGGGGCTTAGTTCGTGGCCGAGGTCCCTGTCGGCTGCTTTTGCCTACCCAGCCACTATCTTCACTTCCCTCTGTGCTCTCCATCCTTATTCCACTCTCAGCCCAGTGGATTGAATGGGGCTGGCCCCTACTCCCTGATGCCATGGGTGGGCACTGATTCAGACTTGTCCAATTAGCATATTCTACTCCCCACTTCAGTGGTTCAGCAATGAGAACGAGCCAAACTAAACCAATAAGTGTCTGCGTTGGGGCTTTGGAGCTACTGAAAAAGAGGCATTCCCTTTATTTGAAGGTTTCTAATCTAATAGAATACAAACCTGAATTTGTTAGGGACATCTTTAGAGAGGACATTCTGGGTGGGCCTGAAGACATTTCTATCCCTTGACTGTTCCATTGAGTGGGCCAAAAAATTATTTCTCTACATCTCTCTGCTTAACCAGTATAGTGGAGATGGCTAGTTATCCAACCGAATACATACCTTCCTTCTTCCACAGTAACAGAATTGTAGTAGGGGGTATAGCTGCCAAATAGGCTGCATTTCTCAGCCTCCTTTGCAGTTAGGTGTGACCATGTCCATATTCTCACCAGTGGAATAAGACCAGGATGCACCGTTTCTGGGCCTGTACCGTAAGTCAGGGTTGTGCCTCTACCATGCTCTCTTTTTCCCTTTCCCACCAGTTGAAACCCCCAGGGAACTGTCCCATCCATGTAAACTTGGTCAACTTACTAGAGGATAGCAGAGGGACACTACAGAAAGAACTTGGGTTCCAGAATAATCACATGCAGCAGGGCTACTCACCTCCGACTGCTATGTGAGAAAGAAATAGACTGTCTCATTTAGGCCACTGGATTATGGCTAAGGCCTCTTTGCTACAGCAGCTAGCTTACCCTAATTAATACAAGCAGTAGGAGGTGGGTTTCTAGCACCAGCCAAGAAATATTTCTGCTGATACAAATCTCCTCACCATCGGTACTTCATCGTAGAGGGGTCCCCAGGCCCCAGACGGGGCGTACAGTCTTTCCAGCTCATCATACACGTGCCCAGGAAAAGCCATATTCTCCTCCTTAAGACCTGTGAGAACTGGAAGGGAGAGATGATCAGGGCACCAGGTCCAGATGTCAGGGGTACCTATGGGGGGGGTGGTTTCTGCTGTGCTCACCACTCACCTCGGGGATAAGACACCTCCTCCAGCATGGGGGGCAGCTGGGGGCTGAAGTCCCTCATGGAGTGGTAATATGGCTCTACATCTGTTGTGCTAACCTGTCAACGCCCCCCCCCAAAGAAAACAGATAAAGTCTTTTCCATCCTTTGACTCCATCATTCCTGGAAAGGGCAATGATTAACGTGAAGCTAACAGTGAAATTTTAGTCACTGTCAATTCCCTGTCAGGGGGGTGTCAGGACCACCCCCACTCACCATGGAGCTTCGAGTGTCACGGTCTCCAGTCCACTGGCTCTCCTCGTATTCATTCCTGACTCGGTCTTCCTCCGACCTTCCAGGATGGAGGCATGGGGGCAGCTGGGTGTTGACCCTCTGAGAGCTGTCTCCCCCAAACCTCCTCCCCAGAGTCTTCCTTACAGAAAAATATCCCCACTTACCCTGCCTCTGTCTTCTCTGAGATGCCTGAGGGAAGTAGGAAAAAAGGGGTCAGAAACATGCTCCTCGAGCCCACTTGGCCCTGGGATACCTTCAATATGCAGCCAACCCAGGGCTCCCATCACCCTTGGGCCTCCATCCCCGCAGGGGAAAGGTCCCTCCTCACCCTCAGCAAGACGCTTCAGTCTCCGCTGCCAGAGGAATCCCCCGACACAGGAGGCATTAGAAAGCAGCAGAAGACCCCCAACAGCAAACAGCACAGGCAGCAGGGGCAGCTTTGAGGGTCCTGTGGGGACAATTGGTTTTAGACTTCAATTGGGGTTCTCTGAAAAAGCCTGTCCCTGACCAAGCAAAGTCCTCCTCCTAGGTCAGGAAAGCAGATGGGCAGGGGTTTCCATGTCCACTCCTTTTGCCACCCCAGGGAAGGTGGCTCCTTTCTCAAATCAGGCCATTAGCCGTGGGTCCTACCTTTGCCCAAGCCCCTTGTATGGACTCAAGCAGGAACTTCAGCTCTTTAGCTGGGCATTCAAGACCTTCTGTGATCTGGCCTCTTTCCATGTCCCCAGTCTTGCTCACAAACTAACCACTGGCTGTTTCCAGAATCACTGAGACAAACCCACACTTCTAAGCTTTCGAATAGTCAAGTGTCTGTCTTTAAATGTCCTTTCATCTCAAGCAAACTTCTATTCTCCCTTCAAACTCCATCTCGAATGACTTCCTCTTTGCACAAACTTCCATCCCAGACAATATTAGAATCCTCTGCTATATCCCTGAGGACAGGACTAAGTCCCTCTCAGTAGACATCTGCTTAGCACTCATTTCCCCAACTTCTGCTAACAGGACTCATTTTCCTTTGGCGGTGGTTACTCCCTGCTCTCAGCCTGGATGGCTCCCCAGGACTCTGTGCAGGACACATGGCCTGACCTGGCCAATAAGAGCACCCATCCCCCTTCCCACGGTGATCAGTTCAGAGACTGGCATTTAACCTAAGGTGGATTTTTGCAAGAACATCTAGGACACTCTTCTGCTAGCTGCTAAGAAGTGAAATAAAAGCTGAAGGTGTGGGAGGATTTCTTCGCCTTCTTAAGAGAAGAACCTGAGAAGGAAGTCATCAGAGTTGAAGACAAAGTTGAGAGAGTGAGAAACTGATCCTTGGTGAAAATTTTGAGCCCCTGAATCCAGGCACACTAAGAGGTTTCAATTTCATGAGCCAAGCCATTCTTTTTATTGTCAACAACAGCTGAATTTCTGTCACTTGCAACCTTCTCGGACTCTAAAGGGGATTATTTGCAAAACGATCATAATTGTCTCCCTATATGCATACCCTTGAGATTTTCCCTTCCGCACTGACTCTGAATTGAGCCATGTCACTTGCTTCGGCCAATGAGGCAGAATCAGAAGCTTGAAAAGTGCCTGTAAATTGGAACTTGCCCTCTCCTGCTGCTCTTGAGATTCCAGTGACCACCTCCATGTGAACAAGCCAAGGAGACACATGTGGCCCACTTACCTCCATTGTCCCAACCAAGAGCCAGATTGTCAGACGTGTGAGGAGGGGGCCCCCTAGACCAAGCAGTCCCAGCCAAGCTGCTACATGGCTATAGCCCAGACCAGAACTGTTCAGCCACTCATAGAATCACAAGAAATAATGTTTGTTGCTGTAAGTGCGCATATTTGGGGTGGTCTGTTATGCAGCAAAAGCCAGCTGACACAGGCTCTGCACAGGGCGTGGAATCAGCTAGTTTTTCGTTTTGCTTTTTTCTTCAGAATTAAACTGAATTAGGAAGAGAGAAAATTTATCACATCCAGGTAAGAGGAAGAGCTAAGGATATGAGTGAGGGCCTACAGGGCAGAGCTAAGTCTTAAAGGGCTGTGGCCACAAGGAAGAGGAGCTGGGGTTGGAGACCAGAAAGTTTTTTCCAGGAGAGAGAGGGTGTTTGGGGATTGAGGACTTGCCTGCAGGCTGCTCTGTGGGCAGCTGGTCGTCAGGTTCTCCAGAAGGTTGGTCTAGACCTGGGAGGTGAATGTAGAGAATGCAAATTAACACCATTAATCTGAGATAAGCCTTAAATATTTCTCAGCCTCCTATTAAGCTTTGCAACCCATTTTGAGACTCATGGGAACTAATTTATGACTTCTTAGGAATATTGCAAAGAGAACTGGAAATTGCTGATGATAATGACAATACTATTAATAGCCATTCTAATGCTAATGCTAATAATAATAATGCTAATAATAAAAAAAATAATAAATTATTGATGAGTGCTTTATGGTGTGGAAGGTTCTTTTAACCTGAATTGTCAATTTTGGGGATTAATCAAAAAAGATGCTGGGTTCTCAGGATGCCTTAATAGAGGTATAAGTTCTAGAGCAAGGGAGGTAAGTACAGTACTACTTTATGCTTTAGTGCTTAAAAGGAAAACTGGAATGGAGGTGGGGGAGGGGGAGGGAAGATTGTAGGGATAGGAAAGAGTCCTTACTTCCATGAGGAAAAAGGCTGCTCTGTCAGGAAGGGAAAGACAGAAAAAGGGAGCTTTCATGGGGCAAAGTAAACAGAAGGTGAGCAGGGGGCATTTCGTTAAATTAGCATCTACATAGCGCTTACTTTGTACAGGGCCCTGTTCTAAGAGTTTTAGATATATTTTATTTAATCCTCACAACTGTCTAAGATAGACCTTATTTTCAGAAACTGAGATACAGAGGCTGGAGATACACCTTATCTTTAGAGCCTGAGGCTCAAAGATTATACTGAGTCTTAAGTGACTTGCCTAAGGTCTCACATCTAGGAAGTTGCAGAGCTGGGACTTGAACCCAGGTTTGTCTGAACCAGGCTCTGTGTGATTAGCCACTACACTGTAGTGTCTACCAGAGTCAAAATGTTCTCAGTCATATAAGAATTTATCTGTGTCATCAAGTTGCTGAATTTATTGACATAAAATTGTTTGTAATACTTCCTAATTTCCTTTAATGTCTGTAGGATCAGTGGTAATGTCCCCCTTTTCATTCCTGATATTGGTTAAGTGGTGTCTTCTCTCTTTTTTGCCTTGATTAGCTTTATAAACATTACTGATCTTTTCAACAAATCAGCTTTTGGTTTCATTGATTTTTCTTTATTGTTTTTTGATTTTGTAGTTCATCAATTTCTGCTCTTCATTATTTCCTTCATTCTCTCTACTTTGATTTCCTTTTTTTTTTTTTCTGTACGCGGGCTTCTCACTGTTGTGGCCTCTCCCGTTGCGGAGCACAGGCTCTGGACGCGCAGGCTCAGCGGCCATGGCTCACGGGCCTAGCCGCTCTGCGGCATGTGGGATCTTACCGGACCGGGGCACGAACCCGTGTCCCCTGCATTGGCAGGCGGACTCTCAACCACTGCGCCACCAGCGAAGCCCCTTCTGTCTGCACGAACCCGTGTCCCCTGCATTGGCAGGCGGACTCTCAACCACTGCGCCACCAGCGAAGCCCCTTCTGTCTACTTTGGATTTGGATTTAATTTGTCTTTCTTTTTCTAGTTTCTTACGATGGAAACTTAGAGAGACAATTTGAAGACTTTTTAAAAAAATCTAATATGAGCACTTAATGCTATAAATTTCTTGCTAAGCACTGCTTTAGCTGCACTCCACAATTTTCATGTTTTCATTTTAATTCGACTCAAATTCTCTTATAATTTCCCTTGTGTCATCAATCACATTCCAACAGTAGAGTCTAGTGGCAAAAACTAATCTTTGGAGTTCATCTGCCTGAGTTTAAATCTCATCTGTAGTTCCTTCCACCTGTGCGAGCTTTGACAGTTTGTTTAACCTCTCTGGGCCTCAAGTTTCTCCATCTGCAAAAAGGGAATAATAGTATTGACTTCACTATACCACCCTATAAGTTCTGTGAGGAATTTTGCAACCTGCCCAAGAATGTCCCTTCCCACCTGGAGTGGTGACTGAG
>NC_041230.1:7039995-7044679 GCF_002837175.3 Physeter macrocephalus
AAGAAAAAAACCACCTTACTATAGTAATGTTCAACCATGCACAAAAATAGAATAGTACAATGATCCTCCAGCTACCCATCCAACAGTTATCAACATATGACCAGTCTTGTTTTATTTTTTCTGCTTCCCTCCCTGGCTGAATTTGTTTAAAGCAAATGCCAGACATCATATGATTTCATCCATAAATACTTCTGTATGTATCTCTAAAATATAAGGTTCTTAAAAAAAAAGCTTTATCACACCTAAAAAACGAATAATTCCATAATATTATCCAATATCCAACCCATCTCCAAATTTCCCTGATCATCTTATAAATGTCTTCTAACTGTTAGCTTGTTCAAATCAGAATCCAAACAGGATAGTGCATTGCATTTTGTTGGTACCTCTTTAAGTCTTATTCAATGACAGTTCCCCCTCACTCTCTATCTCACAGTCTGGTTGCACTCCTTGGTGTCCTTTAATATGTTCTTCTGTCCCCTGTATGCCCTGCAAACTGGTAAATCTAGAGGCTGGGTCGGATTCAGATTCAATTTAGGGGTAAGTATGCTTCATGGGTGATGACAAGTCCTTCCATCAGGAGGCACGTAATACTGCCTGGATGTTTCTTTTTTTTGTGTGATGTTAACATTCAGTGTTGGGTTTGAGTGTTGTCGGCCTGATCCATCCATTATAAAACCACAGCCAAACTTCAGGAAGGAAGTGTCTCCATGCTCTCCCCTCCATCTCTCTCCCTCTATTTCACAAATGTTGTCGCCTATTGCTAAACCTCTTCCTTGTTGCTAAGCTCTAGAGGCAATTCTCCGTCCTCAACTCACTGGTCCTGTAATAACGGACCTGTCCTATGCTGTCCAGTAGGGTAGCCACTGGCCACACAAGTGGCTTTTGAGAGGTTAACTAGTTCTAATTGAGATGTGTGAAGTATAAAATACACACTGGGATTTCAAAGACAGTACAAAAAGAAGAATGTAAAATAGCTCAAGAATTTAAAAAATATTGATGTGTTGAGACGATAGTTTGGGGATATATTAGTAATAAAATACACGAGAGAGCTATTTTATTAAAAGTACTTCCGCCTGTTTACTTTTTCAGTGTGGCTACTAGAAATTTTAAAATCACCTATGTGATTCACATTGCATTTCTAGTTGTTCTAGACCAGTGGTTTTCAAATGTGATCTCTGGACCAGCAGCGTTAGCATCAGCATCACATGACAACTTGTTAGAAATGCAAATTCTCTGTTGCCCTGGACCTACTGAACCAGAGTCTCTGGGGATGGTACCCAGCAGTCTGCATTTTACCAAGTCCTCCAGACCATTCCTGTCTGCAAACTCCCCTCCCAGTTTCTGTGACACAGTACCCTCCCAAACCCACCCACTTCTCACCCCTTCACCGTTAACACCCTGGTCTGAGCATCATTCGGTCCTGCCTAGACCACTGCAATTGCTTACAAACTGGTTTCCTGGCATCTAATCTTGTACCCTACTTGTAGTTCTCACACACACCTCTGGGGCTCCTCCAAAAACATAAATCAGATCACATTACTTCCCTGCTTAAAACCTTCCAGTGACTTCTTATTGCATTTAGAATAAAATCCAGACTCCTTCCTGTGGCCCCTGCAGCCTCCCCACCTTCACATCAACCCCCAGCTCGCCCTTCGCTCTTTTTGCCCCAGCCTGGCCACCTTTCTCGTTGTTGCTCACACTCCCAGCTCTTTCCTGCCTCGGGGACTTTGTGATGGCCATTCCCTCTTCTGAGAACACGGTTCTTTGTAGGACTGGCTCTCTCTTTTCCTTTGGGCCTCAGCTTAGATGTCCTCATCTCCATGCTGCCATGTGTCATTAAAGCCCGGCTCCCCGCACCCATGTTCACATAATGTCACCCACCTTTCATTCTCAGCATGGCACGTACCACACACTGTTCTTCTTCTTCATTTGTCTGTCTGTCTCCTCCACTATCATGTATGCACATGGGGGCAGGAACTCATCTCTCTAGCCCACCACTTTGTCCTCAGCTCCTCCCACAGTACCTGCACACAGTAGGTGCTGAAAAAAGGTCTTTTCACTGACCCAGCATGTGAACTTCTACAGCTGCTCCTCCTCAGTCTCTCTTGCTTCCTCCACCTACTCTGAAATCAGAGGACCGTTGGCATCCATGGTGTTTGAAATCTCAGAACGTTCCCCACGACAATCCTGGTCTCTGGCTTCTGCCACATTGGGATATCTGACAACACAGAGCCCACTTTCTAACTTGGGACCAGTAGGCTGGAGCTGCTATACCTGTGAGGGCTTGCTGAGGATACAGAAAACAAAGAACAGAGGGACGTTAACACATCGGGATGGTTATGCAGCCGATGGAGGAGATGAGGGGCCAAACAAGAGCCAGTGAAGCCATCGGAAATTAACAGCAGTGGGAAGCCACCGCTGCTCCAAGCTGGAAGAACAAAGGGAGGAGGTGGTGTCACCAGAGCCCAAAGTCACCTAATAGAAGCTGGAACCCCAGTGGGATTGTCCGGCTGGCTGGACTGTGGAGAGGACACAACCACAGAGAGAGAGGGAGGAGTTACTGTGGAAGGGGAGAGTTGCTCTGGCCTCTTCCTCCCACCCTCCAGGCTCCTGCCACTGCTTTCCACTGGCAGAACCCCAGGTGAATCCAGATGAAGGTGAGATGGAACTGTGGTCTGGGATGCAGGCAGAAAGGGGAGGGCAAGGAAGAGATCGGGGCAAATACAGCCCAGAGCAGCACAATACGGGTTCCCCTCCATGCACCAGGGATCCCACTTGGTTGTCCCATGCCAGGCCTCGCTCACTGATTTACATTACGTGTCTGGCTGCAGTAGGATTAGGGTTAGGGTTGTTTGCAACTCCAATGTTTCAGTTATCTATTGCTGCATAACAAATTATCCCCACATTAAGCAGCTTAAAACAACCATTTTCTTTTTCTTCCAACTTCATGGATCAGAAATTCACAAAGGGACTTCCCTGGTGGCGCAGTTGTTAAGAACCCGCCTGCCAACGCAGGGGACACAGGTTCGAGCCCTGGTCCGGGAAGATCCTACATGCTGGGGAGCAACTGAGCCCGTGCACCACAGCTACCGAGCCTGCGCTCTAGAGCCTGTGAGCCACAACTACTGAGCCCACGCGCCTAGAGCCCATGCTCCACAACGAGAGAAGCCACCGCAATGAGAAACCCGTGCACCGCAGCAAAGAGTAGCCCCCGCTCGCCACAACTAGAGAAAGCCAGCATGCAGCAACGAAGACCCAATGCAGCCAAAAATCAATAAAATAAAATAAAATAAAAAAGAAATTCACAAAGACCTCAGTGGGGCTGTTCTCGTGTGGTGTCTGTGCTGTGGCTGGAGTCCGATGTTGACTAGGGTGGGGTCATTTGAGAACTCTAGGGGCTGATGTCCAAGGTGGCTCACTCACACTGCTGGCAATGTTGCTGGCTGTCGGTTGAGAGCTCAGTGGGCTGTTGACCAGAGCAACTACACGTGGCTACTCCAGCATGGTGACCTTACATGGTGGCCGGCTTCTTTCAGAGCATGGGTTCCAAAAGATCCAGGCAGAAACTCTATGTTTGTTTGTTTGTTTTTATGACTTGGCCTCAAAAATCCCACAGCATCACTCTGCAGTCACAGATCCACCCAGATTCAAGATGAAGCTACATAGGTCCCACCTTTTGATGTGAGGAACTTGCTACAAAGAATGTTATTTGAGGCACTGATAGGAGTCCTTTTCTGTCCTGACTCTAGACATTCTCCTGAGATGAACTTCTCTGTTATAGTCTGGTGGCTTTGATGACTAACTACATGGCTACGATTCCAAGCCCTATTTGCAGCCCAGACCCTCTCTTGATGTATAGAATGGTTATCAACTGGACATCCCTCCTCACAGATATCATGTAGACACTTCAAAATATCTAAACTCAGGTAATTCTTTTTTCTCTTATTAGTTATCTATTTTATACATATTAGTGTATATATGTCAATCCCAATCTCCCAATTCATCACACCACCACCACCCCTGCCACTTTCCTTAGTGTCCATACATTTGTTCTCTACATCTGTGTCTCTATTTCTGCCCTGCAAACCGGTTCATCTGTACCATTTTTCTGAGTTCCACATATATGCGTTAATATACCATATTTGTTTTTCTCTTTCTGACTTACTTCACTCTGTATGACAGTCTCTAGATCCATCCACATCTCTACAAATGACCCAGTTTTGTTCCTTTTCATGCCCGAGTAATATTCCATTGTATATATGTACCACATCTTTATCCATTCATCTGTCGATGGGCATTTAGGTTGCTTCCAGGACCTGACTATTGTAAATAGTGCTGCAGTGAATTTTCCCAGCACCACTTATTGAAGAGGCTCTCTTTTCTCCATTGTATATCCTTGTCTCCTTTGTCATACATTAGTTGACCATAGGTGCATGGGTTTCTATGCATGGTATCTCTGGGCTTTCTATCCTGTTCCATTGATCTATATTTCTGTTTTGTGCCAGTACCATATTGTCTTGATTACTGTAGCTTGGTAGTATAGTCTGAAGCCAGGGAGTCTGACTCCTCCAGCTCCGTTTTTTTCCCTCAAGACTGCTTTGGCTCTTCGGGGTCTTTTGTGTCTCCATACAAATTTTAAGATTTTTTGTTCTAGTTCTGTAAAAAATGCCACTGGTAATTTTAT
>NC_041230.1:7048524-7051548 GCF_002837175.3 Physeter macrocephalus
TTTCATTTTGTCTATCTTTCTGTGAATATGGTTTTCCTTCCACAGGCTGCAGAACTGTAGTTCTTCTTGCTTCTGCTGTCTGCCCTCTTAAACTCAGGTAATTCTGATACCCAGTTGCTGGTTGGGAATCACTATTCTTCAAGATGAATGCTAGATTTCTTACAGTGGCATTCAGGGCTCCCATCTTTTCCCATTATACAGACCCTGATTTGGCCCCAACCTCATCTCTCTGCCTCTGGACTTTAGGGATTCACCAAGACAATCTCTAAGTGGTTTCTTGCCTGTGTACCTTAGTACATGCTCTTCCATTTGACTGATTGTGCCCTCATTTTTAATACACATGTCTGGGGTTACCTCCATTGGAAGCCACTTCCTTTCTCAGACTGGGAGAGGTACCTGCCTCAGGGCCCAGCAATGGCCTGGGCCCCTATATTCACTGCATTTCAGGAGCCTGTGTCTGTGTGGCCTGCCATTGCACCTGCTTTCTGCCTGGCCCTTGTGAATGGCTAATAAGCAGCCGTTTAATGGACTGTGGAAGTCAGTTATGCTGAGATTTCCAAAGAGATATACTTCCCTATTCACACTCATATAATCCTCTCCCCTTGAATCTGCCTTGGACATGTGACTTGCTTTAACCAATAGAATATGACAGAAGTCACCCCCAGCCAGTTCTTGGCTAAGCCTTAGGACTGTCAGTTTTTGCTTCTGTGTACTCACAAGCTCTGAGCTCCTTGTTGGGGAGACCACATGGAAAGGCCACGTGGAGACCTAAGAAAGCCAGGTAACAGCGAGAATCGATGCCCCTCATATATGACCCCAGTTCAGCTGTTCTAGTTATCCCTTAGCCATTCGAATTTTTCCCAAAGCACCAGACACGCAAATGAAGAAGCTCTCTTGGATGTTCTTTTTTTTCTTGGATGTTCTAACCAGAGCTGACATCATGTGGAACAGAGACAAACCATCTCGGCTCCTATTCAAAATCTTGAAACACAGGACAGTGAGCAAATAATAACATGGTTGCTGTTTTAAGCCATTAGTTGTAGGGAATTTTGTTATGCAGCAATGGCTACCTGATACACACTGAGTAAACTATTTCCTACTCCTCTGTACACTCACTGCCCAGATCAGGGCTGGCATATTGTATGCATTCATTTATTTGCTCACTCATTCATTGATTCATTCACTAATTTATTCTTTCACCAGATATTTATTGAGATCCTGCCATGTGCCAAGCTCTGTTCTAGGTGCTGTGGATACACTGGTGACAAGACAGACAAAATCATGGAATTCATATAATATAAAGTGTGATTTCAGTGTAAGAGCACTCATCCTGGGTAATGTACCAGAATGATTGGCCAAAGAGAGTAAAGAAAGCAAGAATGTATTATAGAACAGAAACATAAAATGTCACACCAGCTGGGTTTATGTCTCAGCCATTTGGGGGAAAATATCAATTTGGAGCCTCATCTTGCATGATAAATGAAAATAAATTCCAGATGGACTAGAGGAAAATGTGGGAAGAAAATGACACAATAAAAATCTTGAAGATGAAATAAATATTTAATAACCTCTAGGTCGGAAAAGACTTTCTGAACTTTAAGAGAATAAATCACAGGGACTTCCCTGGCAGTCCAGTGGTTAAGACTCCGTGTTTCCACTGCAGGGGTCATGGGTTCGATCCCTGGTGATCCCTGGTTGGGGAACTAAGATCCCGTATGCCGTGCTACACAGCCAAAAATAAATAAATAAATAAAAATTTAAAAATCCTGTTAAAAAAAGAACAATTACAAAGGAAAGGATTGATGGGTTTGACTGTATAAAAAGTTAAATATCCCATATGTTCAAAAAGGGCATGACTAAAATTGAAGTTAAATAAATAGTAGAGAAAAATATTTGCAACAGGCGTGATAGAAAAGTGGTTAACGTAATAAAGATATTAATAAATTAATGTGGAATTTACAGGAAAAGCCAATACTCAAAAGAAAGATGAGTAATTAATATGAAAAGACAATTCAAAGAAGAAATACAAATAGCCAAAAAAGATGAAAGGCAAGTTTATCCCCAGTAATATTCAAATAATTTGCCACTTGAAATACTGAGATGCATCCCTTTGTCTGTCAAATCAGCAAGGATGTTTGAAATGTGGTTCCCTTTGGTGAGGAGAGTTCAGGGAAATGGGAGACCCTGTTCACATTCATTATGATTGGGATGTGAATGGGAGTGACCCTTCCAGAGAAGGATTGGGCAGCCTGAGTCCAAAGCCTGAGAATGTGCATCTCTGTTAATTCACCATTTACCCTGCTAGGAACTTAGCCCCTGGAAAGAATCCGGCAAGTGGAAAAGATTTCACTACAAGGATTTTTATAACACCACTTTAAAAATAATAACGAAACGAACAAAAACTAATTGGAAATAATTTGACTGTGTCCTACTAGCATTTGACAAAGATCCATGGGATGTTAATTGGTATTTGAGAATAAAGGCTCCTTGATAAAATAAGTGTGAGAAATGCTGGCTTGAAAGAAGTTAGGTGAGCTGCAGGAATTTTCCTCAACATGCTAGAGTCCATGATAACTGTATGAGGGTACCTCCTAGGCATATTTTTCCTGAATGTATTTACTTATTTCTGCCTTCATTTTCGGTTCTTCAGCAGTTGTTGGCAACCCTCATGCCATTTCTTCTCTATCATTCTATTGGCCACCTCACGGCCCAAGACCTACTCAGATTCAAGGGGTGGGGTAATAGACTCCACCCTTTGATGGAAGATGCTGTGAAATCAGACGGCAAAGGGTAAGGAGCCAGGGAGGGGTGAAAAATTGGAGCCATTTTTGCAGTTTCCCAGAGCCCTTTCTTCATGTGTAGGAGGCAAGGTGAATTACTAGCAATTGTAACCAAAGAATCCCCAAATCTCAGTGGCTTGATGCAACCTATTTTCTTTCTTTTTTTTTTTTTTTTGCGGTACGCGGGCCTCTCACTGTTGTGGCCCCTCCCGTTGCGGAGCACAGGCTCCGGACGCGCAGGCTC
>NC_041230.1:7051590-7053118 GCF_002837175.3 Physeter macrocephalus
CATCGGCAGGCGGACTCTCAACCACTGCGCCACCAGGGAAGCCCAACCTATTTTCTTTCACAGGGTAGTGTGACACAGCGAGAGCGGTAGCTCTGCTCCTCAGAGCCACTTAGGGACCCAGGCTCCTCCCACCTGGCAGCCCTGGGCTCCTTTAGCTTCCCGGCACCTGTCCTTAGTCCTCTCCATTGGTGAATGTTAAAAGAGGTGAGGGTCCTAAGTGGGAGGTTTGGGGGATCACACCTGGAAGTCAGACACGCATCTGCCCACTTGCTCATTGGCTCACATACCTGATTATAAGGGAGGATGGGAAATGTGGTCCAGCTGTGTGCAAAGGGGCAAAGGGGGGCAGTTTTAGTGAGCAATTAGTCTCTGCCACACATTTGGGAACATACTGTATCTGAACATAGAGAAGGGTTATCTTGTTTATTTATTTGTTTTCTTATGTATCACCTGTCTTCCACTAGGAAGGCAGTTTTATTCACCATTGCATACCCATCATCCATCCAGGGGCCCAGTAAGCACTCAACAAATATGTGATGGAATAAATGGATGAATGCATGAGTGAATGAAAAATTCAGTAACTTCACAGGACACAATATTATGAACCAATTAAGACTGATACTTCTTTTTGTTTAAGAGACTTTTAAATAACTTATTTATTTATTTATTTTTGGCTGCGTTGGGTCTTCGTTGCTGTGTGTGGGCTTTCTCTAGTTGCGGCGAGCGGGGGCTACTCTTTGTTGCGGTGCACAGGCTTCTCATTGCAGTGGCTTATCTTGTTGCAGATCATGGGCTCTAGGAGTGCGGGCTTCATTAGTTGTGGCACACAGTCTCAGTAGTTGTGGCTCGTGGACCCTAGAGTACAGGTCCAGTTGTGTGGTGCAAGGGCTTAGTTGCCCTGCGGCATGTGGGATCTTCCCGGACCAGGGCTCGAACACGTGTCCCCTGCATTGGCAGGTGGATTCTTAACCACTGTGCCACCAGGGAAGTCCCAAGACTGATACTTCTACGGAGATTTTGGGAACATGAGAAAATGCTCACATATAATGAGCATTTAGGTAGGGTCTATGTTAGGTAGGACATGAATCCGTAACAGAACTCAATAAACTGTAGCTTAAACAAAGGAGAACTTTAATTCTCTCTCACCAGTAGACCAAGCATAAGCAGTCCAGGGCTTCATGGTGTCAGTGTGGAGGCTGTATGGCATCAGAGATGCAGGCTGCTTTGACCTATGGCTCTCCCATCCCTAGCGGAGCGCCCTGGCCTGAGTGGTCCAAGGTGGCTCCCACCATATCCATGCTCCAGGCAGTGGGAAGGGGAAAAGGGAAATGGAGACTCATCCCACCGCTCTTTCTAAGCATAGGTGGACAGAGAAATAAAATCTTAGCTTTGAGGCTTCCCTGGTGGCGTAGTGGTTGAGAGTCCGCCTGCCGATGCAGGGGACGCGGGTTCGTGCCGCGGTCCGGGAAGATCCCACATGCCGCGGAGCGGCTGGGCCCGTGAGCCATGGCCGCTGAGCCTGCGCGTC
>NC_041230.1:7053174-7064995 GCF_002837175.3 Physeter macrocephalus
ACAACGGGAGAGGCCACAACAGTGAGAGGCCCGCGTACCGAAAAAAAAAAAAAAAAAAAAAAAAATTAGCTTTGGTGTCTAATTTATTCTGAGGGTCATCTCTTTGCTTTCTTCCCAGGGCAAATAGCAAGGGTAACAGTGAGGTCACGTCACGAATGAGCAGTCAAAGGGAATACAGCTGCTTGTTTCAGGTTAATACAAGTTGTTTGCAAAAATGGGCAGAATGCAAATTTGCATATATGATATGGTCAGAAATATATAAAAATATACCCAGTAAAATGAGAGGATGGAAATATAACAAAATATTGTAATGAGGGTGTCTCTCAGATGTAGGTGAAGTTTCTTTTTCTTTTTTCTTTTTGTATTTTGCTATAGTTTTCAAAATTTTCATAATGAGCAAGCATTATTAGATCTTTTAAATTTCATTTATTGTGACATATAGAACACCTATCAAAAGAGCCCACAAAACCCCTAAACAAAAAGCAAATGCACGGCATAATGAGTCATTGAGTGAACACTCGACCATCTACCGCCTCAGAAAAAGAAAGAGGTCATCAGTGCAGTCTAGAAAATGTTTTGTCCTTTTTTATTCGTAAAGCTTCCTCTTCTCTGACAGGTTACCACCATTTTGATTTGATAGAATCCCTTCCTTGCTTTTCTTAATAGTTTTGCCCCCTACCTGTGCTTCCTAAACCCTGTAGTCTAATCTGGACTATTTTTAAACTTTATGCAAATGAGAACCATATTGCATGTACTCTTTTGTATATGGCTTTTTTTCTTTCACTTAACATTCTGTTTGTGAGATAAATCCATGTTGTAGCAAGTATTAGTATCTACTGTGTTTATTCTAGGGATCCAGGATATTTATTCTCATTATTGTGTGAATAAGAATGTGCTACAACATACGTACCCATTCTCCTCTGATGGACATGTGTGTTGGTTCCCCTGAAGGGCTTTGCAAATAGGGCAGCTGTGAAGAGGATTACACAGGCTTCCTGGTGTTCATCCACTAGTCTCTCCAGGATACAGGTAGAGGGGCAGAAGTTCTGAGTCACTGGGAAAAACAATGCCATACTGTTTCCAAAGTGGTTAAACCACTTCCACTCACTCCTTCAGCAGCTTGATATGAGGTAGGGTGAGACCTCTCATCTTGTTCTTGTCTAAGAGTATCTTTGTTATAATCGGCTCTTTGTATTTCAGTGTAAAATTTAGGATCCATCTGCAAGTTCCACAGAAAAAAGCTTTTAGAATCTAGATTATGAATGGATTGAATATATAGGTAAAATCAGGGGAAACTGCTATCCAAATCCAATAACATGGTATATCAAACCATTTATCTAGATTTTTAAAAAAGTCTTTTACAGAGTTTCCCTGTACAGGCTTTTCATATAGTTTGTTAGATTTATTACTAGCTACTTGGCCATTTATGCTAATGTAAAGGGTTACTTTTTTCCACCTTTGTTTGGTTTATGGCTGGTATATAGCAATAAAATTGATTTTTGTAGATTAATTTTATATCCAGTTACCTCACTAATTCTGTTATGAATTGTAATAAATTGGTCTATAGAGTCTTCTGAATTTTCTTTAGCCAGAATCATATAATCTATTAATAATGGTGGCAATAACCTTTTATTTATTTTCCTGCTTTACTTCAGAGTTAAGGTCTCCAGGACAAAATTGAACAGAAATGATGACAATAGGCATCTTTCTTTGTCTTAGTCCAAACTTAGAAGGAAAACATTTTTTTTTAGATGTGGACCATTTTTTAAGTCTTTATTGAATTTGTTACAATGTGGCTTCTGTTTTATGCTTTGGTTTCTCGGCCCTGAGGCATGTGGGGTCTCAGCTCCCTGACCAGGGATCAAACACACACCCCCTTCATTGGAAGGCAAAGTCTTAACCACTGGACCACCAGGGAAGTCACAGAAGGAAAACTTTTAATATTTAACCATTAAATGTTTTAATACTTAACCATAAGTGATGCTAGCTGTCGGTTTTGGTAGTGCTATTCATCAAAAGTTTAAAAAACTTTTTTATTGGAGTATATTTTATTTAAAATGTTCTATTAGTTTCAGGTGTACAGCCAAGTGAATCAGTTATACATATATGTGTATCCACTCTGTTTTAGATTCTTTTCTCATATAGGTCATTACAGAGTATTGAGTAGAGTTCCCTGTGCTATACAATAGGTCCTTATTAGTTGTTTATTTTATATATAGTTATTCATCAAATACTTAAATTCACTTCTATTCCTAGTTTTCTGAATTAATGTTGAATTTCATCAAAAACTTTTGGCATCTGTTGAGGTAATCATATGCTTCCCCCCTTAACCTGTTAATGTGCTGGTTTACATTGATTTTCTAATATTCAACCAATCTTGCTTTCTTACTATAACTCTAACTTGGTCATGATCTATTCAAATATTGCCTCTACCCCATTCTTCTATGACTACAATGAAATGTTAGAAATTCTCTTTCATCCTATCTTTAGTATTTCTCATTTTTTGCCTCTACTGAATTCTGGATAGGCTTTTTGTTTGTTTTTTTTAACCTACCTCCTTTTTCCAGCTATGTCTAATCTCTATTAAACGCATTCATTGAGTTTTTAATTTCAGTGATTATATTTTTTCCGTTCTAGATTGCTTTTTGTTTTGTATTCTAATACTGAAAAAACCCCCAAACTCTCTCACTTTTTATAATTTCCAGTTTCCTGATAAAAACTTCAAACTTGTGTTTTGTTTTCTTGAAAACTCGTGTAGCTATAGCATAGTGAAGGGGGGTACAAGGATAAACTGTAAGTTCACATGAAAGCTAGGTGACTTCTGGCTCATTCTTACCTTGAGTGTGATGGCCTTCAGGTCTCAGCTTAAAATGAAGAGCTGAGGTTCAGACTCTCCAGTCTGGGTGGATCTGGCCCTTTACTTTTGCTCCTCTACTCTCAAACTGTCTTCTGCGTTGGAAAATGCCTTTGGAACAAATGAAGGCATTTGTTCCAAAAGCATTTGAGTTTTGAACTCCTCTCTTCTTTTATTCTGAGTTTTCAGTACTGTTTCCTTAGCCTTTTACTAGTGCTTTGCTGCTTTCAGTATTTTTTTTCCCATAGATTTCATCCTGCATTTTTATCTGTTCTCCAATGGAGGGTGGTTTCTGATTTCTTTAGAACACCACTCCTGGCAGAAGAAGTCCTGTATTTTTTTCTTCTGCAAAATTGAATTTATTTGTTTGTTGTGTTTTCTGATATTGAAATATCTTTTTTCCCCAATTACATAGATTAAAAATTCTCCCCATAAAAAAATCTTCCCTGGTCCGGGAAGATCCCACATGCCATGGAGCAACTAAGCCCGTGCACCACAACTACTGAGCCTGCACTCTAGAGCCCGTGAGCCACAACTACTGAGCCCACGTGTTATGGCTTATTCAACCAATCTTGCTTTCTTACTATAACTCTAACTTGGTCATGATCTATTCAAATATTGCCTCTACCCCATTCTTCTATGACTACAATGAAATGTTAGAAATTCTCTTTCATCCTATCTTTAGTATTTCTCATTTTTTGCCTCTACTGAATTCTGGATAGGCTTTTTGTTTGTTTTTTTTAACCTACCTCCTTTTTCCAGCTATGTCTAATCTCTATTAAACGCATTCATTGAGTTTTTAATTTCAGTGATTATATTTTTTCCGTTCTAGATTGCTTTTTGTTTTGTATTCTAATACTGAAAAAACCCCCAAACTCTCTCACTTTTTATAATTTCCAGTTTCCTGATAAAAACTTCAAACTTGTGTTTTGTTTTCTTGAAAACTCGTGTAGCTATAGCATAGTGAAGGGGGGTACAAGGATAAACTGTAAGTTCACATGAAAGCTAGGTGACTTCTGGCTCATTCTTACCTTGAGTGTGATGGCCTTCAGGTCTCAGCTTAAAATGAAGAGCTGAGGTTCAGACTCTCCAGTCTGGGTGGATCTGGCCCTTTACTTTTGCTCCTCTACTCTCAAACTGTCTTCTGCGTTGGAAAATGCCTTTGGAACAAATGAAGGCATTTGTTCCAAAAGCATTTGAGTTTTGAACTCCTCTCTTCTTTTATTCTGAGTTTTCAGTACTGTTTCCTTAGCCTTTTACTAGTGCTTTGCTGCTTTCAGTATTTTTTTTCCCATAGATTTCATCCTGCATTTTTATCTGTTCTCCAATGGAGGGTGGTTTCTGATTTCTTTAGAACACCACTCCTGGCAGAAGAAGTCCTGTATTTTTTTCTTCTGCAAAATTGAATTTATTTGTTTGTTGTGTTTTCTGATATTGAAATATCTTTTTTCCCCAATTACATAGATTAAAAATTCTCCCCATAAAAAAATCTTCCCTGGTCCGGGAAGATCCCACATGCCATGGAGCAACTAAGCCCGTGCACCACAACTACTGAGCCTGCACTCTAGAGCCCGTGAGCCACAACTACTGAGCCCACGTGTTATGGCTACTGAAGCCCGCGCACCTAGAGCCCGTGCTCTGTAACAAGAGAAGCCACTGCAATGAGAAGCCGGTGCACTGCAACAAAGAGTAGCCCCCGCTCACTGCAACTAGAGAAAGCCTGCATGCAGCAACGAAGACCCAACGCAGCCTCAAAAAAACAACAAACAAACAAACAAACAAAACACACCTAGGAATGAGATTGTTGGGTCATATGGTAAGAATATGTTTAACCTTATAAGAAACAGCCGAACTGTTTTCTAAAGGGTCTGTACTATTTTGCATTCCCATCGGCAATGTATAAGAGTTCTAGTTGTTCACATCTTTGGCAGCTCTAGATATTGCCAATGTTGTTGCTGTTGTTTGCCATTCTAATAGAGTGTAGTGGTATCTCATTGTGGTTTTCCATTTTATTTTGACCAAAGAATCAAACTCTTATCTTATCTAGGAAGGGTAAGGCAGGCCAGATGGATTGGTTCCCCTGGTATTTTGGACAATTCTCATGCTTTCTATCCAGATGTCCAGAGCCTTCTTGAACATCAGCTCTACATTTTGGGAATTTCCTACCTTATGAATTTGGCCTCCCCAGTCTAGAAATCAGAAACCACTTTCCCACTCTTCCTTGCAGCTGTGGTGTGGGCATGTTTTCCATACTCTGCCAACCAAATGCACCCATGTCTGAAAAATTTTTTTTAATTTGGAAAATTTTGAAAAGACAGAAACGTAGACAGAAAAGTATGAGGAATCCTCAATAATCTATCTACTCCCAACAACCGTCCAACCATGGCCCAACCTTTACCACTCATTCTCCTCTTCTGTATTGTTAGGTGGCGAATCCCAAACATCATATTTCATCTGCAAGTATTTTGGTACTCACATCATGATTCGATTTGAAAGAGAGGGAGGAGAAGGAGGCAACCTGTAAAATCGATTCTGATGTGAACATCAGAAGTCTTAGCAGAAAATTCTGTGTGGGCGTTAGGATTTGTGTAGCCCCGGGAGTGCTTCTCTGGCCCTCTTAGAGATTCAGCGGTTTCCTTAACATCATTGAACACACCTCCTTTTCTGTTTAAACTAGTTGCCTTGGTTTCTATGGTATGTAATGAAGAAACCTGACTGCTATGTTTGGGTCAAGTGTAACGTTGGTTTAATAACTGGTGCCAGGGGGTGGGCATGGATAATTCCTACTTTCAAATTGTGGAAGCAGCAAGTCTTTTGAGAAAGGGGTAAGGATAAGAGATGTCATGGGCATCCACTGTACTGATGACCCGGTGCCCCTCTTTCCTTCTGGAAATTAAACTCCCTTTGTCTTAGTGTAGGTTGCCCCAGAAGCAGACGCTGAAAAGAGGATTCAAGTGCAAGCCATTTACTTGAAGTTCAGAGAACACCAACAGGGAGTGGAGAAGGGAGACAGGGAAGGATGAACCGATGAAGGGTGTGTTATCTAGAGCAATTGGAGCTTAATCTTGCTGGGGAATCCTGGAAGACTGTAGAACAGTCTAGAGTTGTTCATCCAAGGCGTGAGGGAGCTGGGGTATTTATCTACCAACTCCCGTCAGTTATTGGTAGAGAGCTGCTCCCAGGAGCATTAACTCCCTGGCCCTTTCCAGCTTGGGCAGAGTGGGTTGCAACAGCCAGAAAGAGCCCTCAAGAAGATAGTCACAGTGCAAGCACTTAGAAGCCAGGTTGTGTGCTTGGAAATGATAAATGCTGAGGGAATATGGGTGAGACACCAACAGCATCCCCTCCATGCTGCTTCTAGGGGCTGTTCCTCCCTCCTGCTCCATTTCAGTGTCCTCATGGATCCTGCCATTTTCTTACAGATTTCACCCCTCACCCCAGTTTTGAGGTGGGTAGGTTATTTGTGCTGAGCCAATCTTTGCCCTTTCCCAAGATATATATCTGTATCTATATTATATATCTCTATCTGTCTATCTATCTATCTATCTATCTATCTATCTATCTATCTATCTAACCAACCAGGGTTCTTGGACTCCTTAATCAATAGTAATTGATAAGAGGCCAGATGAGAAATTCAGGCAAGGCTCTACTGGGACTCGTGCTGCAGCACGAAGGATCGAAAACAAGTCACAGTTCCCCTTGCTTGCTTCCTGAATGGGAGTGAGCTGGTAACTTAAATTGGGTGAGGGTAGGGGTGGGTTCATGGGTCTGGGCCGGAGGGTTGGCTTAGGCGGTTGGCCAACCCACTTGGTGGTGCTGTGTGCAGGGATCACGTGCAGTATCCTGCTTTTGCCCCTGACACCTCAGAAGTGGTAGTTGGGTTTTTGATCTTTTTTTTAAAAAAAAATATTTATTTATTTATTTTGTCTGTGCTGGGTCATAGTTGCAGCATGTGGACTTCTTAGTTGCAGCATGCATGCGGGATCTAGTTCCCTGACCAGGGATCGAACCCGGGGCCCTGCACTGGGAGCATGGCACGGAGTCCTACCCGCTGGCCTACCAGGGAAGTCCCAGTCTTTTTGTATCTTGTTGTTCGTAACTTGCCCCAACTGTGCATGTACGCAGTTATTTTTATTCCCTTATAGTTTCTTTGTACGCTGTCGCTCTGTTTCTTGTATTCTGCAAGCACTGCAGCAAAGGGTCCCAGGTCCCGGCCTGTCATATATATATAAATCAAGGGACCAGCAAGAGTAAACTTTTTTTTTTCTTTTTTTGCGGTACGCGGGCCTCTCACTGCTGTGGCCTCTCCCGTTGCGGAGCACAGGCTCCGGACGCGCAGGCTCAGCGGCCATGGCTCACGGGCCCAGCCTCTCCGCGGCATGTGGGATCTTCCCGGACCGGGGCACAAACCCGTGTCCCCCGCATCGGCAGGCGGACTCTCAACCACTGCGCCACCAGGGAAGCCCCCAAGAGTAAACTTTTGATGGCAGGAAACTCTGTTGTTCCATAAGGAACAGAGAGGGCTGAACAAAGTTGGCCCCAAGAGAAGCAGAGGCAAGCTATGGAGAGAGAGTCCTGGTATCCATCCAGATCTGTCCAATGTTGCATCACCCGCTTACCTCTGATGTTTGGGTTCTCAGCTTTCCCTTAGAGCATGTGTGCACTAACCTCCAAATCTTCACAAACTTCACCCTCTAAACTCAGCTAGTTCAAGAAGGGCATTTGAAACTATGTCAGGTAGGATATAGACTTGGCTGCAGTTACAAGGTCCCCCCAAATAACAGTGCTGTTTCCATTGTCTAATGCTTTGTAACAGATCATCCCAACATGTAGTTGTTTCTTATGATTCTGTGAGCTGACTGGATGGTTCTTCTGCTTTGTGTGTGTCTGTTGGCTGGGGGTCATTCAAGGGGCTGCATTTAACTGGTGGCTGGCATGGCACAGAAGATCCAAGAAAACTGGATCTTCTGGGGCTCTGGCACTTCCTGTCTGCTGGGGTGCCTTGGTTCTCACCCATGTGACCTCTCTCTCCACATGGTAGCTCATCCTCTAGGGCCTCTTTGTGTGGCCTCACTCTCCAGGAAGGGAGCTTGGACATCCTTACAGCATGGCAGCTGGGTTCCAGAAGAGTAAGAGCGGAAGCTGTAAGGCTTCTTACATCCTAGGCTCAGAACTGGCACAGCATCACCTTCACTCTGTTCTTAGTCAAAGAAAGTCATAAGGTCAGCTCAGAATGAAGGGAGGGAAAATGGACTCTGTACCTCTTGATGAGGGGACAGCATATGCATATTGGGACGAAGAAATTCTTGGTGACTGTTTTTAAAGACTACCTACCACGTGTGGCTTAAACAAGGTAGAAGTTTCTCTCTCACATAATAGTCCAGGGATGGTGTGGCTCCTCCAAGATGATGGGTACTGAGGCTCCTTCTATCTTGTTGCTCTTTTGTCCTTATCATGTTGCCCTCATCCACTTTGTTCCAAGATGATCCTTCCCTCGTTCAAATTCCAGCAAATGAGAAAATTGAAGAAGGGTAGAGTATACCCTTCCACGAAAGCTATGACCTGTACATCGCTCATTGACTTTCCACACGGCCCGTCAGCCAGAATGAAGTCATATGTCCACTTAAATGCAGATGAGGCCAGAAAATACAGTCTTTAGTCTAGTGGCCAGCGGCCCTGCTAAAAATTCCATGCAAGAAGGAGTAGGAGGATACTGGGGGACACTAGCATTCTTATCTGCCAAATGATCAATTCAAGAAGAAATAGTGGGCATGTCTGGGATACCCTTAATCTTCTGCAGAGATGAGGAGCCATGTTTAATACAACCTGTTACCACTGGTGGTCATTAGGGCCAAGAGCCAAAGAATATTTATTGAGCATCTGCTATGTGTGCTGGGGACACAATAGTGAACACGACAGAAAGATTCCTCTCCTTATGGAGTTTCCATTCTAGAGGAAGTGACGGACCATAGAAATAGGAATACATAAGTCAGAGAATTTCAGGCATGACAAATACAGGAAGAAAATGAAATTGGTAGGAGGTGACTTGAGCAGTGGTGGTCAGGGGAAGCCTCTGTGAGTGTGTAGCATTTGGGTTGACACCTGGAGGATGAGAAAGGGTCAACTATTCAAAGACTTCAGGAAAAGCATCACAGACAGGGGGAACAGCAGGTACAAAGGCCCTGAGGTGAGAATGAGCTTGACTTATTCAAGAAACAGCAAGAAGGCCAGTGTAACTCGAGTAGGGGAAGTGATGCAAAAATAGGCCCGGGGGGAGGACACAGAGATGGGCAGGTCTTTATATGAACATATGTTTTTATTTCTCTCTGGTAAATGCCTTCTTTAGCAGAAGTGCTGGATCTATGCGTAGGTGACTGTTTAACTTTATAAGAAACTATCAAACTCTTTTCCAAGGTTCTATTTTACATTTCCAATTGCTCCACATCTCTGCTGACACTCGGTAGGGTCCGTGTTTTTAAGTATTGTCATTCTAGGGACTTCCCTGGTGGTCCAGTGTTTGGGACTCCACACTCCCAATGCAGGGGGCCCAGGTTTGATCCCTGATCAGGGAACTAGATCCTGCGTGCCGCAGCTAAGACCGGGTGCAGCCAAATAAATAAATACTTAAAAAAAAATTTTTTTTTGTCATTCTAGTAGGGGTGTATTTCATCGTGGTTTTAGTTTGTATTTCCCTAATGACTTATGATGTTGAGTGTTTTTTCACATGCTATTCGGCCAGTCACATCTCTTGTTTTGTGACGTGTCTGTTCAAATCTTTTGGCCATTTAAAAAAGTGGGTTATTTGTCTCACTTTTCAGAACGCTTCCTCTGGCTGCTGTGGGGAAGAGGGACTGTAGGGGGGAAAAGTGGAAGCAGGGAGAGTGGGGAGGGACTGTAGCTTCCACAGAGGCAAGCTTGTCATAGACTCAGCACACAGCCTGCCTTTTGGGAAAGTCAGCTTTGACCTTCCCCAACTCTTGGGCTGCTGCCAGGAGAGACTGAGACACTTTACAGATCTGGTGGCCAGGGGGGCAACGCTGATTCCTGGAGTCTGGCACTGGGAGGAGGGTGCTGCCCTCCATCTCAGCCTGTTCCTTTTCCCAGTGGAATGGAGACCAGGGAGTGGAGACCAGCCCAGGCTGGCTTATTGGAGTCTGCACCAGTAAAGTTGTACCTGTCGCTAAAATATTGAAATACTTCACTTTCGGTTGGTAAAGGGCCTCTATCCCACATCCCACAAATATCTACCACCACCCCAGTCGGTTCCCTTGGGACATCTCAGACTTCCCCACATCTCAGCAACCAAAGGGGAGCCCCAGGACTCTGATCCAGCCCTGTGGCCACATCTGTTCTGACTGGGTGCTGCCTGGGTGTGGGGCTGTTAGGCTGGGGACAGCCTGGGCCTGGTTGGGGTTGGAAGAATCAGATCAGGAGGCTGAGGCCGAGAGGTAGGGGGAGGATTTTTCTCCAGGCGAGCCCAGAACTGAAGACTTGAAGGACTAATAACAGTAACAGCAATGATGTTGATAAAGATGAACATTCTTTGAGCATATACAGGGTGCCAGGCAAGCCTGATTCTAACAGACCTCACAAAATCCTCACAAGAAACTGGACCATTGCAGCAGCCTGGCCCCCAGGTCCTGCCCCTGCCCCCCACAGCCTGCTCCCCACCCCCAGCCAGAGGGAGCCCCGGGAACACCCGAGTCAGATCAAGGCCCTCCTGGCTCAGAGCTTCCTCTGGTCTCTGACTGCCCCCGGCTCGCTGGGCTTCAGCCACCTTGAGATGCCTCGTGTGCCAGTAGGGCCTGCAGGACCTGCTGCCTCCAGACCTGGTGGTGGTGGTGGTGGTGATGGTGGGGTGTTGATTCTTCTGCGGCGGGACTCGGCCAGGCCTGGGCAGTGGTGGCGTTAGCAGCCAGTGCTGCCTGGGACTCGGCCCTGACCCTCTTCCAGACTCCGAATGCTACGCCCCCGCCACGGGCCACTCAGCGTCTGTCCCATGACCAGCATCCAGTTTCCCCTTTTTTCTCCTGAGCCCGGCCCCCCCGGGGAGCTGTGGGTGTGCCGCCTGGACAGGGGAGGGGGGCTTCCTGCTGCTGGCCCATCCCCCCAGCGCCCTAACCTCAGGTTCCTCCTTCCCCAGCCCCAGCTCATCTCCTGCTGGGGCTAGAAGTCCTTGTCATCTCCTGGGTGGCCTCCCTCAGTGTGCTCGCTTCCAGCCACTTCCTCATTTGGTGGGAGCAGCCTAAGCTGGCCCAGTGTTACCGTGTTTCCCCCACCTGCCTCACCCCAAAGCCCCAGCCCTGCGTCTGTGCTGTGTGCATCTGTGTCACTGCCTATTCCTCCGCCTCTTTCTCTGCCTTCCCGCTACTTTCTCCTTCCCTATCCTCCATCTTGGTTCTTTTTTCTTTCTCTCTAAGGGTCAAATATTTGTCTTTGGGTCCTGGGTTCCATTTCTGCCTTTATGTTCTGTGTCACCTTGGGCAAGTGTCTTTATCTTTCTGTAAAATGGTGATCAGAGCATCTACCTCAGAAGAGTGTTCTTGGGGGTTCAGTGCATGAACACTTGGGACGGGGTGCCTGCACGTTGTTAGTACCCATATCCTGATGATTCTCTTTTAATATCCTATGAACATCACACGGTTCTGATTGTCAAGTAATTATAACTGGTTCTTATGAAAAGCTGACAAGGGTCAGACCCTGTTCTGGAAATATTAATTCATTTGATTCCCCACAACAATAGTATAAAGTGGGTACCATTTTACTCCTCATTTTGCAGATGAGGAAACTGAGGCCCAGAGAGGTTGAGTGACTTGTTCAAGGTTGTCCAGCCAGGAAGAGGCACAGATAGCTTCTATCACAGTCAGCCACAGACCCTCCTGTGATAATGATGTCTGACCCCTGCCTAGGGATGGAGGTCGAGTTGACACACGTATCTTTTGCCCTTCGTTCCTGCCATTGGGGGCT
>NC_041230.1:7065495-7103940 GCF_002837175.3 Physeter macrocephalus
AACTTTCAGATATTTGTTTCCAGCCTGAACCTTGTTCTTAAACTTCAGAAGTGCATATGCAACTGTTCCACATCTCCACATGGATGTTTAGTGATCTTTCAAAGCAAACATGTTGAAGACAACAACTGGCCTTCCCCCTAAACCTATTCCTCCTAACGCCTTCCCTGTCTCAGTGATTCTCTGCAGCTGCTTAGGCCCCAAACCTTGAGGTTCTCCTTCATTCCTCTTATCCTGTCCCTCACACCACCCAAACACATCCAAGATATGGGCACTTCTCTTCCACGGTCCCCTAACCCTAATCCTGGTCCTGCCCACCACGACTTGCTTGAGAGACAGTGGAGGGTGGGTGCTTGAGAACTTAGGCTCTGGAGCCAGCCTTCTAGGGTCGACCCCACCTCCCCTAATTCCTAGCTTGACCCCAGATAAGTTACTTAACCTCTCTGGGCCTGTTCCCTATCTGTGAAATAACAGGGGATATGAAAAGCCCGTATATCCAGGAGGATTAAACAATACAGATAAAAGACTCAATAGAACCTGTACAGAGTAAGTGTTCTGTGAATATTTGTTGGATGTAACTCCAATTGTAATACGCACTGATAAGGGAAAGCTTGGGGGCCTGAGAGAGCACAGCCACATGCCTGACCTGGTCAGCAGTGCAGGGGCTGATGACAGGGAGGATTTCCCTGAAGAGCTGACATTTAGGCTTTGATCTGAGGTCAGACATTGTTCCTGAAATAAACCCTTCAACCTGGGGTTTAGGATTCTGCTGCCAACTTCTAACCCACCAGCTCCTGGCATGCCCCTCCCTCAATTAATGATCATTCATTCAATCCTACCTTCATCTTGGTCCCTCTCTTTCTCTCACATCCAGTTGTTTGGCTCCACTTTCAAAATCCATCCAGAATCCAACCACTCCTCCCCTCAGGTCCAGCCTCCAACCTCTCCTGCCAGGATTATCACAGCAGTCTCCTCCCTGGTCCCCCTGCTTGCCCCCCAGGGTCTGTTTTGCACAGGCAGCCATAGGGACCTGTTAACACCTGAGTTAGAACACAACCTTCCTTGGCTCAGAACTCTCCCTCCTGTCCATCTCACTCAGCACTACAGGGGAAGAAATAAGTGGAGAAGGACAACAGGGGTGTCGAGGGGACACAGCAAGCCCACACGGTTCCTCACCACCTGGCCCCCACTGCCTCTCCGAGCCCTTCTCCACCATTCTGCCCTCATTCACCCTCGACCCAGGCATCCGGCCTCCCTGCACTTCCTGGAACATGCTAATAAGCATGATCCTGCCTCACGGCCCTCACCCTTGCAGACTGGTCTCTCTTCCTGGAACATTCTTTCCCAGGATCTGTATTTCTCACTTGCTTTAATTCTGCTCAAATACATGAAGAAGGCCTCCTAGTGAAGCCTTTTCTTTTTACCCTAAAATCGTCACCACCCCCAACACTTTGTATTTTCCTTCTCAACTTTTTTGTCCTCCATAGCACTGATTATTAGTTCCCCAAATACTATATAATTTACCTGTTTAATGTGGCTATTGTCCACCTCCCAAACTGGAGAATGAGCCTGTGAAGGCAGAGATTTCATCTGCCCTGCTGGTTGCTGTATCTAAGGGCCAGAGCAAGGCCTAGCACAGGGTAGGCACTCAGTAAATATGTGTTGCATGAAAGAAGGACTGTCTAAGCGGAGAGTGGAAGGATGACAGGGGTTCTCCAGGGAAAGGAGACATGTGGAGGGGAAAAGTGTTCACAGAAGAATGAGGAACATGGAGGAGGGCATCCCTTCTTTGTCAGCTCCTAGGCGTCCCACTCTCCGGGCAGACTCACCAGCCGCTTTGCCCAGAGTGGCAGCTTGCCGTTGGTCAGCAGGCACCGAGGATCTGGAGAGACACATGGAATCCATGAAAAGAGAATAAGCAACCCAAGAGACAATGGGCAACATAAACAGCAGTTCTCCAGAGACAACACAGGAAACGACAGATATCCAAAGATGGTCAACCTCACTATCAGGGAAGTGCAAATTTAAACAATGGGATATAATGTTTTACCCGTAAGACTGACCAAAATTAAAATGCTTTAAACTATCAAATGTTGGCAAAAGTGTGGGGAAACGGAGGGCTTAACACTGACTGCTGGGTGGGGCAGTAACTGGATTTGGAGGGCCCTTGGGGTTCTCTTTTAAAATAAAAAGTATATCCGACTTCCCTGGCAGTCCAGTGGTTAAGACTCTGTGTTCCCAATGCAGGAGGCACGGGTTCAATCCCTGGTTGGGGAATAAAAATCCCATATGCCACGTGGCACAGCCAAAAAAAATAAAACAAATCTTAAAAAAAAAGAAGTGTATTAACCCCAGGATCTAGCAATGCCAGTCCTCGGCCTGAGGCCAAGGAGTGGTCAGCACAGCCTCATTCACAGCAGTGTAAAGTTAGAAAACACACAAATGCCCACCCAGAGCAAAATCACTGGTTATGCTTCTGGTTGAAAGAGGGAGGCCCCTGTTTCGTATTCACCAACCTACAGGTCAGTAAGATAGTTTTGAGAAGAAAAAGATACAGAATGATATCTGCAGTATAATACAATTTGCGGACACAGATGTTTCCTATAGATATGCACACATGTATATTAATGTTCAGGGAAAGGCCTATAAGGATTCACACCAAACTCATCAAAGTGGCCACCTGGGAGAGGACGCTGGATTGGATGTGAGGGTGGTTGACAAAGAGAATGAGCTTACTCTCTATTTGATTGTTTCCCAAGGCTGAATCCTCACACTGCTGTTGCCTACCAGTCACCCATCCAGTTGGCCCCTGCCTGTTTCCTCTTTCTTGGCAGCCCACTACCCTCACTAAGAGCACCAAGTGCTGGTCACTGTTCCCAGCCTCTCTCACAGCTGGAGCAATCATGGCCAATGGGACCTGTGAGAAGCCTGCAGGGGCTTCTGGGAAAGAGTTTCCTCTGTACAGGAGATTCCAGGAGGGAATGTCCTCTTTCAACCATGTCTCTGAGGACACAGCGGGGGAAGGGGAAGCTGGGACAAAGTGAGAGAGTAGCACTGACATATATATGCTACCAAATGTAAAATGGATGGCTAGTGAGAAGCACAGGGAGATCAGCTCGAGGCTTTCTGATGACCTAGAGGGGTGGGATATGGAGGGTGGGAGGGAGGCTCAAGAGGGAGGGGATATGGGGATATACGTATGCATATAGCTGATTCACTTTGTTGTACAGCAGAAACTAACACAACACTGTAAAGCAATTATACTCCAATAAAGACGTGAAAAAAAAATGTCTCTGATGCCTGGAACTTAAGCAGCCATCTTGTAACATGAGGGCCTAAGCCAAGGCGATATGCAGAGGGGCAGAAATTTATAGAGGGCCTGGTCTCTCATAAAGTCGCTGAGCTACTACTCTCCCTTCTGCCTGAACAAGAGAATCTGGTCTGTCTTCTGGTGAACATCACCCTGTTTTACCCCTGGGACACCCCCTTACACCCACCCCTCGCCTTTGGTGAGGTGGTTCAAGTGGAGCTGACTAAAGCCTCCTACCCTCAGGGATGACCACATAACTCAGGCCTGGCCAATCACAGTGACTCAAATGTGCAGGTGACTCACAGCAGGAACATGAGTCATGAACACAGGACTTTGAGCTATTAGGAAAGAAGTGCTTTCTTTTCTAGAATGTTATAACCTTGAGCTGCTGGGGATACTATGCCCCTTGTACAGGGAGACTCTGCCTGAGAGCAAAGTCAACATGGAGAAAAGCAGAGCCAGGAGACAGAGAAACATCTATTTCTTTAACATCACCTGACTACCTGGATCCAGCCATGCCTGAACCAATACTCTCAAATTTTCATTTACAAGAACCAATAAATTCTCTTTCCAAATTAAGCCGGTGAGAGTCTAGGTGCTATTACCCTGAAAAAGTCCTGACTGATGTGATTATTGAGCTTCAGTATGTGCCAGGCTGTGAAAACAGAGTAGTGGCCAAAACCCAGCAACGATCCCTACACTGAGAGGTCAAAATAGGGCCCCTTTCCCAACCTGGATCCAAACTCTCTTTTGATGGTGTCTTTAGTAACTCTTCAGGTTCACATTCTTCCTCCAGCTCATCCTCCGTCTGCTCTCCAGGGCTTAGGGAGCAAATCTCGTTGGGCATGGATGCATATGTCTCCTGCCTGAAGCCAGGAAAAAGGACGGCAAGGAGAGAAACATAGGTAAATGGGGTGGTAGAGGGGACCTGCATAGGGCTGGGCCCTGTGCTGGGGTCCATGTGAACATACTCTTGGCTTCTGGTCAAGACGGTGCTGGAAGGTCTCACCTGCCACACCCCCTCTGCTAGAAACATACTGCCACAATAAATGAGATGTAACAAAGGCTGGGCTCAAGAAGTAAGATAAACTCTTCAAGGGCCACAGCAATGGAACAAAAAGCAAAGCAATGATAGTAGGGCATGAGTCCTGAGCTGCTGGCTTCTGTTCTGGGAAGTGGGGTTAGCAATGAGGTTTTAGCTCCACAAGCCAAAGAGCTGCCCACTCTCTTGGTGCCTAGATCTGCATTACCTCAAGATCACTGCAAAATAGATGGCCCATGTCAGGCCTGGTCCCTGTGGGGAAGCAATGCAAAGCCTCAAGACACAGAGAGAGATAGGGACAGCTCCAGAGGCGGGAGAGAAGAAAATTCAAAACCTCCCACTCCAACTGAAACTTCCAAACCAAAATCCTAAATCAAAAACCAGAACGGGAATTCGCTCCAAATAAAACTGGTCTTGTAACATAAAGACTTCAGAAATATGTTTAGGAAACTCAAAGATATAAGTGAAGGAATAACTTCCATTAAAAGATTAAGAAGATAGGACTTCCCTGGTGGCACAGAGGTTAAGAATCCACCTGCCAATGCAGGGGACACAGGTTCAAGCCCTGGTTCGGGAAGATCCCACATACCGCGGAGCAACTAAGCCCGTGTGCCACAACTACTGAGCCTGCGCTCTAGAGCCCGAGAGCCACAACTACTGAGCCCCTGTGCCACAACTACTGAAGCGCGCACACCTAGAGCCCATGCTGTGCAACGAGAAGCCACCGCAGTGAGAAGCCCGCGCACCGCAACGAAGAGTAGCCCCAGCTCGCTGCAACTAGAGAAAGCCTGTGTGCAGCAATGAAGACCCAACGCAGCCAAAAATTAAAAACAAACAAACAAAAATACCTTAAAAAAAAAGATTAAGAAGACATCTCTGCTCCACTGGACGCTTCTCTGATCTCCTCCCTCCCCACCATGGGCTGGGTGGGCTGGGTCGGGGGCCTCCTCTTGTCCCCACAGCCCCCTGGGGCTTCCCACCAGAGTGCTCATGGGCTCTCCAAGCACTTTTGCTTTTACCCTTCAAAACCCTTCTCGTGTCCTGGCTATTGTAAATAGAGCTGCAATGAGGCCGCAACAGTGAGAGGCCCGCATACCACAAAAAAAAAAAAAAAAAGACTCAGACCTACTAGAGCATGGACTTGAGGACACGGGGAGGGGGAAGGAAGGATAAGCTGGACGAACTGAGAGAGTGGCATGGACATATATACACTACCAAACGTAGGGTGGCTATCTAGTGGGAAGCAGCCGCATGGCACAGGGAGATCAGCTAGGTGCTTTGTGACCACCTAGAGGGGTGGGATAGGGAGGGTGGGAGGGAGGGAGATGCAAGAGGGAAGAGATACAGGAACATATGTATATATATAACTGATTCACTTTGTTGTAAAGCAGAAACTAGCACACCATTGTAAAGCAATTATACTCCAATAAAGATGTTAAAAAAAAAACCAAAACAACCCTTCTCATATGCATTATTGTAACTTCCTATTTGAAGTACATCTCCCCTTCTAGGCCCCGAGGGCACAAAGGGCAGGGCCTGGGGCTGTCTGGGCCTTGGTTGCTTCCCCAGCCCCGCTCCTCACGGGGCCCAGGGCAGGAAGACATCCCTCTGGTGAATGGACCCCTGGGGATGGGCAGGTGGCTGCCAGGACCTGGGGTGGCTGCTCCAGTTCCTGTCCTGCGCGTTCTGCTGCTGCTGCTGCTCACAGCGGTCGATCTCCAGCAAGTGCTGCTTCATGCAGTTGGTGATCTCCGGGCCCAAGTGCCAGATGAACACGCAGCTGCAGAGGCCAAGGAGGGATGTGGAAGAGGGAGGAACAGTGAATATGGAAGCCATCTGACCCCAGAGCCACCTGGTTCATCACTGCCAAGACCTCATTTCCTGGCCTGGAAAACAGCCCTCATCAGCTTAGCACAGGGCTCCAGACCAAGTCAGGTCTACGCCCTGGGAGGGGTCCAGGGCATCCCAGCAAACCAAGGCTGCTCTGAAGACCCCGAGACCCAAGGAAGGGGGCTGTGAGGAAGGAGTGTAGTATTGATAAACTGAAGAGAGCGCCAAAAGGGACTTCCTTGGATACCAACCATGTGCTAAGGAACTTATGTCATCTCATTTGACTCTCACCATACGATTTTCAAGGTAGATGGGGTCATCTCTCTTTTACAAAGTCAGAGAGGGGAAATGTAAGTGGCAGAGCTAGGATTTGAACTCAGGGCTGGGCACGCACTATCCGAGGAGAGTAAGCTGGCACGCTCAGAGAGCTCTCTGCACAGGCAGGCTGTGGGCATGGGGTTCTGGTGTCTGAGCCCTTGCTCTCCCCGCAGGATAGGTCCCACCCACTCCCAGAGGGAGGCCCAGCCGGGGCAGCCTCCAGGTCTTTCCCACCTGTCTCCGGATACTGTGATCAAGTGACGACAATCGTAGGTGAACTTCATGCCGGTGACGATTTCTGCAAGCAGAGCAGTAAAGCCATGCTGGCCTTCTGAGCCAGAAGGCTGGGTTGGGGTAGGTGGGGAGGTGTCCCAGGCAAGGAGGCACACCCACCTGAATGGCCAAACATCTTGGCAACGCACTCGCCGGAGTAAAAATCAATCACCGAGATGCTTTTGTCAGAGCAGCTTGTGGCCAGGAAGGTGCCTGAGGGGTCCACGTGGACCTGCCGAGAAGAGGACCCACGTGACACTTGGGCTGCCTCCTTCTGGAATAGGCCTGGGTCTCAACACACAACCCCACTGACTGAGGAACACCTCGTGCTGGGCGCTTGGCACATGGACTCAGGTAACCCTCACGACACACACCATGGTAGGTAGAAGCTCCTGTTCCCATTTCACAGGTGAAGAAATTAACAACTACAACAATGGTGCTAATGGCAGCCAGGCCCTGTGCTAAGAGCTGTACGTGTGTGAACTTATTTCCCCCACAGAGCCCTGTGATAGAGGCAATTTTTATTTGCATTTTACACATGATGAAACAGGTTCAAGAGGAGACATTTGCCCAAGGTCACAGTCAGCCCGAGGCAGAGCTGTAAGAGGGTCTGACCCTGGAGCCTGAACTCATAACTCCGCTAGTTCATAGGCTCTTGAGAAGGTCCCCACCTCACCCTGGATAACATAGGCAGGGGCAAGCCTGGAGAGGCCTCTCTGATTCCTCCCACCACACTCTATTGCCACTCACAATGGAAACCACTTAAATGTTCCCACTTGGGGAAGGATTCAGTAAATAAAGGTAGAGCAGTCAGGGCCAGCCCTGGCTCCCAAGCATCCTTGGTCAGCCAGGCCTGAGTAGATGCTGGCCAGCATGTGATCCTTTGATCCCTCTGATCAGGTGCCAAGGAGGACCCAGGTGTCAGGAGGCCCAACAGGGCAGGAGACAGACAGGGGTGCCTTGTGTGTGGGTGTCTGTGTACGGTTTTCACCCGGGGCCCCAGCTCCTCACCTTCAGCAGGGACCCTTCGTCACCCTGGGAGCCCTTGTAGCACTTCTTCTGCTTCCCGTTCATGGTGCTGTAGACTCTGGGAAGGTGAGAGCAGAAGTGGCTAACATGGCCCTGCCCACCGCCCTCTCTTGCTCCCTTGTTCCAACCTTACCTGCTGCCCTCCTCTCCCCTGGAAGCCCCCAGTACCTCCTGTCCCCCATCCGATGCCTGGACTGAAACCCTGTATCAGGGAATGAGACCCTGTCTCAGGCTGAGGTCACAGAGGTTACATCTTGGGGTGTCCACTGAGTTAACATCCATCTCCTTGACACACAGCAAGCTGAGTGTCTGGCACCCAACTTGAATGAGCAAATGAAGGAGATGGAGAACCTCTTTGTACATGCTTATTCCTCCACATCCTTCCCAGTTTAAGCTCAGATGTCCCTTCCAGCGACCCCAGGTAGGGTTGGATGTCCTCCCAGGGCCCCCCAAAGCCTCTGGGCTCCCCTCATCCCAGCCTTGACCACTCTGTGCTGTCACTGTCTGGTCAGTCTGTCTTCTCCTCCATTGCACTGTGAGCTCCACGAAGGCAGGGCCTGTGACTCCCCCACTGTCCCTCCCAGACAGGAGCTCAGGGAACGAGGATGAGTGAGTTTATGAGCCACATCAGCAGCTCTCAGTTGCCCCACACAGGCTCCTGAGATCTAGGAGACCCTCTGTTTGACCTGGAGACTAGGCCTGGGTGAACCCAGCTCCTAAGAAACACCCACTGGGTCCTACCACTCCACCCATCTTCTCAGGGACCAGGTGAGCAGGGGGAGGAAAGCAGAGCGCTCATGAGAAGACAGACCCAACCAGGCCCCACTTAGTCTGGCTGACTAAGAGTCCAGGGCAGTTCCTCACCTTACGTTGCGGTCCTGGCAGGCCACAGCCACATACTTCTGGGTAATGTCAATGTCCATGTCATACAAGGTGGTCTTCTCTGCCACGTGGTGGGTACGGACAAAGTGTAGTCCATCTGAGGCCTGGCAGGGCAGGCAGGGCCTTCAGAGGACACCCCTGACAAGCCCCCTACCCAGCCCCCAAGGAGGCTGCCCCACTCTACCCGCTGGGCACTGCGGAAGTAGATGCTCTTGTCTGCCCCACAGCTGATCATCTGGATGTCCCTGTGGCCTGGAGGAGGAAGCAGTGCCTTAGGCAGGGCTGGGCCACTGCTGGGCCCAACTGGGGCTGGGGATCCTAGCTAGGGAACTCTACTATAAGGGCACTCTGCTGGGGGTCAGAGAGGGCTTCCCGGAGGAGGTGAGGTGAGTGCTGGGTGCCGGTAGGACTCTGTAAACTGTGAGCTCTGTGTGAAGGGGGGACAGATGGTGCAGTGGGCAAGGCAGGAATCTGCAGAGCAAGAGCAGACAGGGAAACAGAAGCCAGGGACACAGCAGGGGCACTATGTTTAATTTGGGATTTGGAAAGGTGACTCTGGCCTCACAGTGGAGGCGGGAGTGAAGCAGGGAGCAAGAGGAGACAGGCAGACCGCTGGGAGGCTCACGCCATCAAGAATGATCAGAATATCCACACAGGGGCTTCCCTGGCAGTCCAATGGTTAGGACTCTTCGCTTCCACTGCAGGGGGTACAGACTCGATCCCTGGTCGGGGAACTAAGATCCCGCAAGCTATGTGGTGCAGCCAAAAAAAAAAGGAATATCCACACAGACTTCGGGCCAGGTCCTGTGCCACATGTGCCTCCCCTTCCTGACTGTCACCAGCCACTTGTACAAATGTAAACCCAGGGGCTCAGAGTCACACAGTCCTTGTCCCAGGGTGCAGAGAGTCAAGATGGGGCCAGGGCTGATCCCAGGCATTCTCTGGTTAAACACTGTGCTCTGAAGCCAGGCTTCCTCTCCGAGCCTCAGCTTCCTGTCTGTTCAATAAGACTGTACCAGCCACTGCCCCGTGGAGTGGTATGAAGCCCTTGGGACAGTGGCTGCTACCTGGTAAGCATGATCGATGTTCTTACTTTTATTCTTCTTTCTTTATAGAATAAGAATAATCACAGCACAAATACCTTGCAGAGTTGTGGTGAGGATGAAAAGACAGAACAAATATAAAACATGTACAACCTTGGTACAATAGACATTGCTCCTTCATGACAGGACATTTGAGAGCACCCAGACCCGACATACAAGTTAAGATGTTACTCAAGCAGAAGTCATTGGTTTATAGAAGGGAATGAGTCCTGTGTTCGCGAGGAATCCAGAGAGGGCCTGCAAGTTACTACTGGTAATGTTTTGCTTCTTAACCTGGGGTGGTGAGTCCAAGTATTTAGCAATATTAGGACTAGGACCAATCAGAACAGTTGCTGGCTATAAACAATGGGTGTGTCTAGTTCAGACCTACTGACTATGAACCTTTATGTGGATATTCATTGTATTATTCTGTAAACTACTCACAGATTTTTCTGTTCACTTTTTTGGATATATGTTTCATAGAAAAGAATTAAGAGACTGATTCATTCTTTAGCTGGATAGCTTCAGACAGTTTCCGACTGGCTGGTGCCCAGTTTATACGAACTATCAATGTTTTAAGTGTAACGCCCAGTTGAGCCAGCCCAGCCAGAGCAGGGCTCACAGGACTGGTTTTAGGATGTGCATCCTCTCAGACTGGCTGAGGCTTTAACAGAGGTCCATGCCTTCAGAAGGTGACCTAAAGGACCGACTCCTGGGCCACCCCCTTGGCCAGTTATCACCTCTCCTGGATCTAGACCATTCATTAAAGGTGAGGTCACTGCTGACCAAACTGCTAGATTTACCAATCTATTCTAACTACCTCTACCCTGTGGAATGGGATGGTCTGAACAGTTTTTTACAGGTGTCTGAGAAGTTTGAGCTGATCAGCTTTTGTCAGGTCCTCATCAAGACATAGCAAACGTGTTAACCTGTTTTTGCCCAGCTCCCGACCATCTGAGTTAGACAGAGACAGGGCAGAAAGTGGGGAAGACCAAGGACATTAATACATTCTCAGTCACAAGATTATATGTATAATACACTTCATAGTCAAGAACTTGGAGTAAGTGGACGTATTCCCTCCATGAATGGATTCTTTTTGAATATAGTTTTGAACATGTTCTTGGGTTCTGATCAGTTAAACCCCCACAGGGCCTACTTCCCCTCCTCTTGGAATCCCTTAGGGCCAGGGATCTCCGTACTGGATCTTTCGAGTCTTGGAGGGATCCCTTCAATTGCCTGGTTGAGCAAGGGCTGTAAAGAAGGACAGCCTTATGCAAAATACCAGGCCTGCACCTACTGGCTGTGTGACTCTGGCTGTAAAGTATAGTAACTGCTGGGGCAGTGCAAGGATCACATAGCCCAGCACAGAATTAGCCTCCAGCAATTGTCCCCGTCACCTATTTTTTGGCCAAGGTCACCAGAACCCATCCCACCTTGGACTGGCATTCTGATTTCTTTTTGCAGACCAGCACTCACCTAATGTCAGTCCTCCTGCATCAGGGGTGGAGGCAGGTGGGGGCTGGGGGCACACAAGTCACACCCAGCCCAAGAGGGTACTCCAAAGCTCTGGCACCAATAACTGTTCTGGAAAGGGCAGGTGCCTCAAGCTAGCACAAGGAAAGTCAGCTCCCAATTTCTGCCAAAATTGACAGGAAGAGGGGAAATCTCTTTCCAGTGGCACAGTGACCACTGAGATCCTGCCCACGAGAGAAAGGCACAGCTGACAGAGGGAGAGAGTCCAGGTAACTTTAAAAAATTCAACCATTGGGGACTTCCCTAGTGGTCCAGTGGTTAAGACTCTGTGCTTCCACTGCAGGGGGCACGGGTTCAATCCCTGGTCTGGGAACTAAGATCCTGCATGCCACGTGGAGTGGCCAAAATAAACGATACTCCAAAAGCATTAAAAAAACAAAATTAGTCTAAAAATTTTTTTTAAATAAATAAATAAATAGAAATTCAATCTTTGGGTCCAGCTGTGCCTGAATCCAGAGCTTGCCTCTCCCTTTTTTCTCTAAGCTAAAGGGGGCTTTTGCTGTTACGTGCAGTCAAAGGAGCCCATCTAATGAGGTGCAGGACGCAGAAGGAAAGGGCTCACCAGCAAACTTGATGGCTGTGATGGAGGAGGAATGGTCATCCAGGGTCTGCTCCAGGTTGTAGTTCTTCTCCACGTTCAGCACGTGGATCAGTCGGTCCCGACTGGCTGAGGCCAGCAAGGTCAACCCTGTGGATGGAAAGGGTGCCACTGGGTTTCTGGGAGGCTGCTTGATGGCTTGGCCTCCCAGAGAGCAGTGTGACTGAGCTTTCCTGGCCTTGAAGAAGGAGTCTTCGGTTTCTTAACTGCAGTCAACTTGCCACAAACCCAGAAAGGGGCCACTCCCCCACTCTGTGCAGTCTTTCCCCAGAGCCCCAAACCCTGGCATTTTACATCCCTTGCCACCAGTTCCTGCAGGATGAGTCTTGATGTACACGTGGGCACTCCTCCACTTGTGCCCACACCAGACATTCCAGCAGAGCCCAGCATTCCTCCCTACCAAGTCCAGCTACTTGGCAGCCATGTGAGGCCCTGCCAACTTCTCAGCCTCCCCAAAACACTGCCCCCTCACTCTCTGAGCTCTGGCTACACGAGCCTCATCTAGGCCCTACTGACCACATGCTGTCACCCTTCCTTCAGCCACTGGACCTTCGTGCTGGCCCCCTCAGACGGTGCCTAGCCTGGGCACCTATTATGTCTGAGGCCTAACACATGACCTGAGGTGGAGGGGAGCTCGGGAGAGGTGTACTGAATGAAAAGAAATTTAAAGAAAATTTGGTGGGGCAGAGGGTGTGGGGGAAGGAAGAGCATGGGAAAGAACATTAACATTATCAGGACATAACTCCACCTACATTATATTCCTGCCAAAAATGTATCATCGGAATCAAATCATGAGAACAACAAACCCAAATTGAAGGAAATTTTATAAAATGACTGATCTATATTCTGCAGAAAGCCAAAGTCATAACACAAATTAAATAAGGCTGTGGAAATATTCCAAAACAAAGGTGACAAAAGAGCCACAACAACTGAAATGTGAACCTGGACTGGAAAAACAAAGGTGCTATAAAGGACAGCATTGGGACAACTGGCAAAATGTGAATAAGAACCCAAGATAGATGACAGATTTGATAAGATGCACATTTGATAAGTGCACTGTGGTCATGTAAATAGATGTCCCCATTCCTAGGAAATGCTCACAGAAGCATTTAAGGGTGAAAGCGCAGCATGCCTACAACTTACTCTCAAGTAGTTCAGCAAATAATAATAATAATAATAATAATATACATGCTTTAATAATAATAATACACATGCTATTATTTTATTACAAGTGTATATATACACAGGTGCGCAAATACATAGAAATGGCAAGAGGGGAAGCAGATAATTCTGTCACAGGTCAGAAAAGATTTAAAAGAAAAAACTTCGGGAGCCTGGGTGAAGAGGCTACAGGTATTCATTATAATATTCTTGCAATTTTTCCGTAAGCATCAAACTTTTTCAAAAGAATATGTTTGACTATTGATCTATCTTTTATCTTCTCCAGCAGAGGAGGAGCTCGTTCATATATTCACTCATTCAACCTTCACCTCTTTAGCCTGAGCTCTGTTCAGGGCACTGGGGACCAGGGTAAACAAGTAGAGTCTTGCCCTATCATTCACGGTCCCACCAGACACCAACTACTCCTCACTGTGGCTCTACCAGGCAGGCTGCTCCCCTGCCATGGGCTCACCTGTCTCAGGCTTGGAGTACTCCAGGCACAGCACCTCAGCATCATGGGCCTCCACCTTGACCAGCTCGTCCATGAAGTGCAGCTCGTGGATCCTGAGAGATACACACTGCCTGCTGTACCCTGCCTGGCACCCCCACCCCTTAGATCCAGGTGCTCTGCCACTACTAGAAAAGGTCAGAGCAGCCAGGTAGGTGACGTGGAGAACACCCTACCTTGGCCAAGTAGTCTACAGGTGTCCAACCTGTTTCTCATTTAAAAACCTGAATATGTTTGACTATTGATCTATCTTTTATCTTCTCCAGCAGAGGAGGAGCTCGTTCATATATTCACTCATTCAACCTTCACCTCTTTAGCCTGAGCTCTGTTCAGGGCACTGGGGACCAGGGTAAACAAGTAGAGTCTTGCCCTATCATTCACGGTCCCACCAGACACCAACTACTCCTCACTGTGGCTCTACCAGGCAGGCTGCTCCCCTGCCATGGGCTCACCTGTCTCAGGCTTGGAGTACTCCAGGCACAGCACCTCAGCATCATGGGCCTCCACCTTGACCAGCTCGTCCATGAAGTGCAGCTCGTGGATCCTGAGAGATACACACTGCCTGCTGTACCCTGCCTGGCACCCCCACCCCTTAGATCCAGGTGCTCTGCCACTACTAGAAAAGGTCAGAGCAGCCAGGTAGGTGACGTGGAGAACACCCTACCCTGGCCAAGTAGTCTACAGGTGCCCAACCTGTTTCTCATCTAAAAACCTGCCAAGCCTGCAAGCACCTCAGCGGGCACCCCGCCCCTTGTGGTTCCATGGGTAACACCTAGGATGGTCTTCAGGGGGAACAAAGGTTAGGGTAGGGATATATCAGAGGTGATCCCTGGGGCTGGGGCAGGGGTCAGAAGTCATACTCAAGGATAGGACCCATGGGTGGGAACATTTGATTCCAATCTCTCATTCTTCTTTTTTCTTTTTTTCTGGTTGCACTGTGTGGCTTGCAGGATCTTAGTTCCCTGACTAGGAATTGAACCCAGGCCCTCAGCAGTGAAAGCGTGGAGTCCTAACCACTGGACCCCTAGGGAACTCCCTCTCATTCTTAAAGAGTCTCAGATCCAGACTTTCCTCACATTCTTGCCAAATGAAATCAGACAACAGGTCATCCAGGACTGAAATAAGAAACAGTCATTCCAGCTCCTCCACTCTCTACCCGTGTGACCTTAGCCAAGCCACTTGGCCTCTCTTCCTTCAGTGAACCCATCTGAAAGTGGAGTGAATAACAGCACCTACGCCAGAGGGGCAGTGAGAGGATTAAATCAGTCAATACCTATGGTACTCAGGCCAGCGGCCAGCCTTGGGGAAGATCGCTATGCCCATGTTACCTCTCCATTCACAGCCGAGTGCTATCAACGGGAGCAGCCCCCTGTCACATTCAGTTTGCCTCATGCAGTGACTGACATCAGAATAGTTGCCAACATTTAAAAACCATGGAATTTCACAGAAAAAATCTGCACTTTATGTTCTTCTTAGACAATGGGAAGATATGACAACTTGAAGCCTATACTACCAGTGCTGCGTGGTGGCTGCCCCTTTATGGGGCACATGCTCTCCAGTGCCCCAGTCCCTCCCATTCCGCAACAGCTCCACTACCTAGGTGGTCACAGCTGTCATTCGCCACCTTAAACCTGATCTCTGTGACAGGGCTCATATTATGTCAGCACCTATTGGGCCTGTCACATCTTGAAAAACCTCTGCAGGGTGGTAAACAGCCCGAGCCCTCAGATGTCCCATCCTCTGGTCCCTCTCTCAGGGCCACCAGAAATGCCAAGCTCCAGCTGGCATCTTCTCTGACGGTTCAGCAGTGGTACCATGTGGCTGAGGTGTCACCATGCCCAACAGTCATGCAAGTTTGCTTGTCCACCCTGAAGGCAGAGTTCACATGGCCCAGCTGCTGAGGCCCCCGTAGCTACCCTGATCTACCCTGAGCTAGCCCTTCTGGAAGCCCCTTCTCAGCTTATGTTCCCAGGGGTGGCTGGCTACCAGATTGCTACTCACAGTCCCTCATTCCCAACAGGCAGCTGGAGGTGCCAAGGCCAGGGCTCCTCCCCACTGCCCTTAGTACCTGAGCCCCAGCTGGGAGATGTACACTAGACAACGCCAGGGCCCACTTGCCTCAGATTTCCACTTCGGTCGCCTGAAGCCAAGTGTTGGCCGTCAGGACTGACCTGCATGACTCGTACCCCAGCTTTCATGTCCACAGGCATCCCATTCTCACTCCCCCGGTCTGGGAAGTGTGACATGTTCTGCAGGTGCTGGATGTCATTCTCCACATACACAACCTTCAGCAGGGTCTGCAAGCGGGAAAGGACTTAGGTCAGTGCTATGAGAAGCTCTGGAGCACCTCTGCAATTTTTTCTCCTGATAGTCAGTCTCCCATTCTTCATTAGTAACAGAATTCCAATTCTGACCTGGGAGCTTCACCACTCAGAATAATAACTATGTTTCCCAGACTCCCTTGCATCTAGATGAAGCTGTGTCAATAAATTCTGGTCAATGAGGTGTAAAGCAAGTGAAAACTCTTCTGCTTCTTTCCCACTATCCTGCTGCCTGGAACTTGGATGTGATGATTGGAGCACCAGCAGCCATCCTGGACCACGATGACAAGGGCCACTCCTTCAAAATGGGCAGAGTGGAGAGCTGGACGGCTCTTGGGTCTCTAAGGGCTTCCTATAGCTGCCAAAACAGCCTGGACAGGGCTTCCCTGGTGGTGCAGTGGTTGAGAGTCCGCCTGCCGATGCAGGGGACACAGGTTTGTGCCCCGGTCCGGGAAGATCCCACATGCCGCGGAGCGGCTAGGCCCGTGAGCCATGGCCGCTAAGCCTGCGCGTCCAGAGCCTGTGCTCCGCAACGGGAGAGGCCACAACAGTGAGAGGCCCGTGTACTGCAAAAAAAAAAAAAAAAAAAAAAAAAAAAAAAAACCAGCCTGGACTAGTTACCTCTAGACTATTTTTACAAGTCAGAAAATCAAACTTTTACCTCACTTTGGGTTTTTCTATTGTGTGCAACCAAATATAACATGGTTATCACAGATGCAGAAGAGAAGATGGTAGTATGGCAGGGGGACTGTAGGGTGCTGGTGAGGGAAGTCGTAAAGGAGCATTTGCTATACACACCCTGAATTAAGAGCCTTTTTTGTTCCAGCCACACTAACCTCTTTTGGGTTTTCCAACTCATCAAGCTCTTTCCAGCCATAAGGCCTTTGTCCCTGGGTGTAGAACACACTCCCCTCCCCTCCTTACTCCTCCCAATCCTCCATATCTCAGTTGTTATCTCCTCCTCCAGGAGGCTGCCCCTAATGCCACAGATAAAATCAGATGACTAATTTTAGATATATCTTACTCATACCTTACAACTTTCTTTCATGGTGCTTATTATGCTTGTGATTATATCATAATTTGTGCAGTTATTGGCTGGCTGCCTCCCCCTACTAGACTGTAGGTGTCACGGGGGCAGGAGAAGGGTCTGTCTTAGTCACTGATGTGTCCCCAGCATGAAGCACAGCACCTAGCACTGACCTTAATAACTATCTGTAGAATCAGTGAATGCATGATTCAGGCCTCAGCTCCTCAGAGAAGCTCCCTCCCTGACCTAGCAACACCAACTATTTCTTCAATAAAGTGTTTCTCCCCAGCCTCTCATCATGGCTCTCTTTGGGATCCTGCCAGCACCTCCACCTCAGGCTTCACTGCGTGGCAGCTAGCTAGACGGGAGACGCCCCTGCCTGGTTTGGCCCATCAGGTGCTCTCCCAGGGAGTTCTAACTCAAGACTTGGGGAGCAATTTCTTCTTTGTTGAGTATGTTGGGTTGCCTGGAGTGGCTGTGTCCACACACACCTAGACAGCAGGAGCTGAGTGGTAAAGAAAAGCAGAGAGGACCACAACCAAGACCTGACACAGCCAAAAATAAAATAAATAAATAAATATTTTTTTTTTTTTTTTTTTTTTTTAAAAGCAGAGAAGAAAGACCACGTCACCTAGGAAGAAAGAGAGGGAGAGAGAGAGAGAAATGAGATAGGAGACAGAGAATGACCAGCTTTGGTTCCTGGTTCCTGTCCCTAGTGAAGCTTAACACTGAGGTTCCATAAAACTCCCTCCTACCCCCCTATCCTAGCTTCAAGTAGGCCTTTGTTCCTCCTAAAAGATGGTTCACAATGAAGCCCCTTACATTACTGAAGATGTTCTTCTGCCAGTGAGAGTCAGGGCTGCCGTCCATGTTCCAGAAGCGGATGGTATTGTCTGAGGAGCAAGTCAGAAAAGATCCTGATGGCAGACAAGCTCTCTGATCTTCAAACTCAGGATACACCTACAGTCCCCAGAGAACAAGGCAAAGGGCGATTCATTACAACCACTTCAATGACAGCACTATGATATACTATTGCATGGTGAAAAGAAAGTAAGTTGCAGATAAACAGCTTTAGTGTAATGCCTTGCAAGAAAAAAAAGACACAAAATGCTACCATATATTACCATGCCCCATCTTCAGTCCAGTCCATAAAACATCCCCACAAATAAATTTCTAAGGAAAATGGGTAGCGCAAATCACTAAGCACAAAAGGCAACAAGGTACCACGAGCAAGAAGCAGCAGAAACAACAGAGTCTAGCTTCAAATACTGGAATTATCTAACAGACTATAAAATAACTATGTTTACTATGTTTAAAGAAATAAAAGAACTTTGACAAGATTAAAAGTATGAGTAGCCAACCAGAAACTATAAAGAACAACCAAGCAGAGCTGAAAAGGAACAAAATAGAACTACTTCTAGAAATGTAAAATAAAACATATTAAAAACCAAAGATTTGACACAGTTGAAAAGAAAATTAACTGACTTGAAAGACAGAACTAAAGATGTTATTCAGAATGCAACTCAGAGAGACAAAGAGATAACATATAAAGAAATTTCAAAATATGGAAGCCTGGACTCTGAGATGATGATGACAGCAGCATCATAGATTTTTAATCCAAAATTCCCACGTGAAAAAGAGAAACCTGAAAGCAAAACCAAAACCCCATGGACAATATTTATAATAAAAGTAGGTGAACAAGGGGCTTCCCTGGTGGCGCAGTGGTTGAGAGTCCTCCTGCCGATGCAGGGGACATGGGTTCGTGCCCCTGTCCGGGAAGATCCCACATGCCGCAGAGTGGCTAGGCCCGTGAGCCACGGCCGCTGAGCCTGTGCGTCCGGAGCCTGTGCTCCGCAACGGGAGAGGCCACAACAGTGACAGGCCCGCGTACCGCAAAAAAAAAAAAAAAAAAAAGTAGGTGAACAAGATATTCTCATAACTCCCCAAATACAAGCAGGTAGGAACAAATTACCTCCAGTCATAAGACCTACATGTTCTCAACATGTATATGGGAGAAAGCAGAGAGGAGCAATGAGGTATTCTAACCTCAAAGTAGCCAGCAGGTATTCACTGGAAAGCACAACTGGCCAAACTGAACAGTAGTTGAACTTGGCAGGGTGGGGGTGGGGGGTCATCCACTCCAATAGTGGTTGAGTGCAGGGCTCGGCAGTAAGGCCTGAAGGGGCTGGAGAAATCAAGTCCTGGTGAGCTCTCAAAACTAATCTGCCAGGGCTCCTTTCAGGACAAAGGCCTATACTGAGGAGAAACTGCTGGGAATGGAAACAAAATTGATCAGGATAGGGACAAGAGAGACAAAGTAAAGAAGTACAGATAAAAGTAAGGATATAACATATAAATAGGAACATAACAAGGAAATATCAGAAAGCAAGCTGCCATATTTTGAAACATAAAAAGCATTAGAAAATGGAGTTCTTTCTTGGCAAGTTAGCTGCCCTGAACCACACCAACTTCTAAAAATTCAGAAAAACCAGTATCACTTAAAAATGAACAACAAAAAAGGGACCCATGCCAAGCAAGCGCCAAACAAAGTTACTCTTTAAAATAAAAGGAAAAGTGCACAAAACTGTAAATCAACTATATTTCAATTAAAAAAAAATAAAAGGAAAAGAAAAAAAGCATACCAGAAGCCACACGGCGCAGCCACAAAAAAAAAGAAAAAAACATCTACTATAAAAACCAATACCAAGACACACGTTTGAGTAAAATAACTAGGTTTAAAAAGAAAAAAATTCTTTGGGCTTCTAGGCAAAAGCAGCAAGTCACTTAAAAGGGAAAGAAAGACATCAGACATTTCAATAACCATAAAAAAATGGGTTAACATATTTAAGATAGACAAGGAAAGAAAATGTGAGCCAAGCATTTTCTATCCAGCAAAAGTGACTTTCAAGTATAAAGGGCAAAAACTGTTAGCAACATGCAAAAAACTAAGGAAACATTGTCCCCACGAACTGTTCGTGACAAATCTTCTCAAGAATAAGCCATGACAACAAAAATAACTAGAGAGACGTCAACATAAGGATTAAATATATAGTTAACTGTAGAACGAAGAATAAATGAGGATCAAGTGACATCACTAAAAATGGCAGAGTAGTGAAATCCAAGAAGCCATCCCTCCACCAAAGCAAACTTAAACTGGCATAAACTGTCAGAATCTTTTTCAGAACTCTGGAATCTAACTTACAACAACTAAGGGAGGGTTTAATGAAGAAAGAAGCTGCTGAATTTTGACATTCAAAGAAACTGCTGTCCAATCACTGGCTGACCACTAAGATAATGGAATAGAGACTTCAGTGACCACACATGAAAGAGAATACAATCCTTACATAGTTTAAAAAAGTCACTAAACAATTACAACCCACAACAAACCTTGGGGAGGGGGAGAATTTGATTTCCAAAGTTACCACATTATAACAATCAAAATATACAGTTTTCAACAAAAAACTATGAGACAGGCATGCAAGAAAAGAAGAAAGTGGACTTCCCTGGTGGCGCAGTGGTTAAGAATCCGCCTGCCAATGCAGGGGACATGGGTTCCATTCACAGGAAAAAAGAAATTAACAGGAAGCCCAGATTGGACTCATTAAACAAAGACTTTAAATCAACTGTTTTAAATATACTGAAAGAGATCAAAGAAATTATGGACAAAGAGCTAAAGGAAACCAGGAGAATGATGTCTCATCAAATAGGGAATATCAATAAAGAGACAGAGATTATAAAAAGGAACCAAGTAGAAACATGGAGCTGAAAAGTATAACAACTAAAATAAAAAATTTAGGGACTTCCCTGGTGGCACAGTGGTTAAGAATCCGCCTGCCAATGCAGTTCGATCCCTGGTCCAGGAAGATCCCACATGCCATAGAGCAGCTAAGCCCACGCGCCACAACTACTTAGCCTGTGCTCTAGAGCCCGCGAACCACAACTACTGAGCCCATATGCTGCAACTACTGAAGCCCGTGTGCTCTAGAGCCCGTGTGCCGCATCTACTGAGCCCATGTGCTGCAGCTGCTGAAGCCCATGTGCCTAGAGACCGTGCTCTGCAACAAGAAGCCACTGCAATGAGAAGCCTGCGCACTGCAATGAAGAGTAGCCCCCAGTCGACACAACTAGAGAAAGCCCATGCGCAGCAATGAAGACCCAACACAGCCATAAATAAATAAATAAATAAACATGTGGTATGCCTATATATATGGTATCCCTTTAAAATAAATAAATAAATAAATAATTCACTAGGGTTCAATAGCAACTTTGACAGGCAAAAAAAAGAATCACTAAACCTGAAAATAGGTCAACTGAAATTACCTAGCCTAAGGATCAGAAAGAAAAAAGTATAAAGAAAAATAAAGTCCAAGGGATTTATGGAACACCATGGAGAATACCAACGTATACATTATAGGATTACCAGAAAGAAAGGAGAACAGGAAATGAGCATAAAAAATATTTAAAAAAATAATAGCCTTGGGCTTCCCTGGTGGCACAGTGGTTGAGAATCCGCCTGCCGATGCAGGGACACGGGTTCGTGCCCCAGTCTGGGAAGATCCCACATGCCGCGGAGCGGCTGGGCCCGTGAGCCATGGCCGCTGAGCCTGCGCGTCTGGAGCCTGTGCTCCGCAACAGGAGAGGCCACAACAGTGAGAGGCCTGCGTACGGCAAAAACAAAACAAAACAAAAACAAAAAAAAAAAGGAATAAAGTACTGAAACATGCTACAACATAGATGAACCTTGAAAACATTGTTAAATGAAAGACATCAAACACTAAGTCCACATATTCTGTGATTCCATTTATATGAAACATTCAGAACAGGCAAACCCATAGCAACAGAAAGCAGATTAGCTGTTGCTATGGGCTGGGAAGAGTAGGAATGGAAAGTGATTGCTTAATGGGTACAGTTTCCTTTTGGGGTGACGAGAAAGTTCCAGAACTAGACAGTAGTGATGGTTGTACAACACTGTGAATGTCCTAAATAACACTGAATTATATATTTAAAATGATTTAAGTGGTAAGTTTTATGTTATGTATATTTTACCATAATATATATGTACACTTATACTCCCCTCAAATAAATGGGGTCAAAAGGGAGAGAATATAGTATATAATGGCTATATGATCAGATCATATAGATACAGAATAATTAATCTAAAAATTAGGGGAGAATGGGGAGAACATTTGCAAAAAAAATTGTTTTGACTGTTTTCAGAATTGAATTTTCTATTCTTAGGCTGTTGTATTATAATGTGGGAACAAGGAAATGATTAACTGGAGATATTCTAAATCCATCATCCCCCTATGTCTTTGAGAACTAGGATTCTGGAAGGAGCTATAAGCATCCCCAGCACCCAGACTGTGACTTTGAAATACCAATTCAAAGTGAAAAAACGAAACAAAACAAAACAAAAAACAGGGCTTCTTCAAGAAATGGCTGATTCCAGGTTTGGGGCAGGAAATGCACAAGATGAGGCTAGAACACCTTGTCATCCCTTGTCATTAGCAAGGTAGCTAATCCAAGACTACTCTCATCATGCCCAAAGGACTCAGGAGCCAAGCTGAAGAGGCCTCCACTGGCCAAAGACGGGACAATTTGAGCTCCAATAATGTTAATAATTGCAATCAATTAAAATATATCCAATATATTTAAATATATGAATTTATAACGATATTAAATAAAAACAACTAGTTACCTTTAGAGGACAAGGAACCAATTCATTATTTTGAAAACTGGTAATTAAAGGGAAAGAATCAAGCATTTATCCTGCCTTTCCTATAGGAAGGGTACCACTGGGTGACCAAATGGTAGATGAGGGGAAGTTTCTCTTCATATAAGCAGTCCAACTAATAAAAAGAAATGATAGAATTAGAATATCACCATATTGCAACCCCCAATGAATAAAGGGATCTAGGCATTGAGTGTCAACAACTGCTAACAATAATCAATCAACTGCACATTTCTTTCGTGTGGTTTTCTAGATCTGTTTTATTGAAAAAAAAATATGAAGGATAGAGAAAGACAGCACATTAGAGTAACAGAAAAAGAGAGAATGGGGTAGAGGCAACTCTTAAACCCATATTGGCTGAGAACTTTCCAGAACTGATAAAAAGATCTATCCACAGATATTTCTGTTGAGAATATATATATAAATAACCAGCAGATGCAAAGAAAATGAATTGAAAAAAAACACATAATAAACTGATAACAAGAGTGAGGGTAAGAGAGACAGCAAGAGTTGGGGGTGGGGAGGTGATCAAAAAAGACTTTAGCTTGATCTGTAATATCTCACCTTTTTTTTTTTCTCACCTTTTTTTAAGGAGAATATATTTATATATAAATTTCGAAAGTTATTTAAAAAACATTCTTGTTCAGTGAGATAAGTGCTGTCAACAGAAATGTCAGATCCACGAAGGTAGATGTATTCAAGCAAAGGGTTGAATAATGCCTATTCAAAAGGATAAAGTTATTTCTCACAATCCTGACCTGGGCCACTGAAAACATAATTTCTCTAGAACAAACATTCCTAGTAATAAGAAATTTTCAGGAAAAAAAAAAAGCAGACTACAGTTCTTTCTCTACCTTATCTTATCTACAAGTCTTATCTGCAAGAAGTATTATACTTAGAACAGCTTCAGAATGAAAAATCCCCACAGATTCATTCTCAGAAAATAAAGACTTCTTCAACACTTAAATAAAAAAGGGCTTCCCTGGTGGCACAGTGGGTAAGAATCTGCCTGCCAATGCAGGGGACAAGGGTTCTATCCCTGGTCCGGGAAGACCCACATGCCATGGAGCAACTAAGCCCGTGCGCCACAACTACTGAGCCCGCACGCCACAACTACTGAAGCTCGTGCGCCTAGAGCCCATGCTCCACAACAAGAGAAGCCACCGCAATGAGAAGCCCGTGCACCGCAACAAAGAGTAGCCCCCACTCGCCGCAACTAGAGAAAGCCCGCACGCAGCCATGGAGACCCAACATAGCCAATAAATAAATAGATAAATAAATAAATTTATTAAAAAAAAAAAGCCATGAACTACGCAAACGCCTTCGACAGAAAGCTCCTGAGGTACACACGCTGCTGCTGCAGGACCTTTGCACTTGCCGTACCCACAATGGTGGTGTGCCTCACCCCTGACTTCCTGCTGGTCCCCCACTCGAATGTCACATCTTCAGAGAGGCTTGCCCTGACCACTCTCCTTTCTAGAATAGCACTCTTGAACTCCCTTTCCCCTAGGCGGCTTTGTTTTTCTTCAGAGAAGTATTGTACTTGGCATGTTCCATATAGATATGTTTACAGGTTTACTCTACCACCCGGATGTGAGCTCCAGGAGATCAGGACTTGTGTCAGTTTCCTGCCCAGCTGTGTCCCCAGCACCCAGAACAGCACCTTGCACATAGTAGGGGTCCATGAGTACCTTTTGCAGGTATGGCTGAATGGGTTCCCCAAACTCTGCAGAAGCTTCCTCAGCTGAGCACCAGCTGGCAGCTAAGCAGGGGGAGGGGGAAGGAGAGAGGGGCTCACCTCCACGTTCCAGACGTAGGAGCTGTGGAAGAGCTCTGACCACACCTTGCCTACTTTGTTGATGTCTTTGACATCCCAGATGTAGATGCTGTGGTCCTTATACACACAGGACAGCCACTGGTGGATGGGGTCGAAGATCAGCGCCACTGTATCCGGGTAGATGGCTTCTGCCTTCCTGTGGAAAAGGAAGCTGACAAGGCCACTTGAGTCATCAATGACCATCAATGTCACTATGAGTAGTAACAGTTTGCCTCTGGTGATGCTTGAGCTGCCTCCTGCCTGGCAATGCCATCCCTTATGATCTTTGTGGTGACCCATCTCTCCTAATCCAACTCCACTTCTCACTCCTCCATCTTCTTTCTTTGCTTTGCTTCTAATACAGAGACTGTAAACTGGAAGCTTCTGCCTGGCTTCTAAGAGTGTTTGAATTTTCGACTCCTGTTAACATTTCTCTCCCCTCTTTTCACTCGGCCCAAGCTCCATCCTTCAGTTTCCTGCCCAGCTGTGTCCCCAGCACCCAGAACAGCACCTTGCACATAGTAGGGGTCCATGAGTACCTTTTGCAGGTATGGCTGAATGGGTTCCCCAAACTCTGCAGAAGCTTCCTCAGCTGAGCACCAGCTGGCAGCTAAGCAGGGGGAGGGGGAAGGAGAGAGGGGCTCACCTCCACGTTCCAGACGTAGGAGCTGTGGAAGAGCTCTGACCACACCTTGCCTACTTTGTTGATGTCTTTGACATCCCAGATGTAGATGCTGTGGTCCTTATACACACAGGACAGCCACTGGTGGATGGGGTCGAAGATCAGCGCCACTGTATCCGGGTAGATGGCTTCTGCCTTCCTGTGGAAAAGGAAGCTGACAAGGCCACTTGAGTCATCAATGACCATCAATGTCACTATGAGTAGTAACAGTTTGCCTCTGGTGATGCTTGAGCTGCCTCCTGCCTGGCAATGCCATCCCTTATGATCTTTGTGGTGACCCATCTCTCCTAATCCAACTCCACTTCTCACTCCTCCATCTTCTTTCTTTGCTTTGCTTCTAATACAGAGACTGTAAACTGGAAGCTTCTGCCTGGCTTCTAAGAGTGTTTGAATTTTCGACTCCTGTTAACATTTCTCTCCCCTCTTTTCACTCGGCCCAAGCTCCATCCTCTCTCTCTCTGAGCATAGGATAACGGGCACAAAGATCAGGCCTTCTCTCTCTCAGCCTCACAAACACATGATCAAAATTCCCTGTGTAAGGGGGCTGGTGAGCCATCCCCTGGCTTGGGGCCTTCCTACCAAGGCTACAGTTGACTGAGCACTTACTGTGTGCCGAGCCGAGAGTTTTAGCTGTGCTGAATTCCCACAATCTCCATGAGAGGTAGGTACTATATTTTACAGACGAGGAAACTGAAGCACTGGTTGATACAGTGACCTGCCTGAGGCCGCGCAGCAGACAGCAGAAGGTGGCAGAGCTGTGCACCCCGGCCACTACAACACACTACTGTCTGTGGGTTGTTCACCCACCTTCTCTTTCCTTTGCGACATCCAGTAAGCCCCTCCACATGCTCTTTTAGAAAAGGCACACCCAGGAGATAGTGTCCAGCAATCTACGAAGAGGCAGCCCCAGGTACCCAGAACCCTCTGGTTAGGTAGCCCCTCACCCCCACAAAACAGACTTACAACAAAAGGGAAGATACACCACAGCTCCGCCTCTCCACCCGCTCTCAACATGGCAGCCAGAGGAGCTACTACTCAAGGCCTGACCAAGTAACACCAGTGCCTGAGGTCCCAGTGGCTGCCCAGTGACCTCAGAATAGGCTTCAAGCTCCTCTCAGCAGCTTCCATCAATGCTCACACCTGTCTCCTACCACCCTCCCTCCAGCACACTGGGCTCCAGCCACACAGCCCCCAGCCGTTCCTATGACACACTGAGCCCAGTGTGCTGTCCCCTTAAGGCCTCTGCATTTGCTGTCGGGACCCAGCTCTCCACACGGCGGGCTTGCTCTCACCAGAGAGGCCTCCCCTGGCCACCCAGTCAACAGTCCCACCCCCAGACACTCTCCTTCTTGAGTCCCTGCTTTATTTCACCAAAGCATTTATGACTATCTGAAATGATCTTGTTTATGCACTCATTTATCATCCAGCACCCTCACTAGACTGCAGATTTCACGAGATCCTGCTGCCTCCTTACACCCTGTATCCTGCTTCCAGCCCAAGGCTGGCCAGTAGGTAGATGGATCTGGAAGCATGGATGGATACCAGCAGACAGACTCTAGGTAGGCCCCTCTCCCTCCCCGTGCCAGGCAGTACCTGGGCTCCAGGCCCTGGGCCACATCCACTCCAAGGTAGTGCGGCTTGGGCAGGTTGGCGAGGTATTGCAGGTTGTGGGCTTGAAATATGCGGACTATCCCATCTGTGCAGCCGCAGAAGATGAGCTCCTGGCTGACACAGAGGCAGGAAGACAGCGAGACCTGTGGGGACAAAGGGGACCCAAGTGGACTTAGTGTTTTGTGTGGCCCAGTTCAGGGATACGGGGGCTGACAGAACAGCCTTGGGCCTCCAGAAAAGCCTTACAGCTTTGGGGTCTAAGAAGCCCATTTTTGCAAACGTTAAGATTTTTGAAATCAGGATATAGTGCTCAGTCACTATTGAAGGAAAGGGGGCAGCAGGCAGACAGAGGCACAAATTGGGACAGAGTTATCATTGTTATAGAGGAACTCAGCTGTGTGTGGAAAATATCTCCTCAGCCGACTGTGACTTCAGATAGGTCGCTTGCAGTAGCAGCGTTGAATTTTAGGCTTAAATTAAATTTTAGGCTTTATTCCTTATTGCTTAAAAATACCTTCATAGAGATTATACTTTAAAGCAGCATAGAAAAAAGTTATAATATATAGGAAGGACTGTCTCTTCTGCCAGGGCATGCAGATAGAAGGGGCAGGAACTGCCAGACCTCTGGATACGGCTTAGAGGAGTTTTTCCAAATCTAGAAGGACTAAGTTTATGGGTCATTTAAGACACCTGCTCAGGGGCTAAACATCTATCTATCCAAAGCTTCTGACTTGCTTAAAAGCTGCATGAGTTCTAGCAAGAGGATTCAAATGAGAGAAATAAATGATGTTTAACCAACTAGGAAAGACAGATAAAGCTCGGAATTCTTCCACACACCTCTTGCCATGCCATTAATCCTAAAGCTGAGCTCCAGAGGGGAGTCATAAGAACAGGAATAGGACAAGGAGGAAAACTGTGATGTTCCTGCTAACAGCCAAACAGGCATCCAATCCCAGGATAGGAAGACAGCTTGGATTCAAACCCTCAGATCCTGAAGAAAAGTGGTTCTGTAATTTATTGATATATCACCTTTTAGTTTAAAATTCTATGTATTTTATATAGTCTTTAACTATAGAAGTAATATAAAAATTAATAGGTCAATGATACCTTAGATTAAAAAAGAAAAAAAAGCGGTCCTCGCACCAGCCAAGAGTGCCCAGTGAAGAAAAGAAACATGAACTGGGTCAAATGGTGATGGGAAAGCAATTGTAACCCTGACCCCCACTATAGGGGAACCAGGCACTGTGCTAAGTGCCTTACATATATTATCTCGCATGACTCCCCTGTCAACTCTGTGAGGTAGGCAGCAGTAGTTCCATTTTACAGATAAGAAAACTGAGGCTCAGAGAGGGAAAGTTACTCTCCCAGAGTTGTACAAGCAGAACAAGAAGTCAGACCCAGAGCTGGTGTGACCAACTATCACGCAGGGGCACTGCTGAGTGTCCCTGGAGACACATGTCATGGGGAGTGTTTCCCCCACTGACAGCAGAGAGGGAGGCTGGGGTACCTTTAGGTTGATCCACTTCTCCAGCACCCTCTTCTCGTTGAATTGGCAGAGGAGGCCCGAGTAGGACACACAGAAGGTACTACCTGTCATCTGGCCCCGGCCACAAGCCACACCACAGAAGACGTTGTTATGCAGCTCACCCAGGATGCCTGAGCGCCCCACGAGGGGCACTGTGCCCGTCACCTGGAGACAGAGCAGGGCACAGTGAGACACTGTCCACATGGCCTAGCCCCCAGCAAGGTCACGGCGGGCCTCTCATGACCAGTGGATACGACACAGCTAAACAGAAGAACTCTCAGAAACTCCTCCGAATGGAGAAGGGAAGAACAAAGAGAACACACACTTCCAGGCAGAGTGGTTGGAGGCAGCAGGCCAGGGATGAAGTCTGGCCCCGGGGTCCAGCAGGGGAGGTTACCCAGCAGGGCAGGTTACCCAGCAGGGCCTACCAGTCAGTCAGCACCTGGAGAGCAGGCCCAGAAGCAGAAGGCAGACCCCTGAGAGGCTAGACAGCCTCTGAGACCACTGCCCCTGAATCTCAGGTAGAATCAGGAGTCCCTACTGCCCCTGACAGTTCCTCCCCTGGGCCCGGATGAGGTGGCAGGGACAGCAACTCACCTTTGCTTCAGTGGAGACTTCCAAGAACCAGAACCTCACATGCCGGTTCCCAACAGTGACAAAATAGCTGCTGTCCTCTGAGAAGGAGAGGGCGATGACCCTGCACGATACCTTATTGGAGGCCACCACGATGTCTTTCTGGAAGAATCGGCGCAGAGAAGTTCACGCCAGCACCCACCTCATCAGACTCTTTGAGCCTTTGCCCTCAGCCCTGCGTCTCTCCACCCTCCCTTGCTCCAAGTCTTTTTTCCTTGGGCCCTCCTTTTTGGGGAAACCTACGTGTGACACTCTTATCATTCCCAACACAGAGGAGACTGAGGCCTGGAAAGGTTCCCACGTGAGAGTAAGTTCCAGAGCTCTCCTCAAGAGTCCATGCCCTGCAGCCCACACATGGTGTTGAGGACAGCCACAGCTGGAAGTTAAGGACAACACGACCCATGCTGCCGGATATCGGGCTCTTACTCTGGGCCCTGCTGAGCCCTTCATAGGATAACTCGTGGAATCCCCTCAGCAGTCCTACAAGGGAGGTGCTTCTCCCCACCACCCTGTCACACTCAAAGGGGGCTGTCACATGCTCAAGGTCACACAGCAGGTCATGAACAGAGGCAGGACTTGATACCCACTCCTCCCGACTCCAAGTCCTCCCCAAGCTGTTCCAAAGTCCAGCCTTCTAGCGCATATCAACTCACTGAATTCTCACAACTCAACAAAGCGGATACTATTATACCCATTTTACAGATGAGGAAACAGACTCACAGAGAGGTTAGGTCCCTTGTTCAAGGTCACAGCTGGTCAATATAAAAAGAATTATATGTTCCCTGGGTTGACAGCTTGTCACATGCCCTGCAACAGGTGCCTAGAACTGGGATTGGCATGTAGTAGATGCTCAATAAATATTTGCTGGTTAAACACTTTACCAAGTTACCTCATTTAGTTCACCCAATGCCCAAGACTCAGGGTGTTCTGGCAGCTGGCTGCCTGTCACACACCCACCAGTCAGCTCTTACCTTCCAGTCCCAGACGTTGAGTACCATGTCGTGCTGGTAGCCCATGGACACAATGTGCTTCATACTGGGGGAGAAGGCCACACAGGCCACACCGTACTTGTGGCCCAGCATCTCCGCCACCTGACTCTTCTCTTCCACGTCCCAGATGCGCACAGCGGGCCTGTGCCCGTTCTGGGGAAGATTGGGGCCATTTACTGCTGCCGGGTTCTGCGCCCAGGTGGGGCTTGAGGGGCTTTCAGGGCTGAAGTTGGCATTGCCCCAGGGTGCGCCCTAAAGCCACCTCCCCCATCTGTCACGGGGCTTTTCTAGCCCAGGAAGGAGCTATTCCAGGGATTCCTCAGGCCTCCTGGGGGCAGAAGGAATGGCCCCAAGGCCCCTCTCCACCCACTCAGTCATGATCACGACTCACCTCCCCCGTCACTATGTACTTTCCATCAGGGGAGAAGGCCAGGGCACTCAGAGACTTCCTGGGGACAAGGAAAGGGGTTGATCACTGATTCCACTGAGGGTGGGCAGCCAGACCCCAGCCTGGCTGTGCTCACAGCACTCGGCCCACTCCTCACTCCCAAGAGGCTGGGAGAGGTGAGCGCCTGCAGCTCCCTGAGAGCCAGTGCTACGTCGTTGCCCAGCACAGCACCGAGTGCATTCCCTGCTGCTGGAAGAAGCGGGGGCAGCGGCACAGGGAAATGGGGTTTTGTAAAAGCAAAGGCCCCTTCCTCCCCAAAACCCCAAACCCTGATGGGGTGGATGCTGTATGGAAACCCTCCTTCCCTCTCCCTCTGACAGGGTGGGCTCCCTAAGACCCCATCTACTCTGTAACCCTGAGAAATTCAGATGCAGGAAATGGTACAGATCTGGCCTAACTATGCAGGTGGTACTGATGGAGGATCCTGGCAGACATCATACTGAGACAGCCTGCAGCCTGTGCTCCACTGCTAAATGCTGAAGGTGTCCTGGAAAACCCGTAAACAACCAACACATTTCTCTTCGACACTCCCAGATAGCCTGCAAGAGCCCTGAATGACCAGTCTAGTTTGCATGTTTTGTGGCAGCAAGATTCACTGTTCCCAGACTGTTGTTTTTTCTTTCCTCTCTCTCTTTTAATCCTGTTTTTACCTCTGTTCCTTAGCAGTCTAGTAACTGTCCACCTCGAATGAGTAAACTGCTGTGCAGATAACTATGTCGAGGCCTCTAAGTGAGTCACTGAAAATCTCATAGAACATTTATCTTCATCAACTCAACCCTCTGCAGCTTCCACTGCTCCTAAGGTAGCAGCCAAGGTGTGCTGCCCATCCAATATCCACTCGCCTCTCTTTCCTCACGAAGGGAAGCCCAGTTTTCATGGGGATGGCAACGGCCCCAGCTGGAGTACATCGCCTCACCTCTCCTGCAGCCACACAGGCACAGCTACATGACGCAGTCTGGCCAATGAGAGGTAAGCTGAAGTGTTGTGTGGGACTTCCAGAAAAGCTTCTCAAAGGGAACTCTTTGCCCTGCTCCCCACTTGCTCCCACATGACAACCAGAATTTCACCTTGGGCCAGGAGGTGATCTTAAGCCTCCCAATAAGCATGGTGAACAGAAAGACAGGAGTGGGGCCCCTGATGCTGGCAGAGACACCAGCCCCCTAAGTGCCTACTTCCTGGTTTTGTCTGTGCAGGAAGAGGACGCCCTTGCGTTTTAAGCCATGCCTGTTGGGGGTGGGGAAGAGGGCGGGTCTGTCGTCTGCAGCTGCCCCTAGCCTACTGCACGCCTGAGCCTGAGCCTGGCCCTCTGCCAAATGCCCCGCTACACCGATTCCTCACGCACACTCCGTGCAGTCAAGACCCTTCCTAGCCAGTTTTGAGATGAAGAGACCTCAACAAAAGGAAGTCGTGCAGTCAAGACCCTTCCTAGCCAGTTTTGAGATGAGGAGACCTCAACACAAGGAAGTCGTGCCAAGGTTACCTAACCAGACAGGGCACATGAGAATACCCCAGGGAGCTTTTTTTTTTTTTTTTTTCTGTACGCGGGCGTCTCACTACTGTGGCCTCTCCCGCTGTGGAGCACGGCCTCTGGACACGCAGGCCCAGCGGCCACGGGCCCAGCCGCTCTGCGGCATGTGGGATCCTCCCGGACCGGGGCACGAACCTGTATCCTCTGCATCGGCAGGCGGACTCTCAACCACTGCGCCACCAGGGAAGCCCCCCCAGGGAGTTTTTGAGAAATATCAAAGCCATGCTAAAACTAGTGAGTAAAAGTTTGATAAGGAACAGGGTAGTATCTGCATAGTTTGAGAAGCTCCCCTCAAGATACTCACTAATCACAGAGGGGAAAAGGGAGGCTTCCCAGTGGAGAAGCCTGGCAGACACCACCTTAACCAAGGGCTCAAGGTGATCACCACGAGCCACAGGAGAGAACGACATCACGCACCTCCTGACAGAACGTGCTGAGCAGAACGCAGCATTCCTTTGGAGGTGTTCCTGCAGAACCTAACTCTATCTATGAGGAAACAGCACACAAACCCAAATGCTGGAACATTCTACACAACACCTGGCCTGCAATCCTCAAAGGTGTCAAGGTCATGAAAGTCAAGAAAAGATGGAGGAAACCTCTTTAGATTGAAGGAGACTGAAGAGACAACTGAAGGCAATGCGTGATTCTGGACAGAATCCTTTTTGCTGTAAAGGACATTCTTGGGACAAATGGTGAAGGCTGAATGAGGAGCAGATGGTAGTGATGTACCAATTGTAATTTCCTGATTTTGCTCAATCTTTTGTGGTTTTGAAAGGTCGTACTTTTTTTTTTTTTTTCAGTAAATTCACACTTAAGTATTTAGAGGTACAGGGGTATCAGGTATGCAACTTACTTTCAGATGGTTCAGAAAAAAATTACTATGTATATAGATAGAGAATCAGAGAATGATACTTATTTTTTTTGGGGGCCGCACAGTGCAGCTTGCGAGATCTTAGTTCCCCAACCAGGGATCGAACCTGGGCCCTCAGCAGTGAAAGGACGGAGTCCTAACCTCTGGACTGCCAGGGAATTCCCATAGACAGACAATGATAAAGCAAATGTGGTAAAACGTTAGCATTTGGGAAATATGGGTGAAAGGTGTACAGGTGCTCTTTGTACTATTCTTGTAGGTCTGAAATTATTTCAATATAAAAAGTTTAAAAATTGGCAGTGCTTAGGTCTTACTCCAGACTAACTGATTCAGCCTTCTCTGGGGGTGAAGCCTGGGATCAGGTGACTCTGAAATGCAGCCACGCTGAAAACCTCCACTCTGGCCACACTGCCTCCCAAGACAGACCCATCTGTGACTGAAAGTGGACACTTCTATGCTATCTGCTTTGGATCAAGGTTACCTACTCTACCGCCTACAGGACTCAGGGAGGCAACAGGGAGGATGAGAAGAATTGGGCAAGGGGCATTCTGACAAATGCCACCAAGCTCCAGCCCATCCCTGCCATAGGAGAATGTGGGCCCCAGAGATCTGAATCTCTCACATTTCTAAAACGAGAGGGCATCTGGATTTTTGGGTAGAAAACTTTAAATGTTGTCAAGTAAGTCCGATATTTAAAACATACTGTCAGACAAGTCTGTGGGCCCCTAGTCTGTGATTATCGACAAGAAGTATTTCACCTGAGATCACATAGTGAATAAACACTTAAGTCTGGACTGGAACCCATCTGTGCCCTCACCACCAGTGACAGAACCCACAGTCAGAGTCAAGGGTCCAAGAAGCCCCTTCTGAGAGGGAATCTGTATCTACCAAACCGTATCTTAGGCACCTTGCCTTAGGGATCGTAAGGGAAGAAGAAAACCCACAACTTATCCGTCTACCTGGTGAGCCCGGTCAAAGGAGCTAAACTTGAGCTATTTGTGCAGTATTTGTGGAATAAAAAGTTGCAGTGAGGTGTCTCCCAAAGGTCACAACCCGGTTGGGACCAAAGCCCCAGGAATAACACAGTGTTCAATCAGCCCCAAGGCAGACCCGGGCATCATCTTGGGCCTGCTCAAAGCCAAGGGCCTTCCTCAATAAACTGGCAGCTGGAGGGATCTTTCTAAAACCCAAATCACACTCATTCATTCAGGAAACGATAAGTGTTATCAATGTGCTAGACACTGACCCAAGGTATAGGGACACAGAAATTAACTAAGAGAAAGTCCCTGCCCTCAGAGAGCTCACACCGTGAAAAGAGACAGTAAATATCATCGCTGAGGAAATTAGACAGCATATCAAAAAGGAGTGCATTTTGTGGAAAAAAGTAAGTCAAGAAAAGGAGATAGAGTGTACTGGAGGGCTGGGGGGCGTGAAGTATATCCTTAGCCTGCAAATGCCCTCTAGTGGCTTTTCTTTGCAATCAGCATGAGAGCCAACCCCGCGCCAAGGCCCCTGTGATGTGGCTTCTGCTGGTTCCAGCCTCACCTCCCCCTCACCCATGGAACCCTGCCTGCTCCTCAAACATCCTGAGATTCTTAACCACTGCAGGTCCTTTGCTCTTGCTGTCCCCTCTGCCTGGAATGCTCTCCCCACACCTTCACATGGGTCACCCCTTCACTTTCTTCAGCTCTCAGCCTCAGGGAGGCTCTGATAAGACTCTGACGTGAGTCCTTTGCCTGCGAACCTGCCCAAACACATCCCCGTCATTTCCTCCATAGCAACAGTCATGGTCTCATGGTCAGCTAGGAACTGCCAACTAGTTTAGTCTGTTCCTCTCCCCACCACCCAAGCTGTCAGCTCTAAGAGAGCAGATTCTCATTTCTTTTGTTAATTTCCATGTCCCCAACACCTGGAACAGTACCTAGCACTGAGCAGACCCTTGGTGAATGTCACTGAACCACCAGGTGAATGAATGAGTCACCCACCCACAAGCACTTCCAGGCAGTGTGGGGAAGGAAGGATGTGCCAGGACCCTGGTCCCACCCCTACCCCATGCCCGGGTCCCAGCTTACCTGGCTGTATTAAAAATGTGCTGCTGCTTGTTCTCCTTGGGGTTCAAAATCACCACCACACACCTGGGGAGAAAGAGGAAAATGTGCCCAAACTAAGGGGAGTATTGGGGTCCAGGGATGATTCTATTCCCAACACAAGAGTCCACATATAAACAAGGCTCTTTCTGAACAGATGCTTCTCTCTTCAGTCTCCTCCTCCCCCTTTATCTATGCTGAGAATTCTGGGCACTTAACATTATTATTATTGTTATTTTTAAAAACATTTATTTATTTATTTATTTTTGGCTGCGTTGGGTCTTCGTTGCTGCATGCAGGCTTTCTCTAGTTGCAGCGAGCGGGGGCTACTCTTCATTGTGGTACGTGGGCTTCTCATTGCGGTGGCTTCTCTTGCTGCGGAGTGCGGGCTCTAGGCGCACAGGCTTCAGTAGTTGTGGCACGCAGCCCAGTAGTTGTGGCTCGTGGGCTCTAGAGCACAGGCTCAGTAGTTGTGGCACATGGGCCTAGTTGCTCCGCAGCATGTGGGATCTTCCCGGACCAGGGATCGAACCCGTGTCCCCTGTATTTGCAGGTGGATTCTTAACCACTGCGCCACCAGGGAAGTCCCAACATTATTATTAACATCAATATAATATTAAATAGAAGCCAACACTTCCTCTGTGGTAACTGTTAGGCTCTGGGCTAATAAAGACATACTGTGCACAATCTCTTTAAATCCTCACAATCACCAGATGAGGTCAGGAATCTTTGTCGCTTTTCATAGATGATGAAACTGAAGCCCTTTACAGAGAGGGAAGTCCTTTACCCAGGACTCCCAAGCAGGTCAGGGACAGAGTGGGGAAGTGAATCCACACCTGTCAGATTCAAGAGCCCAACCCTGTCCTCTATTCTGGCTGCTTCCCAGAGACTCAGTAACAGATACTGTTCATCAGGAATTACTATGGCCCTGCTCTGCCCTGCCCTGTGGGGGTGAGGGGGTCCCTTCGGTGCCTAGAAGAGTGCCAGGCTAGACCAGTATTTGTGGAATAAACAGTTGCAAATGTCCTTCAGTCCTCTCAACTAACTACCCAAGAGGAGGGTATCACTAGTTCTGTTTTACAGAAGCAGAGGCTTGGAGAAGGGCACACACGGTGGAGCTGGGACACAAATCCAGATGGCCTGACACCAACCATGGCTTGGATCTTAACCACCTACCTTTCCCAGAATCACTGCCACCTCCTGCCTGCAGTCACAATAAGGCTTTCTTAGCACTCACGCATGCCAGGTACTGTTCTACACACAGAAGGGCCCATGGAATCCTTCCCACAGCCCTCAGAGGTAGGCAGCATTATCTGCATTCTACAGACGGAAAAGGCGAGGCCCAGAGAGATTCATTGAAGACTTCAGGCTCTGAACTCAGGATCAGTGATCGGAGGTCGAGGCCCACCTACTCACTCACCCTGCCAGGTAGGCCACGTGGCCTGTGCTGGGGTCACAGGTTAGGCCATTGCTGTTCTGGGCTGTGATGCCAAGCACCTTCTCAAGTGATACCTGCAGGGAAAAGGCCCAAATTAGAAGCAGCTGCCCCAGCAGGCCTCACGTGGCACAGTCACCTCAGCCACCCATTCAATCCCTGTCACTCCAACACATTCACTGAGAGTCTAGAGTCATCTATCAGCAGCTAAAGCTTGTCCTCCTCAAATGCTGCTTTGATAAATACAGTGCTAGGTGAAGGGCACAGAATGGTGAGGGAGATAGACAAAAAAATCCCTGTCCTCCTGGAGCTCACATTCTGGGGTGATGGGATGGTGGACATAGAAAATGAACAGAACAAATATGTAAAATAGATGTCAGGTGACGATGGGAGCATTAGAGAAAAATTAAGCAAGGAAGGAGATTGAGAGTACAGAGGAAGGGTAGAAGGCCTCACTGAGAAGGTGAATAAGACTCTAAGTATTTCATATGGATGAAAGACTTGACAGCCCACAACACTGCGAAGAAGGTGCTATTATCACCACTATTTTACAGATGAGGACAGAGGCCCAAGGTCCCACCCCTGTGGAGTGGCAAGGTTGGGATACAAACCCAGGTAGTGTCTCTGGCTTCAAAGCCAGCACTTTGCTTACAGCAGTGAACAAAAGTGGACACTGTCCATTCCCTCAATAAATTCACAGTCTAGAGGTTCAACGAGTAAAGAAACAAGTGAACTTGAACAATCGCATTTAAAATTTTAAAATTCTCTAAGCAAGATAAGTCAAATGAGCCAGTCCCCATCATGGTTGATTAAACAATTAGAGTATGAACTAACCAACTGTGGTATTTTCATATTCTGAAGAGACTAGTTTCTAATTATTATAAAGTAAAACATTCTCAAGCAAGGTGGTGGGCCTCAGAAATGAAAGGCAAATATTAGATAGTAATAACTAATATTTATTGAGCATCTAACCAGGAGACAGGCACTGTTTAAATACCTATAACTGTATTAACTTATTTAATGCTCACAATAACCCTGTGATGTGGTCACTATCATCATCATCATCTCCACCTTACAGATGAGGAAACAGAGGCCTATGAGGGTAATCCATCTGGAAGGAGCAGTGCCAGGACTAACCCAGGCAACCAGGCAATGGCAGTCACGTTTTTTAAATCTGTTAATCAGCATTACTGGGCATTAGCATAGCTGGTAATTTTTAGACTAGGCTTTTGCAAGCTGGATGGACCCTACACCACCAAACAAGAAAATAAATGACATCAATCACCCAAAATATTGAATACACAATCACAGCAGTAACTAACACGAAGAGAGTACTTAACAATGTGCCAGCTGTTGTTCTAAGTACTTAAGATATTTGAGCTTACTTAAAATATGTGAGCTTACTTAATCCTCACCAGTACCCTAAAAGGGAACACTTATATTATTATCCTCATTCTACAGATGAGGAAACTGAGGCACAGAAAAGATCAGGAAAGGAACAGCAGAACTAAGGTTAAAGCCCTGGGTTCAGAGGCGGTGCTCTTAACCACCTTGTTATACTGCGTCTCTGAAATTACTATTGTTATTCCTCTCCTTTATACACTTTAGAGCCCAGAAGGCACTTTCAGGAACATACAAGATAAGGGCTATGAAGTACAGGGTTCTGGGTGAGAGACTTAGGTGGGTGTCTGCTTTAGGCTGGGGTTCAAGAAGGCCTTTTCAGGGTAGGGATATTCAGGCTGAGACTCGAGGGATAGGAGCCAGCCAGGTAGACTGCAGCAAAAAGCCCGGAGAGAGGACTTAACCAAACACAAAGGCTAAGAGGTGGAAAAGAGATTGGATCCTCAGGAAAACAGAAAGCAGGCCAGTGTGACTGAACCTTCATGAGAGGGAGGCCAAGGGAAGTATGGCGACAGAAGTGGGCAGGGGCCACTTGCCTAGCACCTTGCACCCAGGAGTGGGTGATATAATCAGAGTGTAGCAGAAAGCCACGGAGGAGGAACAAGATCCACAGCAGCTACCACGTACTGACCCTCTACCTGGACTTTGTGCCAAGTAGGTCATATTCACGATCTTGTCGCATCTCCCTGCAACAACATGGTTATTGTTATCTCCATTTTATAAAAACAGACTTTGCAGCTCAGGGAGCTGGAAAACAATTTTTTTTTTTTTTTTTTT
>NC_041230.1:7104440-7130885 GCF_002837175.3 Physeter macrocephalus
GTGGGAGGAGGAGGCTTAGAGCTAGGTCAGGGAGCTTGGCCTCTATTCCTTAAGTGAGTAACATACTTATATTTGGTTTTAGACCTAGCTTTTTTTTTGGCTGCCCTGTGCAGCATGTGGGATCATAGTTTCCTGACCAGGATTAATCCCACGCCCCCTGCAGTGCAAGTGCCAAGTCTTACCCACAGGACAGCCAGGAAAGTCCCTAGATCCAGCTTTCTGGTGGAAGATAAGGGACGATGAGGGCTGACTTAAGACAATGATAAAAATTGTAAGAATGATAAAAAATGATCACCGATTATACTACATAACAAGTAGCACTTAGTAACTATAAATAGTAACAAGTTCATTAATTAATAAGAAACATGTATAAGTATTAACATATATAAATAAATAATTATTAAATACTTGGTGATGACAATAACTAGTAATCACTTTAATTGCAACCTCCTTTCCATTCCTGATTTCCTTACCCTGCCCTTTTTTCACCTCAGTGCATAACACCTTCCAACACACTACAAAATCTACTCATTTTGTTGGTCTCTCTCCCTGTTGGAATACAACCTCCATGAAGGTGGGGCTTTTTGTCTGTGTTGTTCACTGCTGTATCCCCAGGGCCTAGAACAGTGCCTGGCATATAGTAGGTGCTCACTAAATATAGTTGAACTGAATTGAAATAAAAGTAAATGTACTCAACCTTTACTATGTTCCTGGCATGTTCTAAGCATATATTATTTATATCTTCCCTTGAAAATTACTGCCTAGATACAAATTATGAAACTAGTTCAAGGCCACTTGGCAAGTAAAGTAGCTATGCTTGAATTTGAACTCAGGAATTCTGGCTGCAGGGCTTATCACCTTAAAGTACCTCTTCATGGTACTCAGCAAAGGGGTGTGTCTGTTCCAGAAATGTCCTAGTGGTAGAAGCAGAAGAGATTTCAAAATAACCAGGGAGAGGGAGGCCAAGGATGGTCCCTGAGTAGCTGGGTGGGAAATGGGGGCCATTTGCTGAGAAAAGACAGAAGAACTTATTTATATGACTAGAAATGGCTCAGTTTAGGTATGCCTGCAATTATTTAAGTAACTTTCAGTTCTTCTGTAACATCAAACTTTCCTTTCTGATTTTATTCATATTATTGTGCTGGTAACTCTGCCAGGTTCTTCACATTTAAGTTTTCATGATAGCTCCATGAGGTACTATTATGAGCCCCAAATGGATGCTTAGGGAGGCTAGGTTATCATCATCTAGTTAGTGACAGAGTCCAAACCTGATTCTAAAGCTAATATTTCAAATGTGGAAGATAAGGTACCAGAACTGGGTACATCATTAGAGAAGATATATTAGAAATGTGGAAGCAAAAGAGGACTTTGGAGCTTTAAGTTGGGAGGAGTGGAATTATAAACCTGGCTTTAGATATTACACTTGAGATGCCTGAGGGATTCTAGCTGGAGTAGTAAAGCAACCTCGTCCATCATTAATGTTGCTTATGAATCTAATAAAGATGAAATATTTTAATTTTGGAAATAAAGTTTGATATGTGAATTCTTCAGAATGACTTGTGAAATTCTTCAGCCAGGGTTTAAGGCATGGTGACTTCTTCCTCTTTTTTTTTTTAAGGCATGGTGACTTTTTTTTCATGATTAATAATGATGATTTTATTTATTTTTTAAATTAATTTTTATTGGAGTATAGTTGCTTTACAGTGTTGTGTTACTTTATACTGTATAGCAAAATGAATCAGCTATAAGTATATATATATATATATCCCCCTTTTTTTTTTTTTTGCGGTACGTGGGCCTCTCACGGTTGCAGCCTCTCCCGTTGCGGAGCACAGGCTCCGGACGCACAGGCTCAGCGGCCACAGCTCACGGGCCCAGCCGCTCCGCGGCATGTGGGATCTTCCCGGACCGGGGCACGAACCCGTGTCCCCTGCATCGGCAGGTGGACTCTCAACCACTGCGCCACCAGGGAAGCGCCCCCCCAATTTTTTTTTTTTTTTTTTTTTTGTAAAGGGAAGGTTCCCCACCTACATCTTCTCACCACCCATAAAAATATTCTATCATTTGCCTAATTTATTAACTCAGTCATTCAACAAGTATCTGACTGCCTCCTAGAAGTAAAGAAGCAGATACAATTCTCAACACATCAAAGATGTAGAAATCTTATAGTTAAAAGAGTTGTACCAAGTCAGTCAATTTTGTTTAATACAAACAATTTTAAAAAAACCCTTCACATTTCACAATTGCACCTAAAGTTTTTTCTTTTTGAAAAGAAAAGAGAGAACTTTGGAAAAGAATGTTGTTTCTAGGAAAACCTTCTCCTAAGTTTCTAATTCTCCTAATACATATGAAACAACTTTCTCTGCGACCACAATGAGAATCAGCTTAAACCAGGGGGATTTGGTAGAAAATTTTATTGTCTTCCCTAGTAATGGCCCAGGATTATAAATTCTTACTGATATGTGTATATATATATTTTTAAATAAATTTATTTTATTTTTGCTGCATTGGGTCTTCGTTGCTGCGCGCGGGCTTTCTCTAGTTGCAGCGAGCGGGGGCTACTCTTCCTCGTGGTGCGCGGGCTTCTCATTGCGGTGGCTTCTCTTGTTGTGGAGCACGGGCTCTAGGCGCACGGGCTTCAGTAGTTGTGGCACGCGGGCTCTAGAGCGCAGGCTCAGTAGTTGTGGCGCATGGGCTTAGTTGCTTCATGGCATGTGGGATCTTCCCGGACCAGGGCTCGAACCCGTGTCCCATGCATTGGCAGGCGGATTCTTAACCACTGCGCCACCAGGGAAGTCCCTGTATATATTTTTTTAATTAATTTTTTTTTTTTTTTTTTTTGCCACACCGCACGGCATGTGGGATCTTAGTTCCCCAACCAGGGATTGAAACTGCACCCTCGGCAATGAAAGCACGGAGTCTTAACCACTGGACCACTAGGGAATTCCCTTACTGATATTTTATTTTATTTATTTACTTGGCTGCATCAGGTCTTAGTTGCAGCATGCGGGATTGTTTCATTGCGGTGGGCGGGCTTCTCTCTAATTGCAGCACACACGCTCTCTAGCCGTGGTGCGTGGGCTCCGGAGCGCACTGACTCAGCAGTTGCGGCACGTGGGCTCTCGAGTGTGTGGGCTTAGTTGCCCTGCAGCATGTGGGATCTTAGTTCCCCGACCAGGGATCAAACCCACGTGCCCTGCATTGGAAGGTGAAGTCTTAACCACTGGACCACCAGGGAAGTCCCCACTAACTGATATTTTTAAAAAGTCTCTTTAAGAGATAATTACTGAAATACTTTCAGATGTCATCATATAACGTCTGAGTTCAACTTTCAAAAGAATCCAATGAAAGAGGAAGTAGATGTGAGTGTAGACAAACACCACTGGCCATGGGCTGACAGTTTTTATAGCAGGGTGATGAGAATATTGAGGGTTCACTGTACTATACTTTCTACTTTTGTGTATGTTTGAAGTTTTCCATAATAAAGACAAAGCGTGAATTTTTAAAAACTTAGAAGCTAGAAATATGCAAAAATGATAACATTTATATTTAAGGTACCACAAAAATATTTTTCCCTCTCATTTTCTATATTCTCTGTATTCTATTTGAGCATTTTTACTTTTTTATAAGGACAAAACAAAAACAAAAAACAAAAAACAAAACCCCATTCTTACTAAGCTCTTTCATCCTTTTGATCCTAGCATTGCCACTTTCTGTGTTATGGCCATGAACTGACTGCAGTTTATAGGTGATCTGAAAAAACACTGATTTTTTTCCTTTTCAGTCATACATTCTGAAATTCGTACATATGAAACTCTACCCTATCTTGCCCTTGTCCTTGAAATTGGGATTCTCCACTTAAGAGGCCTTGGGCAAACTACTTAATCTGACTCTCAATTTCTTTATCTTAAAGTAGAAAATAAGCCAAATCAGAGGCATGAATGACAATGTAGGCAAACAGCAAGGCAGGGAAATAACACTTGGTGAATTTCAGGCATTGTACTAGGAATTTTATACACATTTATTCCTCTCAAAAACATCTCTTTTAAGGAAGAAAAATATGACTACCTCAATATTAAGTGAATAAAGGATATGAACATTCAATTATTCAATTAACAAATATTTATGACCACCTACTATATTTTAGGCACCATACTGAAAGCAGTACCAATGGTCAGCAAATATGTGAACAAGTGGTCATCTCTATTAGTCATAATCAAAGGAATGCAAGTGAAAACAAAAGCGACTTTTCCATTTTTCACCCATCAAATGGTGAACTTTCAATAAATGTTTTCTTAGGGTTAGATGAATGTGGTGCTTTGGGATCTCTTCTAAAGTGGGCAGATGCATAGATGCACCATCTTCCTGAAGGCACTTGAGCAATGTGTATAAAATGGGCTAAAATGTATATTTACCTTAAAAAAATGTCCAACCAGGAGAATGAAGCACACCTAGTGACTGCAGTTTCCAAATACCATTTTGGAAAGTACCAAAATACCCAAAGGAAAAAGGATTCCTTGGAAAATGGCTACTTCAAGGTGGGAGCTAGGAAATGAACAAGACGAGCCTGGAACATCGTATTGTGGCAGATAGCAGGCAAGTGATCAAAGACTAGCAGGGTCATATCAAAAGGACATAGGAATCAAATGGAAGAGGATCCCACAAACCACACATGGAACAATTTGAGCATCAATGAGAGTACAACTTAAATAGATTTAAACATACTGAATATGCTTCACATACACACCCCTCTAAACTCAGTGATTACCATGGCAGAATGTTAGGGAACCAACTCATTATTTTGAAAACCAATAAGGAGAAAGAAAGAAGCATCTACCCTGCCTTTCCTTATTGTAACATGGATAACCAAACAGTAGTTGAAGGGAAGTTTCTCTTTTTAAAAATATTCTAGCTAATAAAGGAAAAAAAAATAATATATTATCATTCTGCAATCACTAATAAATTAATAGATTTACCAATTGAACATCAATGGCTGCTAACATCATAAAAAGAAAGACACCTAAATATTATGTCTCTCAATATTAACCACCTATAAGTAGTCTTAACGACAACAACAAAAATGGAACCTCAATCTGATCATGCCTCTAGACATCAACTACCAACTTATAGGAAATACCAAGGATAGAGGAGCAGGTTTAACTACCCATTGGGATGAGCCAGCAAAAACCAAACTCTGAGAAACTCTCCAAGGCAAACAAACTAGTTTCTTCAAAAAGTTAAGCTGCCGGGGGGTGGGGGTGGAGGGGTCCCGGGGAGGAGGATGAAGGAGAATGGATAGATTGAGACTTAAGAAACACAACAATCAATTGCAATTTGTGAACATTATTTGGATCCTGATAACTTTCAAAAAATTGACATTCATGAAACAATTAGAAATTGGAACACTGGCTATCAGATATGCAATGTTAAGTATTAAGGCAGTGCTGTCAATTTTTTTAAGGCGTGAAAATCTTTTCTAAATTTGTGATATATTTCAGAGGTACATATTAAAATTTTTATAGATGAAATGATATATCTGGGATTTACTTCAAAAATAACATGGAGGTGGGGGAGTGGGTGGAAATATGGATAAAACAAGCCTGGCCATGAGCTGATAATTATTGAAGCTGGTCATGGGGCACTGGGGGTACATTCTAAGAGTGTGAGGACAGAAAGTTTAAAAGAAAGAAATATATACATTTTTTTTTTGATGTTTGCTAGTAAAAAAAAAGTATATTATTTTGATCTAACATTTCCACTTTTAGAAATTCATGTTAAAGATATACATTACATATACAAAATAATGTATGTGCAAGGATATTTATTATAGGATTGTTGGAAAGAGCAAAAAATAACTAAATTGTAAGGTTAAATAAATTATGAAACACATATGAGAGAATACTATGCAGCTGTTAAAAAAGAATAAGGCCACTATATATGTATTGACATGGTCCAGTCTTCCAAGGTGTATAGATAAACAAAACTAGCAATGTATAGAAATTTGCTATCATTTATGTAAAACATTCTTATAAAGAGTGTTATGTGTATGTCTACACTTAAGCAAATGGAGAAATCAGGAAGTATATGCAAGAACTTGATAGCAGTGATTGCTACATAAAGGGCAACAGGGTAATGTGTGGAGGTTCACTTATGTGAATACAAAATTTAACTTTAAAATTTTTATCCTGTGCCTGTGTTTTAGCTATTCAAAGTGATAATTTTTAATGTCATAGATTTGAGCCCCTCCAACTGTACATCCTAATCATTAAGCCACTTAAAGAAAAATGACATAAAGCACATTGCTTTGTAACCCTTTGTAGGCAGTGGCACATGCAGAAAATGCAGGTGCTTTTACTGAACACTCAGGATGACTGAGAAGATGGATGGCATCAGGGTGCAATGGGTCCTCTGCCCCAGACACTGACTGGCTACCCCAAGAGCTGAGGGGATGTGTTTTTTAAGATTCCTCAGAGTCATTCACAAGCCCTGATCTGGATGTCCCTGGAGCTGGATCAAGGCTCTTTTCCCCATCACTGTCACATCCTGGAGTTACAACATCAAAATTCTAAAGACATATTTAATCCAGAATAGGTGCAGTTCCAGACATTCCATCTAAAATTAATTTTCATAGACTGGATTAAATTGGCTGGAATTTTATTTATATTTATCTTCACAAATGATAATTATTATCTACAATTTGTTTTTCAGGAGTTATTCTTGTTGAGTTTATCATAAATTTTTTAGCCTTGAAGATGAATTGTAAAGCTTCTCTCAGGGATTATCTGTTCCTTAAGGTTTTTGTATGTTAAACTGTTTTCTTGGGACTTCCCTCGTGGCGCAGTGGTTAAGAATCTGCCTGCCAATGCAGGGGACATGGGTTCGAGCCCTGGTCCGGGAAGATCCCACATGCCACGGAGCAACTAAGCCCGTGTGCCACAACTACTGAGCCCGTGTGCCACAACTACTGAAGCCTGCACACCTAAAGCCCATGCTCCGCAACGAGAAGTCACCACAATGAGAAGCCTGTGCACCGCAACGAAGAGTAGCTCCTGCTCGCCGCAACTACAGAAAGCCCGCGCACAGCAGTGAAGACCCAATGCAGCCAAAAATAATTAAAACGAAACAAAACAAAAAAAGTTGTTTTCTGTAAAGGGACAGAGCTTTGATGACTTTTTACGTCCTTCCACAATCATTGTTCGGAAATCCCACATCTTCTTGAACCAATTTTGATTATTTTTGTAGAAATCCATTCTCTCTAGATTTCTAAATATATTAGAATAAAGTCATGCATAGTTGCTTTTTAAAAATCCACCCCGTCCTCATTCATACTGCTAAATGTGTTTTTTTTTTCTATATCAGAGTTGTCAATTGTCTATTATATTGTTAAATAACCTTCAGATTAAGTCTACTGTCATTTCTGATTTTATATTTTTTGGCTGTGCCATGCGGCATGTAGGAGGAATCAAACCCATGCCCCCTGCAGTGGAAGCTTGAAGTCTTAACCAGTGGACCACTAGAGAAGTCTCAGTTTTTTCTTTTCTTTTTAATAATCGTTCTTACTGTTGACTTGGGTTTATGTGGTAATTTCCCCTAACTTTTAGGGTTGACCATTCATTTAATGCGTTTAGTACGTGACTGGCAATGAGTAGGTGCTGCAGATCTACTTAGAGAACAAAGCCCCTACTTTTTTAAAAAAAATTTTTTAATTAATTTATTTATTCATCTTTGGATGAGTTGGGTCTTCGCTGCTGCACGCGGGGCGTTTGCTAGTTGTGGTGATTGGGGGCTACTCTTCGTTGCGGTGTGCGGGATTCTCATTGCAGTGCCTTCTCTTGTTGCAGAGCATAGGCTCTAGGTACGCGGGCTTCAGTTGTTGCAGCACGTGGCCTCAGTAGTTGTGGCACGCGGGCTCTAGAGCGCAGGCTCAGTAGTTGTGGCGCATGGGCTTAGTTGCTCCACGGCACGTGGGATCTTCCTGGACCAGGGCTCGAACCTGTATCCCCTGTATTGGCAGGTGGACTCCTAACCACCGTGCCACCAGGGAAGTCCCAAAGCCCCTACCTTTAATCCTTGGGTTCTGACAGGAGTACAGCTTTGGTTACACTGAACTGGTTTTGATATGCAGAATTCACTGCCATTCATTTCTAGTTTGTAATTTTAGTTTGATTCTCTTGAAGTAATACTTGGAGGTGGTTTTGGATTCCTAAATGGGCAGATTTCTTTTGGCTGCTCTTCTGTTAATTTCTACTCTTCAGAATTTACAACCTTTTAAATGAAGATCTTCTCATGATAACTATACATTACTACTGTTTTTCAGAATGAATTATCCTAACAAGTGGTTTTGAAGGCTTTGGATATTTGATACATTCATAAGGCCCTCCTCCCACATGAATTCCTTAACAGTAATACTGTTATTAATTAATGACAATAGTATTTATTGAGCATAGGCTTTATATAAAATATCTGACAATCTTCACGGAAACTCTATTAGGTACATATAATTATCACTGCTTAAAAATAAGTAAACTGAGGAACACAGACATTGCATAATTTGCCCAATGTTATACAGTCAGTAATTGCTGGAAGTGAGATAATGTTAAGTAAGGTATATGGCGAAAGGCACAGTCACAAAATGTTTTAATAGGGTCATTTTCTATTAGGAATTCTCAGAAGTTTAACATATTTTGAGTGGTAACAGGAGGCTCTCCTATATTCATATTAATTTTTTTTCAGTGTAAGATCTCTGATGCTTAGTAAACAGTGAGTGTGAGGCAAAAAGAGTTCCCATGTTTATTGAATTTTCTTCTGGTATGAGTTACCGGATGTTCCATAATGGAGGTGACAAATGAAGGTTTTCTGACAATAATTACATTACATTATGCATTATCTAATATTGAGTCAGGCATGAATTCCATATAAAGGCTTTCCTACATCCCTAACATCAAGGCTTTCTAGCCAGTATGAATTCTGTAGTGTTCAATGAGCTGTGAGCCAAGAATAAAGGCCTGCCCACATTCTCTACATTCATAAGGTTTGATACCAGGATGAATTCTCTGATGTTCAGTAAGCTGTGAACTACGAATAAAGGCCATTCCACATTCCCTGCATTGATAGGGTTTCTCACAAGTGTGAATCCTCTGATGATGAGTCAGTTGTGAAACACGAATAAAGGCTTTCCCACATTCCTTACATTCATAGGGTTTGTCACCTGTATGAATTCTTTGATGCTGAATAAGGTATGAACTACGACTAAAGGCCTTCCCACAATCTTTACACTCATAGGGTCTGTCACCTGTATGAACTCTCTGATGTCGTGTAAGCTGTGCGTGCTGTCTAAAGGCCTTCCCGCATTCTTTACATTCGTAGGGTTTCTCCCCAGAATGAATTCTTTGATGTCGAGTAACTTCTGAGCTATGAATAAAGCCCTTGCCACACTCCTTACATTCATAGGGTTTCTCCCCAGTATGAATCCTCTGATGTACAGTAAGCTGTGAATGCTGTCTAAAGGCTTTCCCACATTCTTTACACTGATAGGGTCTAGCACCTGTATGAATTCTCCGATGAACAGTAAGTTGTGAGCCGCGAATAAAAGCCTTGCCACAGTCTTTACATACGTAGGGTTTCTCACCTGTATGAGTTCTATGATGCAGAATAAGTTGTGAGTGCTGTCTAAAGGTCTTTCCACATTCTTTACATTCATAGGGTTTGACACCAGTATGAAGTCTCTGATGTAGAATAAGTTCTGAAGTACGACCAAAGGCCTTCCCACACTCCTTACAGTCATAAGGTTTCTCACCTGTATGAATTCTCTGATGTTGAACAAGGTGTGAGGTACGACTGAAGGCTTTCCCACATTCCTTACATTCAAAGGGCTTTTCACCCGTATGAGTTTTCTGATGTTGAATAAGGTGTGAGCTACGGCTAAATGCTTTCCCACATTCATTACATTCAATCAGTTTCTCACCAGTCTCATTGCTGGGATGTAGGGTGAGGGATGTATGATGCTCAAAAGTGGGCATGTTTCCATAGGTGATTTTCACTTGCTTGAAAGAGCACTCATGATTTACTTGTTGTTTTTCAAACTGGCCTTTGTATGCCCAGTCATCTCTAAAACTGGAGCCCTCAAAAGCACAGCATGTAAGGCTTTCCATCAGCTCCCAATCGAATGACTCTACTTCAAAGATATCTTTTTGTAGAAATTTATCACACCTGGACTCCAAGTCTGAAAAATAAAAAAAAAGTAAATACAACTTGTTCTCTTCTTCTAAGAGAAATTTAAAAATTCTACAGGAGACTAGAGAGACAAAATGAAAATAATAACCATAATAGGTGAATTGCTTCTATAAGTCTCAAATATTGCTGTGCAATTTCTAAAAGGCACATGAAACCACAAATATGATAAGAGCTCATATGGTGCCAGAAAGGGGCAAGAAAACAAATTAAGCCAGTGGTTCTCACGTTTGATAGAGATCAGAATCATCCAGGAAGCCTTGTAACAAAACAAATGGCCAAACAGCACCCCACACTGAATCAAAATCTACAGGAGTAGGGCCAAGACATGTGTATACATACATATCTACACATATTTTAAAAGTACTATATATATTTTTTAATTGAAGATTCACATAACATAAAATTTCCCATTTAACCATTTTAAAGTGTACAATTCCATGGTTTGCAGTACATTCCCAGTGTCCTGCAATCATTGCCACTATCTTCTAATTCCAGAACACTCTCATCACCCCAAATGGAAACTCTGTGCTACAGATCCACAGACATAGAGAACAGACTTGTGGTTGCCAAGGGGGCGGGGGGGGGGGGCGGGGGAGGGCTGGATTGGGGGTTTGGGACTAGAAGATGTAAACTATTATATATAGAATGGATAAACAACACGTTCCTATTGTAGCACAGCAAACCATATTCAATATCCGAAATTAAACCATAATGGAAAAGAATATGAAAAAGAATGTGTGTTTGTGTATATATGTATATATGTGTATATATATATATATATATATAAAATATATATGTAAATCACTTTGCTGTATAGCAGAAACTAACACAACATTGTAAATCAACTATACTTCAATTTAAAAAAAATAAAAAAGAAACCCTGTGCCCATTAAGCAGCCACTCCCCATTCCTCATTCCTGCCAGGCCCTGGCAATCACTAATGGCAGAGAAACACTAATTCTGTCCCTGTGAATTTGCCTATTCAGGGCATTTCATACAAATAAGGCATCTATATTTTTAGCACTTTCTACCATATGATGCTGATGTCAGTCAAAATGAAAATCTCTGCTTAAACTTTTTCACAGCCTCCCCACTGCACTTAGAATAAATTCTAAATTCAATGCCATGGTTCACAGGTTCTTGGCAAAGCAGGTCCCTACTTGTCTTTGTTGTCGCTCTGTCGCTCTATCTCCACCAAGGACAATGCATCTTCATATTGAATACTCTCCCCTTTCCTCCCTATGTAACAAACCACAATCCTCCTTTGAGTATCTAGAATAAATGTAGGTCTTTTCCATCTTAGATCTCTCATCAGGTTCTTCTATCTATTGGGAATCCTGTCCTGGGCCCTTTGTATGGCTGCTTTTCTCTTTAGGTTTCAGATTAAAACTCATACTTTCAAAAAGCTCTCAGCCTGATAACCCTAAGCATACACTTTGATTCTCTCTCCCACAACGTGTGTCCTATTGTCATAACACTTTCATCAGCTGTACTTAAGAGTTTCATTTACTTACTCATCTGTTGATTTGTTTTTTTACCTCCCCAAAGGCAGAAATAAAGCCTTTTTCACTAGCGGTTGTCACCAAATCCTAGCACATAGTAGCAATAATGGATTGCTTGATGAATAAATATTGGATTCTAGAGACAGACCAATGGAACTCAATAGAAAGGCCAGAAATAGACTAAAGTTTATATGGAAATTGAATTTATTATAAAGGTGGTATCTCAAAGGAGAATAGTTTTTATAATAAATAATGTTGGGATTAGATAGTCATTTGGAAAAAGATAAAATTAGATCTATATGTTATACCACCATATATCAGAATAAACTCTGAATACAGTTTTAATGTTAAAAGAAAATAGAAACCATACAAAAACTGGAAGGAAATGTGGTAGATTACTTTATAATCTAGGTATAGGGAAACTTTCTAAATAATGACTCAAAATCCAAAAGCATCAAAAGACTGATAAATTCCATTATGTAAAGGTGAAAAACAAAACAAAAAACTTGCACACGAACAAAAAACACGAAAAGCAAAGTCAAAAGACAAGTGACAGAGAAAATATTTGAAACTTATATCATAGATAATGGGATGATCTTCACAATTTATAAAAGACTCTTAAAAATTAAGAAATGCCCTCGAAAAGTAACATAACAATTACCAGCTGATCCAGCAATTTCATTCCTAGGTATATACCCCAAAGAAGTGAAAACAGGGAGTCAAACAGATACTTGTACACCAAGGCTCAGAGCAGCATTATTCACAATAGCCAAAAGATAGAAAGAACCCAAGTGTCCATCAACAGAGGAATGAATAAACAAAATGTGGTATATACATACAATGGAATGTTATTCAGTCTTAAAAAGGAATTAAATTCTGATAAATGAATGAACCTAAAACTACATATTGCATGACTACATTTACATGAGATACCTAGAATTGTCAAATTCATAGAGACAAAGTAGAAAAGAGGTAACAAGGGGCAGGGCGGAGGGGAAAGTAGAGAGTTATTGTTTAATAGGTACAGAGTTTCTGTTTGGGATGATGAATAAGTTCTGGAAATGGCTGCACAACATTGTGAATATATATACAACCTGAAGGTGTTCCCAAATGGCCAAAGCTTTCCCAATAAGAAATTTGAACAGCAGAATAAACAATGATATTTTTGGACTATAGCTCATAGAATACATAAATAAATAAATAGCCCATACTGATAGAAACAAATCTTTGAATAAACAGATGAATGGGAAAGGGGGTAGGGAGAGCCCTTCCTTACAGAAGAATTCCAATTAATAAATGCAGAAGCAATAAGGGACATAGAAAATCAACACAAGGCAACAGTATTGTATTGTTACAGACAAGATCCACCAATGGATGCTAAAACCAGTGGGCAAAATGAGAAGAAACAGCATATAGTTGCAAAGTATCTCCCTCCAAGATAATTACCACTTACAGTTGCAAAGTAGTAACTTTACAGGAGAGAAACATGAGAGACACCTTAACCAAGGTGATCAAGGTTAACACTACCAGTAAAAAGCCATATTAACATCAGGCAACCCCTGATATGATGCATAGAGAAGGACACAACATCACTTCTGTGGTACTCCTGTCAAAGATGCATAATCTCAATCTAACTGTGAGAAAATATCAAGCAAACACAAGTGAGAGACATTCTCCAAAAGAGTACTCATCAAAAGGATCAAACTCATGAAAGACAGAGCAATTGTCACAGATTGGAAGACACTAAGGAGACAAAACAACTTAATGCAATGTGGGATCCCAGACTGGATCCTGGTATAGAAGGAGGGCATTAGGGGAAGAACTGATAAAGTTCTAATAAGATCTGTAGATTAGTTAATAGTATTACACCAATGTTAATTTCCTGGTTTTGATAACTGTACTATGGTTACACAAAATGTTAACATTTGGAAGCTGAGTGAAGGGTATATGGGAATTCTTTATAATAATTTTGCAAATTTTCTGTAAGTCTAAACTAGAATGATTTCATTCTAAATAAGTTTTAAATTATTATTTCTAAATAATGATTTCATTCTAAATAATTTTTTTAAAAACTTTACTAAAAAGAAAAAAATTCTATTTCAGTCTTGAGGTGGGAAGAGAAACACAGGTTTAAGCACATTTCTTAAACTCAAGTTAAAGACTTCTATTACAAAGCAATAGGATGTACAACTTCAAAATTGCTTAAAGGTAGAAAGGGTAATAAAATGTGAGCAAAACAGGAATAGCTAGAAATAAAGAGAATGAGGAACAGAAAATATAAGATAAAATGGGAGGAGTAAGAACAGACACATGAATGATCACAATAAATGAGAATGGATTAAATTCTATTAAAGTCAAGGACTCTCAGATTGATTAAAAAGGGAAACTCTAATTTTGATTATAATGGACACACTTAAAATGGCAATAATTTTTAAAAAAGGATAAGCAAAGATACACCATAAGTTTTTAAACTAACAAAACCAGGGCATTTTATACTAATATTGGAAAAAATAGAATTCAAGGTTAAATGCCACAAAGTGGCAAAATGAAGGATGGACTGTACTGATAAAAATACAATTTGCAACAAGGATCTATATTTCATCTTTATAAAAATATGTAGTAGCAAAATATATAATACAATTAAGAGCTCTCAGAATTTGATAGTGGAAGTACAGAGAAAGTTAAAAGGACATATAGACTCTAAATCACATAATCAAAATCACATATAGACTCTAAATCACATAATCTAAATCACATATAGTTAAAGAGCTGAATGCCCCATCCAAAGAACACTAGTTTTAAATATATGTGGAACATTTTCCAAAATTGGAACAACTTGACTTATTGACAACATTGGAAGAGAAAAGGCAGTGGAATGAGTTCTTCTTTGGGCTGAGAAGATTCTTGCCAACACAGAATTCCATACTCAGTGAAAATATCCTACAAGAGAAAAGGTAGATAAAGACATTTTCATGTGGTCAAAAGCTGAGAGAATTTGTCAGCAGCAGACCTACACAAAAGGAAATATTAAGGGTGTTCTTCAGATAGAGAAAAAATGATCCCAGATGAAAATAAATGACAACAATACAGAGAAATCATGAGGTAGTAACATAACTAAGTATTCAAAGGCTCCATTTCTGTCCAGCAAGTGCCAGTTACAAACACTTACTAACATTTTTTTAGTGGTCACTATTGCCTGGCATTGTTCTGGGCATTTTCACATACTAACTCATAAAAAAGCCACAATAACTACATGAGGAAGGCACTATTTTTAATCCCATTTTCAGAAGAGAAAACTGAAGCACAGAGAATTTAAGTAACTTTCTTAAACTCACAGATCTAGTAAGTGGCAGAGCCAGGATTTGAACTCAGAAAACCTGATTCCAGGGACTTCCCTGGTGGTCCAGTGGTTAAGCATCCGCCTCCCAATGCAGGGGACACAGGTTCAATCCCTGGCTGGGGAACTAAGATCCCACATGCCGTGGGGCAACTAAGCCCATGCGCCGCAACTACTGAGCCCTCACACTCTGCAGCCCACACACCACAACTAGGGAGAAGCCTGCGTGCCATGACGAAAGATCCCACATGCCGCAACTAAGACCCGATGCAGCCAAATAAATTAAAAAAAAAAAAGAAAATCTGATTCCAGAGTATTCCCTCAGCCACAACACATCCTTACCTCTCAAAAGTTAAGAGAATAAATGAATTGCTGAATTAGGTGAAGTGAAAAGCTGTTTTAAGAAAATAAATACTTTTTAAGGAATGAAGACACTTGCAGAAAAAAGGATCCAAACTACAGGTAAAATAGCTGCCACCAGAGAGGGGCACATTCCTTTTTGAAATGAGAAGAAAACATAAGAGAAGAAAGAACAGAGAGGAATTAATGGGGATAAAGGCAAGGTTCCCTTGGAAGCTGATGCTGGCAAGGTCTTTGTTCTTCATGGCTTCACGTCTCAGGCTTTTATTCCTCAGTTTTCGGTAGGGCTTTGAGGGAGTTTCCTGACAATAACTCAAGTTACTGTTATGAATTGACTCACCTGCTGGGCTATTATTCCCAGTGACCTCCCCGCATTGGGTCAGCCCTCACTCACCTGGGCACCATGGTCCTGTCATATCATTTACAACCATCCAGGGTTCTTTCCCTTGCTCCAGTAAGGAGACGACATCGGGCTTAGAAAGGGAAAGTCCTGTTTATAGGAAAAGAAATGGGGCATGATCGTGCTGTTTCCAAATTGAAACCCAGTCTCTTGGTTGCTAAGGAAGAGAGGCAATTACATAAAGGAAGGTGTGAAGGTTGTCCAAAGGATGGGAAGGTGGAGGTGCCAATGGCACTACCCATTTCCACTTCAACAAAGCACAGAACAATTCCCTTGAAGACAGAGAACAGAAACTTAGCCAGAAACTTGTAAGTCTTCCCAGAAATTCACCATGAAGAAACCAGAAATTTTATTCTCCATTTGCCCTCTCCCTCTCCCCAATCCATTTCTCGCTACTCTTGGCCCTGCTCTGTGCCCAGCTGTGCCCCAGACAGCTTACCTGTAAGGACTGTATTACCCTGGTCCTATCATTTCCCATTGGGTTTGGTAAATGGAAAGCATCAGTGGGCAGGAAGACAGTTCAGGATATTTCTTATCCCTCTCACTCCCTCCTTTGACCCAGGAGTTCTGGAGGTAGCTACAGTGGCTACCATCTGGCCCTTCTCCATGGCTCTAGCTCTCACTATCTTCCGGTGGCAGTGTTTCCTCTCTTTACCCCCTCCAGCTGGAGGTGGTAACAGCCTCCCACTGTTGTAGTCCCTGGGAGCCTTGTTTCCTGGCTGGTCCTGTATTATACAATGTCCTTACCTAGTGAGACCAAGTTACTGAAGTTCTCCAAAGTTACATCCTTGTACAAGTCCTTCTGGGCAGGTTCCAGCCACTTCCATTCTTCCTGAGAGAACTCTATGGCCACATCCCTAAATGTCACCAATCCCTGAAACAATAAACCCATGCACTACTAGTAAATGAAATGACTTTTATTTTTTAAATTGATTACAAAAATTTTCAAAATACACAAAAGTACAGAGAATAGTATAATGAGCCCCCAGGAATCCATCACTCTGCTTCAGTAACTTAACAAGACCTTGCAAATCTTGTTTTAGGTCTTCCTTTCCATTTTTCACCCCTGGTATATATTGAGGCAAATCCCACATACCAAACATTATATAGTATTTCACCCACAAATACTTTAGTATCTAACAGATTAGACTTTTTTAAAAAGGCATAATAACGAGAATATCACTACCACACTTAATAAAATTAACAATAATTTCCTAATAACCAGATCAAGTTTCAGATTGCCCCAATTTTCTCAAAAGTGATTTTTGACAGTAGGTTTGTTCAAATCAGGATTCAAACAAAATCCACCCCATGCAATTAGTTTATAGATTTCCTAAAGTCTCTCAAATCTCTTATAGCCCCCACAGACCCTTTAAAAATTTTTATTGCTGTTTATTCATTAAACAAACATTTGAATCAGTAGCATTTCCCATATTCTGGATTTGGCTGATCATATCTTCATGGTATAGTTTATCATGTTTCTCTACTTCCATATTTTTTAGGGGACATAAATATGTCAGAGGTCGTACTGTGTACTTCCTATAGCATCCCCTTAGGAGGCACATAATGACCGGTTGTCTCATTTTTAGTGAGGTTGAAATTCATGCAGCTGGGGGAAACCCCAGGAGAAAAATTAAAGTGTGCCGAATTTGAGAATACTCCTAGCTGCAAAACCTCTCTGAAGAAAGGCATCTTCTACCAGCTCCCTAAGGACTACCACATATTAAATTAAACCAACCAAGATAATTTCATGGGAAAAGATTAGTCTTTTTAACAAATAGTGCTGGAAGAAGTGGATATCCATATGCAAAGAATGAAGTTGGACCCCACATCACACTACATATAAAAATTAACTCAAAATAGATTGTAGATCTACATGTAAAAGCTAAAACCATAAAACTCTTAGAAGAAAACATAGGAGTATATCTTCACAGCCTTGGTCAGGCAGGGGTTTCTTAGATATGGCACCAGACACAAAAAAGAAACAAAAAGAACAAGAAGATAAAATAAACTTCATCAAAATTTAAAGCTTTTGTTCTGCAAATAATTTCATCAAGAAAGTGAAATTCCAACCCACAAAACTGGGAGAAAATATTTGCAAATTGTTTATCTGATAAGGGACTTGACTCCAGAATATATAAAAACTCACAACTCAATAATAAAAAAGACAAACTAATTATAAACCAGCCAAAGAATTTGAAGAGATTTCTCCAAAGAAAATATACAAATGGCCAATAAGCACATGAAAAGATGTTCAACGTCACTAATCATTAGGGAAATGCATATCAAAACCACAATAAGATGCCATTTCACATCCCCTGGAATGGCTATTATGAAAACAAAACAAAACAAAACAAAAAACAAAACTCCCAAAAAACATATTGGTGAAGATGTGGAGAAACTGGAACTCTCTTACATTGCTGGTAGGAATGTAAAATGGGGTAGCCACTTTGGAAAACAGTTTTTGTGTGTGTGTTTTTTTTTTTTGCGGTACGCGGGCCTCTCACTGCTGTGGCCTCTCCCGTTGCGGAGGACGGGCTCCGGACGCGCAGGCTCAGCGGCCATGGCTCACGGGCCCAGCCGCTCCGCGGCATGTGGGATCTTCCCGGACCGGGGCACGAACCCGTGTTCCCTGCATCGGCAGGCAGACTCTCAATCACTGCGCCACCAGGGAAGCCCCAGGAAAACAGTTTTGACAGTTCCTCAAAATGTTAAACATAGGGTTAACATGTTACTCAGAAATTCCACTCCTAAGTATAGAGAAATGAAAACATATGTCTACCTAAAAACATTGGTATATACCAATGCTTATAGCAGCATTATTGATGATAGTCAAAAAGTAGAAGCAACTCAAATGTCCACAGACTGCTGAATTGCTGAACCAAATGTGGTCTATACATATCCATGGAATATTGTTCGGTATAAAAATGAACAAAATACTGATACATGCTACATCAGGGAAGCTTGAAAACATTATGTTAAGTGAAAAAAGTCACACACAAAAGATCAAATATTCAATGATTCCATTTATATTAAAAGTCCAGAAAAGGCAATTCCATAGAGACAGAAAGTAAATTAGTGGTTGCCAGGGGATGAGGAGGGGAATTTGGGAGTGACGTCTAATGCAAACAGGATTTTTTTTGGCAGTGATGTAAATGTTTTAAAATGGTTTGTGCTGGGCTTCCCTGGTGGCGCAGTGGTTGAGAGTCCGCCTGCCGATGCAGGATGTGCTGATGGTTGCACAACTCTGTAAATATACTAGAAAAGCACTGAACTATATATACTTACGTGGGTGTATTTCATTGTATGTTTATTATATATATGTACAATAAATAAAGCTGTTAACGTTATTGAAGACTTTCATTAATGCTGGTTAAATCTATTAATATATACCACATTAGAAATTAAAAGATAAATTTTAAAAATTATTAATTTATTCAAATAACTAATAATAAACCTGTTACATGTTAACATAAATAACACACATTTTATGGAAAATAACTTTGTCAAAATAAAAAAAAATTAGTAGCACTCTTTTACATTTTTGCAAATGTAATTTAATTTTATTAAGGCTGCACCATGCGGCTTGCGGAATCTCAGTTCTCCACCCAGGGACTGAACCCAGGCCACAGCAGTGAAAGCCAGGAATCCTAACCACTAGGTCACCAGGGAACTCCCCAATCTGTTGGGATAACACATTTCATATAGCTTCTGGGAAACTCCACTGTACACTCATTAGAGTTGTGAGTGAAAAAGGCAAATAATGTGTTAGTATTATTATTATAAAAGTAATTTTGACCCCTAGACCTCCTGAAAGGGTCTCAAAGTCTTCCTGGACCACACTTTAAGAACTGCTGACCTAGTGCTACACAATTTAACATGAATAACTTGAAATCACATTGTGTTCAGTGAAAAAATATGGTAAAAAATATAGAGAATATGACAACTGTACATCAAATTTAAAATGAAAAATTCAACAGTATACTGTTCAGCAGGCATTCATATATGGTAAATTATAAGAATCAAAGTACTAACGAACGCAAAATTATAAGTAGTCCTTAACATTGGTGAGGTGGTAATACGATATGTGAAGGGATGTGGGAAGGGATAAGGGTTGCTTAGATGGTACATTAAACAAATATATCAACTCATTTTATTATTCTTTATACCATATATATGTTATAGACACGTTTTTGTATGTATTTTTTTTCAATACTGTGAAATGTTTTATGATTTTTAAAGAGGGGGTGATATTTTAAAATAGAAGAAAAAAAGGAAAGTACTTGGGTTAATGGACAAGATCAAAGGTATCTTATCTTTGGCTGTATTCAACCATGGTTCTGATAAGGGCAGCTCTCAAATTTCTCTCAAGAGAATATATTTCCGCTCCATTGGTGCTCTGGTAAGAACATTGTGCACGTATGTGAACACTGTTGGAGAAGAGAGGGCCACAAAGGGAGGTGAGGCAACATTGCTCATTCTCTGCAATGGAGGAACTGGGAGCAAGTTACTGAATGGGGGCTCAGCCAGACAGGGAAGTCTCAGAATAAAGAACACAAATGTTGATATTATTTCAAGGATAGAGGAAACTTCAACTTACCTGGGTCATGGCTTTTAGAACTACCTGTCCTGCTTGGATTTCTTTAGATTCTTCTCTTGAACAAGTGCAGAGTCCTGGAAAAAAAAAAAAAAAACAGAGTAGGGGGAGAAGGGGCAAATCTCATAAACCGAGCTTGCCTCAGCACGCCTAAATAGATGAGCTTAAAACAACTGTACTTCCAGGGTCCCTGCTGTGCTTCCTTTGCTCTCCCCTTGTCCCACCACAGAACACTAATGCCAAGAACTACTGGGTTAACAAAACCCAGCCCCTTCCTAAACCATAAGGAAACTGAAAGATGGATTCAAGGCAGATGTGCTTCGGTACTGACATAGAATCCAAGCACGTTAGCAGGACGGATTCTGGCTGGGACAGTCCCTATCTTGTTGATGCTAATCTACACCCTAGATGAGGCCTAGACAGCTCCCAGCTAGCTGTACCAAGCAGACCTTCCTTTGCAGCTGCAGCAAGGAGGATCACAACTCAGACTCACTCAGACTTTACCCCTTAAAGATGAGGACAGTACCTACAGGCTAGGAGCAGAACATACCTGTGTGCAGGCCAAACCTTGTGAAAAAGACAACCCTTAAACAAAGTTTTCCAGCTTCTCTGGGTTCAACAGGCAAAACCTCTTGGGTACCTCCCCAGCTCTACATTCTCCTTATAAGTTCAAAAAGGGCCACGCCATCCATATGAGAGGCTTCGTCAAAGCCTCCATCCCCAGCTGGACTTATCAGACAGGAGCAAAAAAACCACAGTAATACAGGCATCTTACAAGCATGCCTACACATCCAGAGTATTGACCTGAGTGGGAACTCAATTTCTAGAAGCTTCTTGGCCCAGCAATCCTTATTTTCCACATAAGCCCTCTCTACTGCTTTCCTGAAGAACATCACTTCCTCTCTGGCTGACAGCTGCTGAGGCTGGTGGAGAACGGCCTACTTCAAGATAATGAGAACTCAGGGGTTTTTAAGGAGGGTAGTAAGGCTGGTTCTAATTACAGGTGCAAGGAGCACCCACGCTTTTTTTTTTTTTTTAATACTGTGATTTATCATCAAGGACTTTATTCTCTTGGCCATTTTGCAGTCATGCTAGAAGTTTCCAGAATCCTTAGTGCATATGGTGTGCAAGAGAGTCGAAAAGTAAGAAAAGAAAACTCCTCCCTGGAGAGTGAAGTCTAGAGAAATGCAGGCCAGAAAGGTGTAAGGAGTTATTTCAGAGTCTGCCGCCGCTAAGGCCGTTGGTTTCAACTGGATAGATCTCAACACTACTAAGAAGAACCAAAACTGATCAACAGATACGTGAGGAAGTCGGATGCATGGAATAGTAGAGGACTTTTCACACACAAAGGACAAATAAACCAAGAGTTAATTTTGGCTACCAAACTGCAATTTGGTTTTCTAGGTCATCTTTCCCCAACTATTTAAAAAGAAACATTAGTGCTACACATATGCAACTTGAAGATGTTGTATTCTCCTAGCAAGCTGCACTGAGAAGCAAGTTAAATAAGCCCCTCTTACTGCCGTCCACCTGCAGAGACGTCACATCCATTTTCTTTGATTTCAATTGGCAACAGCGGGAAATAATTCCAATAGTGCTGAAATAAGCAGCCAGACTACCTTGCTGAGTTCCCATGGTGGGGAGGGGTGCGGTCAGAAGGAAGACTAGTTAAATCATTGGGGGCTGGTGTCAAGGAAAATTTCCTGAAAGTTACAGAATATGATTTGGGGCCTAAAATCAGAGGATTTTAATAGGCAGAAAAGGGACAGAAGAGCATTCTGAGCAAAGTGAAGAGCAGTGGCAGAAACAGTGGACCAAAAGTAGACGGTGTGTTTGGATTGCAGAGAATAACTGGGAATGACTTGTACAGTTTGGGGCAAGGATTAGAGCAGTGCTGTCTTATAGAACCTTTGTGATGATGGAAATCTTCACATCTTGTACTGTCAGTAATGTAGCCATTAGCCACATGTGGCTACTAAGCATTTGAAATGTGGCTAGGATGACCGAGGAACTGAATTTTTAATGTAATTTTAGTTAATATGAATTTAAATTTAATTAATTATAGAATCTAGAGGAAGATAATGCTTATGATATTAACTATGAGGACCAGGTCTCATCATCACTGTAAATAGTACGGGCCACAGTGACTGAAGTATAAAGGTGACCAATGAATACTGACTGAATATATACAAGTTTGGTTTTCACCCATTAATGAATGGAAGGCTACTGAAGAATTTAAAAAAGGAAGTGAAAGGGCCAATATAGCCAGATTATTTTAGTGGAGAGGAGTAAAACTGGAGTCAGGGAGATCAGCTGAAAGATGCCTGTACTTTCCCAAGCAAACAAAGGGCCTGACCCAAGATAGTGATAGTGGAAATGAGGAGGAAGGGGATGAATTCAAGGTGTCAGAGAAGTAAAATCAACTGGTTCTGGCATCTGACTGGATATGGATGCAGAGAGAGAAAAAGGAGTCAGGAATTCTTTCATATTTACTGAGTTCCCACCTCAGTTGGCATGGTTCTATGTGTAAGGAAGATAGCAAATCCAGTCTGTCCCAGCGGATCTCACGTTCTAATGGAAGGAGACAATAACAAATATTGATATACTGACATTGATATTCCTATTTATACGTAAAGGGGTCAAAGTTCTATAGAGGAAAATAAAAAGATTAAGGAGATGGGGAAATGAAGGGTGGTCTAAGAAGGCTTTTCATTGGGAATGTGACACGTAGACACAGATATCTAGGGGAAGCACAGTCCTAGCAGAGGGACCAACAAATGCAAAGGACTCTAGGCAGAGCAGGCTTTAACAACAAAAATGAAGGAGACTAGAGTGGCTGGAATGGGGTGAGTGAGAAAATGAGGGCCAAAGAGGTAGATGGAAGCTGGATCACACAGGGCTTGTGGGCCGCTGTAAGAACATTGGTTTTTACTCTTGAGTATGACAGGAAGCCACTGAAACACTTCAAACCAAGGAATGGCATAATCTGATTTACATTTAAAAGGATCACTCAAGGAAAATGGACTAAGAGGACAAGGCGGGGAAGCAGGGAGACTAGTGAGAAGGTTACTGCAGTAATCCTGGCAAGGGGCTGAGGGGCTTGCCTTAGGGTGGTATGGTCGTGGGGGAGGTGACAAGAACTGATCAGATTCTAGATATTCTCTGTAGGAAGAGCTGACAGGATTTACTGATTTTAGGTATAAAAGAAAAAGAAAAGAGGCGAAGATGATGCTAGGGTTTTTGGCTTGAGCAAGTAGAGGTATGAAGTTGCCATTTTTTTTTTTAAAGCTTATTTATTTATTTATTTATTTTGGGGTGTGTTGGGTCTTCGTTTCTGTGCGTGGGCTTTCTCTAGTTGCGGTGAGCGGGGGCTACTCTTCATCGCGGTGCGCAGGCCTCTCACTATCGCGGCCTCTCTTGTTCCGGAGCACAGGCTCCAGACGCGCAGGCTCAGTAGTTGTGGCTCACGGGCCTAGTTGCTCCGTGGCATGTGGGATCTTCCCAGACCAGGGCTCGAACCCGTGTCGCCTGCATTGGCAGGCAGATTCTCAACCACTGCGCCACCAGGGAAACCCAAGTTGCCATTTTTTAACACAACGGACTGTGAGAGGAGCAGGTTTGGATGGACCAATTATGAATTCTGTTTTACCTTAATACTTGAGATGATTATTATATGTCTAAGTGGAAATGCCAGATGTCCGTTAGACATTCAATCTGGGAGTTCAGAGAAAGTCCAAATGTAGGAATATAAAATTGGAAGTTACTGATGTTCAGTTGATATTTAAAGCTCTGATACTAGGTAAGATTGCCTACAGAGTGATTAAAGGTAAGGAAGAAAAATGGTCCAAAACCTGAGCCTAAGGGGCTCCAACGGTTAGAGAACAGGGAGATGAAAAGGAAAAAAGAAAGGAGTCTGAAAAGGAGACATCAGTGGAATAGAAGGAAAAAAAGAGAATTGGGCTTCACTGAAAGCCCAGTGAAGAAAGTATACCAAGAAGGAAGGTGAGAACAACTGTCAAATGCTACCAATAGGTCAAGTGGTATGAGGAATGAGAACTGTCCATTGGATCTGGCATTAGAGAGATCATTAGAAGTCTCAACAAAGGTGGATTCTCTAGAGTGGAGGACACAAAAGCTTGGCTGGAGTGAGTTCAAGAGAAAATGGAAGGTGGGACTTCCCTGGTGGCGTAGTGGTTAAGAATCCGCTGCCAATGCAGAGGACATGGGTTTGGAGCCCGGTCTGGGAAGATCCCACATGCCGCGGAGCAACTAAGCCCGTGAGCCACAACTACTGAGCCAACGTACCACAACAACTGAAGCCCACCCGCCTAGAGCCTGTGCCCCGCAACAAAGAGAAGCCACTGCAGTGAGAAGCCCGAGCACTGCAACAAAGAGTAGCCTCCACTCGCTGCAACTAGGGAAAGCCTGCACGCAGCAACGAAGACCCAGCACAGCCAAAAATAAATAAATAAATAAATTTATAAGAGAAAATGGAAGGAAAGGAAGTGGAAACAGAAGATCCATCCCTTTCAAGGAGTTTTGTTGAAAAGAACAGAGAAATAGAGCTAGATATGGATATGAAATCCAGGAACGGTTGTTTGTTTTGAATGTGGGAGAGATTACAGCATGGTTTATAGTGATGGAATAACCCAGTAGAGAAAAATGAATAATGCAGGGACACAGGAGACAATTGCACAGGAGCAATGATCTTGAGCAGGAGAGAGGGGATGGGAACCAGCACCCAAGTATTGGGGGCTGAATTACAGAAGATCACAGGTAGTTAGTTCATAACTAGGGAAGGTAGAGTACATAAGTACAGGAATGATCCCCAGGATTCTCGGGTGGTTGTATGCTGAAGGAGCTTAATCTCCATAGTTCTAGAGCCTTTGAGGGGTGTGTTCTCAAACAGTAACTGACTTCTCACAGAGGAGGTGAGCTTTCATATAAAAGGCTTCCTGTTTCCTTAGTCTCCTCACTCACCTGTGCACAGGCCTCTTGTTAACCTCTTTCCACAGTCCAGGATGTCTTCCTTGCTCCAAAAAGAATTCACACCTAATTTACAGAAGCAACTTCCTATACACAGAAAAAGAAATGGGTCTTAGCCAGTGTGGTAGACATTACTAATTTAATTACTAATGTCTCACCACTATCCAGTTTTTCAAGTATCCAGTCTTCCACATAATCCAGACCACATAATTCTCTAATCTTTCTATTGCTGATGTGGTGGCCAAGGAGGCTGTGTGTCTCAGATGGTACAGCTACAGGATGGTGGAGTCTCCTTTAGTCTGGGACCCTGCCTATGCTGATGCATAATGAGCAAAAAATAAAAAGTTATTTTGTAAACCACTGAGATTTGGGGTTGTTTGCTACCACAGCATAACAACCTGTCCTAACTAATATGCTAATTCAGCTATACTCTGACTAAATAAAAATTCAGACTTGGGGCCTTGGTCAATACAAGAAAGAATAATTTTTAAAACGTCAGAGGAAGCTTCAGAAATAACAGAGCAGAGCTGTGCATTTCCAATTCTATACATCTCAAAGGGATTTTTCACAAACCCACAATGTGAAACAAAAGGCCCTAAAAAGGCAGATTATGAGTTATGGGACAGGTTGTTCTTGACCCAGCAAAATCATGCTCCTTTAGATCTTTATCAGCAAATCTTTGTACAAATCCTTCTAAGCAAAGTTCAGCCATCTACACACCACCCAGTGAAGCTTGCAGTTATATCCCTGGATTTTCCCTGTCTCTAAATTGACATTCTTATTCTTCAGAGGGCATGGATCCCACCCACATCACACAAGGCTTGGGCCAGGGGAGTGGGAGAACTTGACAGCTCATGAGAAGTAGATATATATAGGTATCTTCACCTTAACATTAGTAATCTGTTCCTGAAAAAGCAATCATTCTGAGTAAAAACTCTAACCAGGAGCCTCTTTCCCAATTTTTTTTTTTTTTTTTTTGTGGTATGCGGGCCTCCCTCTGCTGTGGCCTCTCCCGTTGCGGAGCACAGGC
>NC_041230.1:7131501-7140590 GCF_002837175.3 Physeter macrocephalus
CTCAGCGGCCATGGCTCACGGGCCCAGCCGCTCCGCGGCATGTGGGATCCTCCCAGACCGGGGCGCGAACCCGGTTCCCCTGCATCGGCAGGCGGACGCGCAACCACTGCGCCACCAGGGAAGCCCCCTTTCCCAATATTTAAAATGTGAAAAATATAATGAGTCCCATTTTAACACAAAGCCCCCAAATAATTTCCTAAACATAATTAAACACAAGAAACACCTACATATAAATAATAAACTATTGTATTAAGATGAAAATTTCTGGGACTTCCCTGGTTGTGCAGTGGTTAAGAATCTGCCTGCCAATGTAGGGGACACAGGTATGAACCCTGGTCTGAGAAGATCCCACATGCCACGGAGCAACTAAGCCTGTGCACCACAACTACTGAGCCTGCACTCTAGAGCCCGTGAGCCAAAACTACTGAGCCCGTGCGCCACAACTACTGAAGCCCGTGAGGTTAGAGCCCGCGCTTCGCAACAAGAGAAGCCACCGCAATGAGAGGCCTACACGCCGCAACGAAGAGTAGCCCCCGCTTGCCCCTACTACAGAAGGCCCGCACGCAGCAATGGAGACCCAACGCAGCCAAAAAGAAAAAAAAAGATGAAAATTTCTTAAAATGTCACTTCCTGATCACATTATTATAGATATTAATAATTAGTTGCTTTGTGTGTAGTAACATGGCCTCCTTTAGCACCATGAACATCTGCACATCCTTTTTGTTGACAGGCCAATCTATACATTTGTCAAAAGATTTACATGACTCTGATATTTAACTAAGTGAATTTCTGATGTAACTTGAAACTTTTCCTATATGTCATATTTTTAAACATTGTATTGAGCTTTATAGATGTAAACATCCAGTCTAAACATCAACCCAAAATCAATACACTGAGAGGTATGTACATTCTCAGGCAATGTTCAAGATTCTGAGTCAGACAATAGCATATTAAATAAATTAAAGATTTCTATAAAACAGCAATTCTCAGTACTCACAAATTTAGTAGTAAAGAAGTAGTTAATAACATAGAAAATGTTCAAGATATGGTTAGATTACAAAACAACTGGGCATCATGTGGTCTTATTTGTAAAATACATGTATATATTAACATAGACAATATAGACAGACAAATCAGACTGAACATATCTGGGAAGTTTTATCCTTAAAGATTACTTTGGTTATTTCTGGGTTGTGATCTTCAATTTTCTTAGTTTTGCTTAAGTGTAGTTTTTCAATAACCACGCATTAATTTTTAAATGCATATTTTAAAGTTCTGTTAAGTATAAGCTACTCCCAAACGGCAGATGAAAAAGGAAATACCTTTTTTTTTAAACAATCTTCCTTTGAACATGAAATAATAGCTCAGGATATTCTAAAAACAGTTCTTTTTCACAAAATGGCTTTTGTTGTTTTTGCTTGTCAGCTCCCAATTGTTGCAAACTTCTTGATTTGGTAACTACATTTATGTGTGCTGGAGACCTGCCTGGAAGAGAACTAAAAGTCATTCAGGCCAAGTCCTGTGTATAAGTGATGCTTCCTTTCAGCTCTTCTTGCCAGATAGGTTTATTATGTTTCTGCACCTGCCCTATTTGCCTCAGTGTTCTCTGAAAAGCTATAGAATCATCTTGCTCCATTGGTCATACTTTGTATTTCTTTTTAACACTTTTTTTTTAAAGACTTTTTCGATGTGGACCATTTTTAAAGTCTTTATTGAATTTGTTACAATACTGCTTCTGTTTTATGTTTTGGTTTTTTTGGCTATGAGGCATGTGGGATCTTAGCTCCCCAACCAGGGATCGAACCTGTATCCCCTGCATTGGAAGGTGAAGTCTTAACCACTGGACTGCCAGGGAGGTCCCCATACTTTGGATTTCTGATGATTAGAATGAAAACTGCAGGAAATATAGGTGACTCAGTTCACCTCCACAGAGTTCTTATGGGATCAGTTTGACTTAGATATGATATGACATGACAATGACTGCTCTGGTCATACAAATATCTTCCTCTTATGAGCTCTCATAGCATACTATCAGGGTAAACTAGTGCCCTTTTTCATCCTTTACTTTGGACATTTGTATACAAGTTTTATCTCCCCCATTACATTATTTGTAATTTAAAAACAGAGATTCTCACTTTTTAAAAGTACTTTGTCTCCCCTGAGTTCTAGATTAGGATTTTGCATATTTGCAAATTCTTAATAAATGTCTAATGCCTGACCCAAAGGAATTCATTATAAAAAGATGTGAAGGGGCTTCCCTGGTGGCGCAGTGGTTAAGAGTCCGCCTGCCGATGCAGGTGACACGGGTTCGTGCCCCGGTCTGGGACGATCCCACATGACGCGGAGTGGCTGGGCCCATGAGCCATGGCCGCTGAGCCTGCGCGTCCGGAGCCTGTGCTCCGCAACGCGAGAGGCCACAGCAGTGAGAGGCCCGCGTACCGCAAAAAAAACCAAAAAAAACGTGAAGTTGTATGCACAAGAGTACTTTTGGGACAGTTTCACAATTAAAATATAGAAATATAAATGCTCTTTAGTAGGCAGTAAAGTGAATAAATTAAGGTGCATCTCGATAATGAAATACGACACAGTGACTTTAAAATATAATTGTTACACAGTCAATGCACTGTTATTATTATTTTTAAATTTATTTATTTATTTATTTATGGCTGTGTTGGGTCTTCGTTTCTGTGCGAGGGCTTTCTCTAGCTGTGGCAAGCGGGGGCCACTCTTCTTCACGGTGCGCAGGCCTCTCACTATCGCGGCCTCTCTTGCTGCGGAGCACAGGCTCCAGACGCGCAGTCTCAGTAATTGTGGCTCACGGGCCCAGATGCTGCGTGGCATGTGGGATCTTCCCAGACCAGGGCTCGAACCCGTGTCCCCTGTATTGACAGGCAGATTCTCAACCACTGCGCCACCAGGGAAGCCCTGTCAATGCATTATTAAATGAGGCAGGCAGGTTACAGAATTTATATGAGATACCACTCTATAAAATCCCACAGAAAAATACCTGAAATATATCCATCAAATATTAAGAATATTTATCTTTAGATGAATTACATTTTTAGCAAAATTTCTAGATTTTTGCATTAAGCTTATATATTTCATAATAAAAAACATAACAGTACTTTCCACTTAAACAAAAATAAATAACTAGAGTCATAGCTGACATTTATTTTCCTGGCAGCAGAAAAATTATGAGCAATCGAGCCAATGTCTATAACACAAGTAGGGACAAAAAAGGAAATTAGTATGACTGAAACAAATTACAACTAAAAGTTCTTTAACAGACCTTTAACATATTCTCTGGTGCACTGAAATAGCTTCATTATCAAAAACATCCTGTGAATCACCAATTTTCAAGACAGTGCAATTTCCAGTTTAAGTGAGACAGTGAACACAAAGCAGAATGCATGGTGTCAGATATGTAGCCAGTTTCTTCTCCATTCAATTACCCATTAAAAAATTTGGGGATGGGATCTTTGCAAAATTTGAATACTTTTTTATTCATCATTTTCAGTGTTGTATCATTACAGTATTTTCCTTGTTCTGGTTAACTCTCTGTAAGCATATGTTTATTAGCTGAATAATATTCCATCATATGAATGTAATATGTGATAGAAACTTCCTCTTTTAACTCCCTGTTGTTGGGCACAAATTTTGGACAACATCTCAAAGGCTATTATTACCGGGCATTACTGTCTTTGATTACAGTTCTAAATTTTTAAGGGTCATGAATCTCTTTGAAAATCTTATGAAATCATAAACCTTCTTTCAAGAAAAAGATCAAATAAATAAGTATCTGCAAGGACTTCCCTGGTGGTCCAGTGGCTGAGACTCCGTGCTCCCGATGCAGGAGGCCCGGGTTCAATCCCTGGTCCAGGAGCTAGATCCTGCATGCATGCCGCAACTAAGAGTTCATATGCCACAACTAAGAGGCCCGAATGGCATAACTAAGATGCCGCAACTATGAGCCTGCAAGCCGCGGTGAGGATCCCGCGTGCCGCAACTAAGACCCAGCACAGCCAAAATAAATAAATAAATAAGTATTAAAAAAAAGTATCTGCAAAAACTGCATAAAATTTCATGGTGTCTGCAGAGCCCTGAAGTCTAAGTGTGGGAGCCTGGACCTTCTTTAAAAACCCTGCTGTAACCACTTATTTACAAACACCAAGTACTACTAGCTAATATTCTTTTTTTTGTTTTTTTCATAACTTATCAAAAGAACAACATGGATTTGGCCAGAAACAAATTTAAGACCCAAAACCCAAAATGCCCCATATCAAATTAGATCTGGTTACTGAAACAAACTTTTATCCCACATTTGTGAATCTAGACTTCTGAGATAGGTCCCAATCACATTCTTACTCCTAAAAGCCACAACAGCAGAAGGCCTTGTTCATCAACCCAGACTGTGAAAATCAAAAATATTAATAATGAGTGTTACATGAGCCAGGGTATCTGTGTACAATTATGCAGGGGCCATTGTTCATGAATCAACAAATCACAACCCTCCAAAAGATGTAGATCTATGCCAACAGAACCCTTTGCTGCATAAATGGTATAAAGGAGAAACTGAATAATTTGACAATAAAAAAAGGAACATCAAGGCTTCCCTGGTGGTGCAGTGGTTGAGAGTCCGCCTGCCGATGCAGGGGACGCGGGTTCATGCCCCGGTCCGGGAAGATCCCACATGCCGCAGAGCGGCTGGGCCCATGAGCCATGGCCACTGGGCCTGCGTGTCCGGGGCCTGTGCTCTGCAGCGGGAGAGGCCACAACAGTGAGAGGCCCGCGTACCGCAAAAAAAAAAAAAAAAAAAAAAAGGAACATCAGGAAACTAGCTGTACTAGACATTAAAATGTACTGTAAAGTCTCTATAGTTAAAACAGTATGGTAGTAGTGCATAAATAGACAAACCAACCAGTGGAACAGAACAGAAGGCCTAGAAATAGAACCAAGTATCAATATGTATGGACATTTAGTATGATAGAGATGGCATTTCAAATCAGTGGGGCAAAGATAAAATTCTTAATAAATGGTGCTGGGAAAACTGGATAGCCATTTAGAAAATATAAAATTAACTCCATACCCCATTCCATACACAAAATTAAATTCCAAATGGATCAGGGTGCTAGATGTAAAAGATGAAAACCATACAGTTATTAGAAGATAACACATGTAAATTCCCCTTTAATCCTGAGATTGAGAAAGGCTTTTTAACTCCAGAAGCAATAAAGGAAAACATTGGTAATTTGACTACATAAAAATAAAAATATTCAACGACAAAGAACACCATAAACAAAGTCAAAAGACAACTGTCAAACTGGAAGAAAATACTTGCAACATACATCACAGATGAGGAACTAATATTCCTAATGTGTAAAGAATTCTTAAACATTGTGACAAAGCACCAAAAAAACCAAAACCAAGACATGGCAATACTACCTAAAGTAACATACAGATTCAATGCAATCCTTATGAAAACCCCAATGATTTTTTTGAAGAAATGGAAAAATCCATCCTAAAATTCACACAGAATCTCAAGGAACCCCAAATAGCCAAAACAATCTTACTCTCACACTTCTTGATTTCAAAACTTACTACAAAACTTACCAAAGATGGTAATCAAAACAGTGTGGTACTGCCAAAAAGACAGATATCTAGACCAATGAAATAGAATAGAAATCCTCACATACATGGTCAAATAATTTTCAGCAATGGAGTCAAGACTATTTGATAGGGGAAAGGACAGTCTTTTCAACAAATGGTGTTGGGAAAACTGGATAGCCACATGCAAAAGAATAAAGTTGGACCTGTACCTAATACTACATTAAAAAATTAACTCAAAATGGATCAAAGGTCTAAACATAAGAGCTAAAACTATAAAACTCTTAGAAGAAAACATAGGGAAAAATCTTCATAACACTAGATTTAGCAATTATTTCTTGGATACGACAAAGAAAGCACAGGCAACAAAAGAAAAAAACATGTGTTGTAGACTTCATCAAAATAAAAAACTTTTGTGCATCAAAGGATACTGTCAACAGAGTGAAAGTACAATCCATGGAATGGGAATATTTTCAAATTATATGTTTGATAAGGGATTAATATTCAGAATATATAAAGAACTCCTAGAACACAACACCAAAAACAAACAAACCCCGGTGGCCTCGTGGTTAGGATTCCAGGCTTTCACTGCCATGGCCCAGGTTCAATCCCTGGTCGGGGAACTGAGATCCTGCACGCTGCACAGCGCAGCCAAAAGAAAAGGGGGGGGAGTGGCAAAGGACATTTCTCCAAAGATATACAAATGGCCAACAACCAACGTGAAAAGATTTCCTACATCACTAATAATTAAAGGAATGCAAATCAAAACCATAATGAGATACTACTTCACACTCATTAGGATGGCTATTATAAAAAAAGCAGAAAATAACAAGCATTGGCAAGGATGTAGAGAAATCAGAACCCTTGTGCACTGCCAGTGGGAATGTAAAATAGTGCAGTTGTTGTAGAAAATGGTATGGTGATTCCTCAAAAAATTAAACATACCATGTGATCCAGCAATTCAACTTCTGGATATATACTCCAAAGAAGTGAAAGCAGGGACATGAACAGATATTTATAAACCCATGTTCAGAGCAGCATTATTCACAATAGCGAAAAGGTGTTAGCAACCCAAGTGCCCACTGATAAATCAATAAACAGAATGTGGTATATATGTACAATGGAAAATTATTCAGACTTAAAAAGGAAGGAAATTCTGACATATGCTACAACATGGATGAATCCTGAAGATATTATGCTCAGTGAAAAATAAGTCAGTCATAAAAGGACAAACACTGTATGATTCCACTTATGTGAGGTACCTAGAATATTCTAATTCATAGAGATAAAAAGCAGAATGGTGGTTTCCAGGGGCTGGAGGAAGGGCCGAAGGGAATTATTGTTTGATGGGTACAGAGTTTCGGTTTTTGAAGATGAAGAAAGTTCTGGAGATGAATGGTGGTGATGGCTGCACAATGCAAACAGAGTTAATGTTACTGAACAGCATAATTAAAATGGTAAATTTTATGTTATGTATATTTAACCATAAAAACCCCCAACAAACTGAGATTGGTTGGTTACCTACAATGGGTGATTGGGAACAGTGTGGAAAGAATGGGGGAATGGAATTGGGAGAGAAGGAATGATGGAGGAGTAACTGAGTAGATCTTCTGGTCTAATTCTAGCTTTCAGAACCATGTTAATGTTTCACATACTCAAAAAATAATTAAAATCAACCAGGATGTGTGTTTGGGAGCCCCAAATAAAATACAAACAGTAACAAATGAACCTATGTATATTACAAATGAGTAATATTACCATACAGATGGGTGTAGGGAAAACTGTATTTTTATTTATTTTATTTTTTTTTGGGGGGGGGTACTGTATTTTTACTATGAACTGTAAGACTAAATACAAAAAGAACTATATGGGGTTTGGGGATATGTGTTAGAACTACTTTCTACTCAAGACTGAGCAAATAAATATATGTACTGTGGTTAATGAGAGCTGAGTTTTTCAGTTAGAGAAAGGAGTTACAGAAAAGGAAATGGAGATGGCTAGAAGAAGCCCTGTGGTATTGAACTGGAATTGAAGATATCAGATGAAATCATGGATTATCTGTATAGGTATACATACAGATAGATACAGATGTGTGGGACAGATAGATACAGATGTGTGGGTACACATGCATATATTTCATATCTGAGAAAGTCAAGAAGCAAAGACATCCCAGTAGCAATGAGCACATCTAATCTCGGTTTCTAAATATAATTTTCTAATAAAAGGAGCCAGTGATCCCTGGGAAGTTTGCTGATTCCAGGATGAGGGTTGGGAAAGTACAGTATCAACCTGGAACATCCTGCGGTGCAGGAAAATAAGGAAGTACTAAAAAAAAAAATAAATAAATAAAGGGGATACATTGAAAGGATACAGGAGCCAATCCAAAGGGTTTCCCAGTGGCCAAATATGGGACAATTCGAGCAATAAAATAGTGATAGTAATGGATTATAACCTATAGTATTAAAAAATCCAGACTATACTTATATAAGTTAGTAAATAAATTAAATGGGGAGAAGGAAAATCTATTTGTAACAGAATTATAATTAATAAATGTAGAAGGAATAACAGAATGTGAAAAAAAAAAATCACCGTTTGGCAAATACCTGGTAATAAATTTTCAGGCAGGAATTATCAATGGATGTAGTAGGTGGAAGTAGGATGAAAAACAGCATAATTTTATAGACCTAAAGTATTTCTCCATGAGACACTTAATTATAATGGAAAGAGTGACTTTGCAGTGGAGAAACCTGGCAAATAAAGTTAACACCACCAATAATGAGACAAATTAATCTCATGTGTCTCCTGATAAGATGCACTGAGAATACATCACTTTCGGGGTAGTCTTGCCTCAACTGCATAATCTGAATTTAATTATGAGGAAATATCAGACAACCTCAAATTGAGGAACATTCTACATTGCAGAATTTACAAAATAAACGGCCAGTTCACCTCAAAAGTGTCAAGGTCATGAAAGACAAAGAAAGATTGAGTAACCGTGCCAGATAAAAGAAGACTAAGGAGAGTTACTAACTTAACTGCAACATATGATCCTGGATTGGATCCCTGTCCAGAAACAGGACACTAAGGGACACTGATGAAATTTGAATAAGGTTTGTAGATTGGTTATTTATCAGCGTTAATCTCCTGGCTTTGATAGAGAAGCTGGGTTAAGACTATTTGGGAATTCTATTTTTGCAACAGTTTTAAGTCTAAAGCTAATTAAAAATGAAAAGTTTAAAAACATTTAGATTAACATTAGGTGTGTAGGGAGTATGGAAGGTATGGGCCTTTCAGTTCACCTCCATAGCACTCAGTAATTTACTCCAATGGCAAATACTGGACATCAGTTCACTTGGGGGTGGGTGGTGGTGTGTGTCTTTGTTAGGCAAGAAGTTTCAGAAAAGGGCTTCCCTGGTGGCGCAGTGGTTGAGAGTCCGCCTGCCGATGCAGGGGACACAGGTTCGTGCCCCGGTCCGGGAAGATCC
>NC_041230.1:7140612-7155802 GCF_002837175.3 Physeter macrocephalus
GCCTGTGCTCCGCAACGGGAGAGGCCACAACAGTGAGAGGCCCACGTACCGCCAAAAAAAGAAGTTTCAGAAGAAGGAAAGAAAAGCACGTGTTAAAAAAAAAAAAAAAAACAAGCCCCAAATGGGGTCATGTGCCCCCATAACAGCAAACAAGACAATTTGTTTCAATCTCTCTCAAGAAAATGTGCTCCTAAATAAAAACTCAACAAACAAACAAAAAAGAAAATGTGCTCTTTAAACAATCAATCTGAAATTTCCTGATCAGCACTAGTGAGGTAATCTGCATGATAAGACCCCTGCCATTCCCTTCCCCTAAAAGATGTCCCGGCCTAAAACAATCCTTTCTTTTCTTTTGCTAATAACTTCCTTGCACCACTTTCCTACTGCCTATAAAAACCTTCCATTTTGTACACCTCCTTGGAGTATCTCTCTGACTTGGTAGATGGGATGCTGCCTGATTCATGAATTGCTGAATAAAGCCAATTAATCTTCACATTTATTTGGCTAAGTTTTTTGTTTTTTTAACACACATCACGAAAAATAAGGGTTTCAGGGAAAGAAGAAAAACTGATACACGGAGAACTTGGCTTTTGGATGTTCAATAATAATTCTTTCCTTCTCTCAATACGTCTCTTGGAGAAGAGTCAAGGAAAAGCAATCATGAGGGACCAGGGCATTTTTAAAGGGTCATCGCCCGACCCTCCCACACAGGGGAGGGAGAGCAGAGAAGACTGGACATCATGCCCAATCTCGGTGTTACAGGGAAAGGCTGAGGTTATCACTGTCCAGGGCCAAAATCTGTCAGAGCACTGGAGTCACAGGCACCTCACACCCACACACTTGGTGCTGAACAATGGTCAGTGTCACACAAACACAAACACATATCCACTCTTAGGCCTCACAATGAAACACGATCATAGACACCTCCACAGCCTTATACACAGCCACAATCTCACACCCACTAAGGCACATACAGTCGCACAATCTACTCACCACCATGACACACAAAGACACATTCAGAATTGTGTATTTTCAGCCCGCTCCCGCCAGCGCGCAAAAACCCAACGCTCTCTGGACACGCCCTGTCCCCGCCCCGGACTCCCAGACCCCTCACCTTCTGCCTCCCCGTGGTCGCGTCCGGGGCCCTGCGGAGCTAACGACCTCGCCACGACGTCAAGAGAGACGCAACGCTGGGCCGCTGTGGACTCTGGGAAATGTAGTCCAGAGCCAGACCAGCTACAGAGAAGATGGCGTCCTCATACCTCCGAGTGTGGGCTTGGCCTGTTTGACGCTGCCCTCGGGAGGCTTCAAAGAGGGGGGTGCGGTTCCGGCTCCAAACCTTCCACCAGCCTTGAGCTGATCTTCCTCCAAGGCAGAAGTACTCACCCTGAGAGCATCATAATCACAGGAAGAGGCCGCCAAGTTCGCGTGGGAAAGACAGACGGAGAGACATAGAATGTCGACCAGCAAAGCCTTAAGGGAAATGTAGTCCAAGGCCGGAAAAGCGGCGTTGCTGTTGATAGAAGGTAATCAGATACCAGCCTGCAGTTGGCCGCGGTGACCGTGTGGGCCGCATCGCGGAGATTTCTGGGAGTGCTCACTCGGCTTCGGAGTGCGCAGGCGCAGCGCACCGAGTGGACATTTTGGTCTTTGTCCGCGGGTCAGTCCGGCCCCTGGGTCCACGTGGCGTGAAAATAGGAGATGGAAATTCATTCTTCAAATGTACCTGAATTTACATTAAGTTGTACAGGGTCGCCTCCTTGTGCATTCCTGGAGACTGCACCTTCCTCATCCTTCAGAAGGCCAGGAGGCCCCAGGAGCGCACCGAGTGGACATTTTGGTCTTTGTCCGCGGGTCAGTCCGGCCCCTGGGTCCACGTGGCGCGAAAATAGGAGGTGGGATGTGGGTGTCTTGGGCCGATGGGGTCTGGGAGGTTGAAGAGAAGGATTCTAGATCTATCGGGGTGCGGCGAGAGGGTGGGGAGTGGGTTTAAGAGCTTCTGGCCTACATGTAGGGTGGGGGTGGGGGCCTCTGAGTAGGGTTCGAGCGTGCATGACCCTGAGTTTGACCGCAAATTTGATCGGATGTTTGAAATTGAGGGAGAAACTGTGGGTGCAGCATTGTGTATGGTTGTTTCTAAGAGAGAGAATGTAGGAAACCAGCATTGAGAGAATAACATCCGAGCGGCACTTCCCGTGTCGAAAGTGCTGATAATAACGGTGCCGTCTTCCTGGAACACCTAATTTACTTGAAGATTTGAAGGGGGATATAAAAGCTAAGTGGTAAATACTTTTTAAATGGACTTTTGTATAAAAGCGCGTTTGTTTTTAATTGGGGTAGAATGCAAATCACCGTGGTATTTTTTTTTTAAACTAGCAAAAATATTTCAAAGGAAATTTTTGTTAGGGGGAGCCTGATTCAAACGGTCTCAAATATCCTGATCTTTGGGGTACTTTAATAGGTCTCTTGTTAATTTAGAGTAAATATCAGACTTACATTTTGAGAATCAGTGTCATATAGTGCAGAAGGCCGAGGACTGGGGAGTCAAGGGTTTGGGGTTCTAGGTTCGGCACGGTTATCTTCGTTCTTTGAAAAAAACTTAGTTCCTGCAGTGTTTATCCATGAGTCTGGACTAGCTAGTTGTCCTAACACCTAAATGCGTGGAGGTGTTCCCAGGTTGTATGGATTTTATGAAGTAACGAAAAAGTCTTAACGAATCCACCTTCAGTTATCCTTCACATTATCGTAAATAACTGGGGACCAAATCAATATCTACAAATTAGTAGCCTTCAAATAGACAAACCACAGCCAGTTAGAAGGTATAATAGAAGAAAACCATTATTTACAGGAACAGTTTTTTAAAAATTGAGGAAAAAACTTAAGAAATGTGCAGAACTATTGGAAAAGAACTTTAAAATACTGCTAAAGGGCATAACATAAGATGTGAAGAAATATACAGTGTTTTTCAATAGGAAGATATCTTAAAGAAGTGTGTGCAAATTTAATTTAAGTGAATTTATTAATGTTATCCCAATAAAAGTATCCACAGTTTTTTTTTTTTTTTTTTTTTTTTTTTGGGACCTAGGTAAGCTAATTCTGCACTTCATATGGAAAAATAGACAAGCTAGAATAGCTAGTAAAACTCTGAAAAAGGAAAGCAGTTGGGGTGTGGGGAGGTGGGAGCCCAACGGTAACATTTTACTTTTTTTTTTTTTTTTTTGGCCACTCCCGTGGGCTTTTGTGATGTTAGTTCCCCAACCAGGTATTGAACAGGCACCCTCAGCAGTGAAAGCGCAGAGTCCTAACCACTGGACCACCAGGGAATTCCCCCAACAGTAACATTTTAAATCCTCAGAAATTAAAATAGTATTGGTATTAGCAGGAAGCAGGCCTATGAAGGGCAATTCAGCAGTATGTATAATAACTACAAATGTATTTTCTTTTTGACTTATTTTACAGATGGAAATTCATTCTTCAAATGTACCTGAATTTACATGAAGTTGTACAGGTACAAGGTTGTTCATTGCAGCAGTGTTTCACATAGGAAAAGATTAGAAACAATTCATGCCTATCAGTAGGAGATTGGTTCAATAAAATTATGATGTATGTATACAACAGAATAATTTGCAGCTCTATAAAAGAATGAGGAGGAAGCCTTCTGTATACTGACACTGAAATAACTCCAGAAATGTATTGTTAAGTGAAAAATGCAAGATGCAGAATGTATGGTATGCTTCATTTGGAGTAAGAAAGGGGAGAGATAAGAATATATACTTGTATTTGTTTCCTTTAAGAAACAAGATCCACAAGAAACTAGTAAGAGTGGCTGCCTCTGTTGGGGGTAGAGGTACTGGCATAGATAGGACAAGGGCAAATAGCTTTCTATGTTTTGTTTTTTTTTCCCCTAACTATATGAATTTAGTATATATTCAAAAGTCAAAGTAATTTTTTTTAAAAGGAGGACATAGGCCATAGAACCAGACTCTTTCCTCCTCCACTTTGTACCTTGGTGACCTTAGGCAGGTACTCCCTTGTGCCTCAGGTTCTCATCCAGTATTATAGAGAAAATAATAGTATATGATTCACAGAGTAGTTGTGTAGATGGAGGAGTTCTAAAGAATAGTGCCTTATTACTTAGTAGTACTGGATAAACTTTAAGTAGTACTATTATTACTATCTACAGAATAATACTTCCTCAGAAATAATGCCATTTGCAGCAAGGTGGATGGACCTGGAGATTATCATACTAAGTGAAGTTAAGTCAGACAGAGAAAGACAAATATATGATAGGCAGAATCTTAAAAAAAATGATACAAATGAACTTATTTGCAAAGCAAACACTCAGAATGAATTTATGGTTACCAGAGGGAAAGAGTGTGTGTGTGGCGGGGAGGTGGTAGATTGGGAATTTGGGATTGACGTGAATACAGTACTATATTTAAAGTAGATAACCAACAAGGACCTACTGTATAGCACAGTGAACTCAGCTCAATATAATAACCTAAATGGGAAAAGAATTTGAAAGAGTGGATACTTGTATGGGTGTAACTAAATCACTTTGCCGTACACCTGTAACTAGCACATATTGTTAATCAACTGTATTCCAATATAAAATAAAAATTTTTAGACAATTCAGAAAGGGACAAAAAATTTCCTCAGAAACAGTACAGTCATTCTTACTGTTTCTGGTAAAAATTTCTGAAAGATTCAGATATGTAGATGCTCTTTTAAAATTTCCATGTTTAAGCATTTTTTTTGACATTTTCTTTTGTAACTGGAATGAGGAAGTTAGAGTTCTTTGTTCAGGTTACATTCATCCGTAGAAATTCATCACTGCCTCCTTCATGAGATTTGTTCTTTGATTTCTATGATGGTTACTTTCTCATGGTTCTAATTCAGAGCCTCTGATGATATTTTTTAAAAATCCTAATTGTGACCTGTTTTGGGACAGACTACATCAGAGGTGATCTTCAAATTGCATAACATCAGGAGAGAAATATATGACTGGTCCACCATTAGTGATTGTATTTTCTCCTTTATGACCAAAGTGTAATCTGTATGGTTTCATAATTTGGCATGGTACAAATGTCCATTCCCCATCAATCATTTAATGAATGGTTTTAACACCAAAAAATAATCCTTAGCTGAATCAATAATTTCTTCAAGGTTGCAAAGTGATTTTCTAGTTTTTTCATTTCTTTTACATTTATTTGATTGCTACCTCAAATTGTGTCAAATTTATCCTGGCTTTTTCTTTAAGCATCATTTAAAAGTTGTGCTCTAATAACTGCAGCTAGTTTTTTTTTTTTTTTTTTTTTTTTTTTTTTTTTTGCGGTACGCGGGCCTCTCACTGCTGTGGCCCCTCCCGTTGCGGAGCAGAGGCTCCGGACGCGCAGGCTCAGCGGCCATGGCTCATGGGCCCAGCCGCTCCGCGGCACGTGGGATCCTCTCGGATCTTCCCGGACTGGGGCATGAACCCGCGTCCCCTGCATCGGCAGGCGGACTCTCAACCACTGTGCCACCAGGGAAGCCCTATTTTTTGGATAGTCATATTGTCAAAGTTTTAGTCAGTGGACTTTCCTTCTTGCTAACTCCTGTCTCATTTTAACTGGCTCCCATTTAACTGTGAAAGCTATCTTGTACTCCAGGCCCATCTTGTACCTTCCCTCCCAGACTTGGAAATAGCTATTTCTTCAAGGACCTCTGGTTCTTTTTACTGGAGAGTGGTATTGGAGACCAAGATCTGGGTGCTGGATGTTCGTTCTCCCCCACTCCCCCTCCCCTCCCCCCCCTGCTCCCCCTCCCCCTCCCCCTCCCCTCCCCTCTTCCGGCTTCATTGGCTTCATTGCTTTTTCCAGTTGCGGAGAGTGGGGGCCACTCTTCGCCGTGGTGCGCGGGCCTCCCATCGCGGTGACCTCTCCTGTTGCAGAGCATGGGCTCCAGACACGTGGGCCTCAGTAGTTGTGGTGTGCGGGCTCAGCAGTTGTGGCTTGTGGCCTCCAGAGCACAGGCTCAGTAGCTGTGGCGCACAGGCCCAGCCATTCTGCGGCATGTAGGATCCTCCCGGACCATGGATCGAACCCATGTCCCCTGCACTGGCGGGCAGACCCAGGGAAGCTCCTGGATGTTATTTTATTGCTGCAGAGGTAACATTGTTTCAAGGCCATTTCAGAGATGGAACTAGAAAACCCATTTTGAAAAATCATGAGTTCATATTAGTATTTATAATTCAGTTTAAACGGTTCAGTATTTTTACCTCATACTTAGCTCGTAATTGTATTTTATAGTAAAAATTTTGGAACAGGTTAATATAAGTATAGGATTATTTGCTTTATCCTGCACTATAAAAAAAATGGTTTCAAAAATAACAATGTTGATAGTAGTAACCATAAACATACTGTATCATGCGAAAATTTTCTTTGTAGCTATTTTTGTCCTTAGAATGCATCCCACGAAAGATGTGTAGTCAAAGTTCTCTGTTCTAAAGTCATTTGAAATAAATCTTTTCTTTGAGGAATTATGTTACCAAGTAAATGTACAGTTGAGTTCATTTGTTTCAGTTTGTTTTCAAGTTCAGGGATTGCTTTTTTAAAAAATGAATTTGATCATATAAAAAGTAAATAATGCATTTCTGTGATTCAGCAAAAACTGTATCTCATAGAGATATCTCATTCTGCTCCCCTCCCTATCACATTCTTCTCTGTCCCAATTAAATATAGTTTCTTGTTTTTTTGTTTCTTTATCCTTCAGGTGGATTTTTTTTGTTTGTTGGGCCATTAGTGTATATTTATTCTTCCCTCCTATCCCCCACTGTCCTTACGTAAAAGATGTACTATGTACATCTGTGTTCCTCACTTTCTTCACTTCACAATATGTCCTGGAGATATCCTTTATTAATCATTATATATATATATATTTTTTAACTGCCTTATAAATAAGATGTCATTGTGTGCGTGTACCGTAGTTGATTCTGCTGTTGGACATTTGGGTTGTTTCCAATCTTTTGCTGTTACTGCAGTAATGAATAATTTTTCATCTGTGTCATTTTGTACTTATGCAAGATTATCTCCAAAGTATGCAAGATTATCTCCAAAGTAGATTGCTACAAGTAGAATTGCACATAGGGCTAAGTACTTTCGTTTCCATTAGCAATCTACAAGAACACCTTTCCTCCTAGAACCTTATCATCACAATGTAGAGTTGAATATTTTTTTTGCCAAAGGAATGAGTGAAAATTGGTATCTCAGTGTAGGTTTAATTTACATCTCTATTATGGGTGAGGTTGAGTATCTTCCATATGTTTAAGGGCCACATGTACTTATCTGGCACTCTGTTCATATCCTTTTCCTCCTTTTACTATAGGGTGTCTCTTTCTTCTAGGAGCTGTTAAATTACATTAGAAAGGTTAGCCCTATGTGAAATGAGTTGCAGGTTTTTTTTTGTTTGTTTGTTTGTTTGTTTTTTCTTTGGTACGCAGGCGTCTCACTGTTGTGGCCTCTCCCGTTGCGGAGCACAGGCTCTGGATGCGCGGGCTCAGCGGCCATGGCTCACGGGCCCAGCCGCCCCGCGGCATGTGGGATCTTCCCAGACCGGGGCACAAACCCACGTCCCCTGCATCGGCAGGCGGACTCTCAACCACTGCACCACCAGGGAAGCCCCGTAAATTTGTGTTTTGATATTGTTCACAATGGTTTGTTTTTTTAAACCATGTGGAATCAGGAAGTTTTTATTTTTATGTAATAGATTTATCAGTCTTTCCATTTATGGTCATAGAAAGCCTTTCCCACTCCAAGTTTCACCTATACTTTCAAATCCTTAAAAGATGATAATTTCTATGGGTTTTCGTATCCTCGTGTATGATATTTAGGTTTGCATCCAGGTTTATGTTTTTCCAATAGGCTACCCAGTTCTTCTAACACCATTTATTAAAAGGCCTTAACTCTACTATTTTAAGATTCCATTTTGATCATATACTAAATTCTCATGTTTTTGGTCTATTTCTGGACTTTATATTCTCATCCATCTTCCAGCCTATATTCGTGTACCAATATTTATCTTTTTAGTATGGATGCTTTATAATTTTGTTTTAATATCCATTATAGCTACTCTTATTACTTTTTCAGTTTCCTAATTCTTGTTTATTTTTCTGTGTAAACTTTAGAATCAGCTTGTCTGGTTCTAGAAAAAAACTTACTGATATTGCATTAAATTTTGTAAAAATAATTTAGGGAAAGGGACATTAGATCTTTATAATGTTAAATATTCTTGTCCATGTACATATGTGTTGTATATATTCCAGTTTACTTTTGGGTCTTCTAGAGTGTTTTAATATTTTCTTCATATAGGTTTTAGACACTTTTTACTAAGTTTATTTCTAGATACTTTATCTTTTATATTGCTGTTATGAATAGAGTCATTGTGCTATATATAAAGCTTGTTGATTTCTTTTTTATATATATAAATTAATTTATTTATTTATTTTTGGCTGTATTGGGTCTTCATTACTGTTTGCGGGCTTTCTGTAGTTGCCGTGAGTAGGGGCTACTCTTCGTTGCGGTGCGGGCTTCTCATTGCCGTGGCTTCTCTTGTTGTGGAGCATGGCCTCTAGGCGCATGGGCTTCAGTAGTTGTGGCACGCAGGCTCTAGAGCGCAGGCTCAGTAGTTGTGGCGTACGGGCTTAGTTGCTCCATGGCATGTGGGATCTTCCTGGACCAGGGTTCAAACCCGTGTCCCCTGCATTGGCAGGTGGATTCTTAACCACTGCACCACTAGGGAAATCCCAGTTTGTTGATTTCTATAAGTTAATTTTATTCCCTGCTTAATTTACTGAATTATTGTTTATAATTATATTTTGAAATGAGGCAGTGGGCATCCTTATCTTTTTTTAGAGTTTAATAAAAATGCCTTCAATATTTTTGCATTAGATAAGATGCTGGCTTTCGTGGTCAGATACAGATTATGATTACCTATATATGTGTAAATTACCCATGCTGCCTGGGTCTCTGGGGATGTGAGTAGAAACAAAAACCAAAGGCTGAGACCACTGCTATGCCTCATATACAACAACCAGGAAAGATCACATTAATCAAGGAAATAAAAATCCCTCTAAACTCTGATAGCTGCAGTCTTTAAAAAAGTCAAATATAACAAAAATAAGATGTCCACTCTGATTTTCTTTCAATTTCCTCCTTTTGGGTGACCATTTCTTAAATCAGTGTCTCCATTTATCTTTTGTGTTCTTTTTATAGCTTTGCTTGCTTCTTAAAGTTTTTATGTCTTTTTTTAAAAAATTAATTTTGTTACATTGTGTTTCATTTTTTATCTGCTTGTGGCAGTAATTTTCAGGTGAGTTTAACTGTTGGAAAATTATGCTGTTCATTGCCACTGTTTTCTTTAAAGCATCCTTGTATGGACACAGACAAAATATTTTGTGTTTCTCATGTTTGTATGAGGTAGATTTTCATAGACAAGTACCAGGAAAAAGGGAAACATAGTAGCATTCTATACTTCAAAGATCATGTGCCTCTTCTAGTGTTTAAAAGCAGAGGGCGGGCTTCCCTGGTGGCGCAGTGGTTGGGAGTCCGCCTGCTGATGCGGGGGACGCGGGTTCGTGCCCCGGTCCGGGAGGGTCCCGCGTGTCGCGGAGCGGCTGGGCCCGTGGGCCATGGCCGCTGGGCCTGCGCGTCCGGAGCCTGTGCTCCGCGACGGGGGAGGCCACGGCAGGGAGAGGCCTGCATACCGCCAAAAAAAAAAAAAAAAAAAAAAAAAGCAGAGGGCTTCCACATCTCCTCTGGCTAGATTACCCTAACCTGGTTGAGGCCGACTTTTATCTCCATCTCTCTGTTTCCCATAAATCTTCATAGTACTTGCCTTCCAGGATGATGCATTTGCTTTTTTTTTTCTTAATATATAAATTTATTTATTTATTATTTTATTTTTGGCTGTGTTGGGTCTTCGTTGCTGTGCGTGGGCTTTCTCTAGTTATGGCGAGCGGGGGCTACTCTTTGTTGCGGTGCGCAGGCTTCTCACTATGGTGGCTTCTCTTGTTGCGGAGCAAGGGCTGTAGGCGCATGGGCTTCAGTTGTTGCGGCGAGTGGGCTCTAGAGCGCAGGCTCAGTAGTTGTGGTGTATGGGCTTAGTTGCTCCGCAGCATGTGGGATCGTCCTGGACCAGGGCTCAAACCCATGTCCCCTGCATTGGCAGGAGGATTCTCAACCACTGTGCCACCAGGGAAGCCCCCGGGTACTTTTTAAGCCTGCTCTTTCTGCTTCCCCTGCAGTCTCTTTCTGTTTAATCTAGGTCTTGCTTTCATTAGTTCCGTCTTAGGGTAAGGTCTACTCCTTCTGTAAGGAAATACTAGCTGCAGATTTCTGAACTCCTTAAGTCCTGAGAATCTCCCTCAGCGTTTCGAGTTCTTCCTAGGCTTCTTTGTAACTTCTTTAGGCCTCCTGTTTGGGTTTCCCTTTGGCAGAGGTAAATGGAGTTTAGGGGTTTGTCTTTTTTTTTTTTTTTTCTTTTGTTGCTAGTCTTGTTGTTCATAATTAGACTTCATTACAACACTTCTCACTCAGGGTGAATCCCTTATTCTGAGAATGAATATTTGCTAGTTATTTCTGAGATCTGTTACCTCAAAGACTTCTCGCCATTATCTAGTCTTTCTTGCTACACCTATTACACTATTGTGGTTCCTGTACCACTTCGGCTATTTTGGGTTTTGGGGCCGCACTTACAAATAATTTAGAGTTAACATAAATTCTCTACTAGTTTCACTACAGATGTAGTGTATGGATTAGCTTCTTGCCCCCTTGTTCCACCCTCCCCATTACCCCATTATTCTTGATGTTTTATATGGTTTTCAGGAAAAGTATTTGAAAGATTGAAACTAAGCATCCACCATGCTCCTGTGAAACCTTTCCTTGTGTTCTTGACCTTTGGTGTTCCTAGGATTCCATCCTTGACCATCTTCATGTACTGTGTATGTTCTCTATAAGCAGTCACAGTAGTATTCCACCTGTCTTCAACAGCAGTGATATTCTGACAACTGACAAATTCCCATTTCCATTCTAGGCTGTTCTGAGCTCCTAATTTATATATGCAGTTGTGTAATGGATATACTTGCCTGCATGATCCTCAGAAACCTGACACTCTGAATGTCCAGAAGATCAAACTTGATCTCCTTTTGCAGGCTGTTTCTAGGCAACTCGCCCTCTCATGTTTATCTCTGTGTACATTACTGTTTAAAGCAGGCTCTAAGCCTTCCATCTGCCACACCCCAGTACAAGCTGGTGACCAAACTTTTTCAACACACATAGTAGATAGAGTGTGTAAGTAGTAACAGGTTTTTTTAGGATTTTGCTTTTTTTTTAATGATTTCAACTTTATAGAAAAGTTGCATGTACCCTTTCTAGAGAAGGGTACATGTGCAGAGAAGTCCCATATACCCTTTACCCAAATTCACCAATCATTTACTTTTTTATCGCTTTATTTTTCCTTCTCTTATTCTCCAAATATGCGTGTAAATTTTTTTTCTGAACTATTTGAGACTAAGTTGTATACGTGCTTCCTTTATCTGCAAATACTTCAGCATAAATTTTCTAAGAACAAGGACATTCTTATACATAACCATGGTACAGTAATCAAAATCAGAAAATGTAATGCTAATACTATTGTTTAATTCAAAATCCATATTCAAATTTTGTCCATTGTCCCAATAATGTTCTTAAAAACGTTTTTTTGAATGTGTGGATGAACATATATTTACAGGACATTTTTAGTATATAGTTTCTTTCAGAGTATATTGCTAACAAAGTAAATATTAGAACTCCAGGAAAACTTCAGTTTTTATTCCTGAGTACTGTCAAGAACAACTTTATCCATGTGGCTTAGTTCTGTTAGGTGTATGTTGTTATAGTCATAGATAATGAGTATTGAATTTCATCCAGGAATAAGGGCCACAGTTAAAATCCATTTAGGAGCCTACATAGGAACGTGGTGCTAGAGAACAGTAGCAGCCAGTCATGTAAGGTATGAACAGCTTTTCCTATGTAGGTCAAATTTTCAAAATACATTCCCTCTTTCTTCCTCCATTTCTGGATGTATTGGAGCCTTAAAAGGTTTAATGAGTGTATGACTTTGAAATTCAGAACCCAAATAGTCCCTTTGCTCATATAGTTGTGTGTGCTTTAATCTCTAAGACAAAAAGTCATTACTTTGTTCTTTTTCACAGGGTCGCTTCCTTGTGCATTCCTGGAGACTGCACCTTCCTCATCCTTCAGAAGGCCAGGAGGCCCCAGGGCTCGGCCTGAGTTCTAGGACAGAACTTTGGCTCCAGCATTAACATTCTAGTGCTGTGTCATTTCCCCAATAGCAGGTTATAAGCTGGCCAAGCTGTATGTGATCCTCTGTTGAAGCAAGAAGACGAACTCTGGATGGTGGAGAAAGAAGTGTAAAGGAAATTTGTCCAGAAGCAGCCTGAGAAGATGATGAGCAGATAGAGAGGCAACAAGACTTGGGAGGCAAGTTGCATCCAGCTCCAGTAAAGTACAGACTGAGGAAAAAAGCAGTGAATATAAGAAAATTGGAAAAATACTTCCTCTGATCTCAGACCTTATATCTTTTAAGGCAACACCTTTTTCAACTTAACCTAGAAAGAGTTTGAAACACAATTTAGACTAAGTTGTGTAGGAAAGAATCATCAATTAGTTTGGAAATCCTGCCACAGCTTACTCCTTGTGGTAATAACCCCCTTTAGGTGTAAATCAGTGTGGAAATGCCTTCATTTAAAAAATTTTGAACCCCATATGATATCAGAGCATTCATACTGGAGAGAAAACCTATGAATTTACTGAATGTGGTAAAACTTTCACTCATATGTTGCACCTCATAAATGTAGAAATCAGGCTGGAGAGAAACCCTGTGCTTCTAAGGAATATTAAAAAGTCTTTAGCTAGATAACACATCTCATTGAGTAGAAGAAAATTCATACTGGAGAGAAACCAGTGAATGTAACAAACTTCATTTGAGTATTAGAAAATTTAGAGTTGAAGAGAAAGCTTTGAAGGTACTAAGTATGATAAAGTTTTCTCTTGAACCTTATTTCTTACTCTGCATTTGAAAGGTCATACACACAGAAGCCCTACAAATGTAAGAAATGTGGAAATACCTTCAGCTAAAAGTAAATTCTCATTCATCAAAAAATTCATACTGGAGAGAAATCTTGTGAATGTGGGAAAGCTTCCATTCAGATGTCACACCTCAGTCAGCAGAGAATTTGTAGTGGGGAAAACCCCTTTGCCTGTAAGGTATGTGGGAAAGTCTTCAGCCACAAATCAACTCTCACTGAGCATGAGCATTTTCATAATAGAGAGAAACCTTTTGAATGTAATGAATGTGGAAAAGCATTCAGCCAAAAGCAGTATGTTATTAAACATCAAAATACCCATACTGGAGAGAAGCTTTTTGAATGTAATGAATGTGGAAAATCCTTCAGCCAGAAGGAAAACCTTCTTACCCATCAGAAAATTCACACTGGAGAGAAACCTTTTGAGTGTAAGGATTGTGGGAAAGCTTTCATTCAGAAGTCGAACCTCATCAGACACCAGAGAACTCACAAAGGAGAGAAGCCCTTTGTATGTAAGGAGTGTGGGAAAACTTTCAGTGGCAAATCAAACTTAACTGAGCATGAGAAAATTCATATTGGAGAGAAACCCTTTAAGTGTAGTGAATGTGGAACAGCTTTTGGTCAGAAGAAGTACCTCATAAAACATCAAAATATTCACACTGGAGAGAAACCCTATGAATGTAATGAATGTGGAAAAGCCTTCTCTCAGCGAACGTCACTTATTGTACATGTGAGAATTCATTCAGGTGATAAGCCTTATGAATGCAATGTATGTGGAAAAGCCTTCTCTCAAAGTTCATCTCTTACCGTGCATGTGAGAAGCCATACAGGTGAGAAACCCTATGGTTGTAATGAGTGTGGGAAAGCTTTCTCTCAATTCTCAACCCTTGCTCTACATTTGAGAATACACACAGGTAAGAAGCCTTATCAATGTAGTGAATGTGGGAAAGCTTTCAGCCAGAAATCACACCATATTAGACACCAGAAAATTCATACTCATTAAAAACCTGTGGATATCATGAAAGGTGTTCATCAGGAATTTACATCTCATGACATATCAGAAATAATCATTCTGAAGGAAAGCATCACAAATGAGAGAAACAAAAGCTAAAAACTTAAAGGATACCAGAGAATTCATCCTGAAGAGAAAGACATTTGTATGATAATATCCAGTAAAAAAAAAAAACAGCAAAGGTAATGCTGAAACTTTAGATGCATTTCCACTAAAATTGGGAATGGAAAACATGTTTAACATTGCCATCTGCATGGATCTGGAGATCTTCACCAATGTAAAAAAAAAAAAAAGGTTGCAAGTATTAGAAAGGAAGAGACCTTTATGGTATTGATTTAGCAGAACAGAAGAGATTCTGGAAACACCTATGCATTTATTAGAATTTATAATATAGAAATGGCATCAGGAGATGAGAATATAATGAGACTGTTTAAAAAATGATTTGGAGGTAATTTGTTCTCCAAGGGGGAAAAAAACCATGAACTATACACAAAGGTAAGATCCAAGGGGGTTAGGTTAAAAACAGTAATATGAAAAAGCTATATACTAAAATGGTTATGACCTTGGGAGTTGGGAAACATTCCTTACAGCAAATTGAAAAACACCTAGCAATTCTACTCTGAGTTTGTATGCTCAGGAAATGTGTACCAGGCTATTTACTGTGGCATAATATGTAGTAGTCATAAATTGGAAACAACTTAAATGCCCATCAGCAACAAAATGGAAAATACTTACGATGGAATACTGTATATCTGTAAAATGTAATAAATGAGATCTATATGTATTACAGAGAAAGATCTCAAAAATCATGTTGAGGGGGAAAGATAAAGTTGCAGAATGACATAATACGATGACAGTTTTGTAAATTTGAATAAAACTTCCCTCAAAATTTCAGTGCTATATATTGGTAATGGATACATATATGTACGTATGTTTTTTAAATGTTTTTGAAATGGTTTGGAAGGATACAGACCAAACTCTTGATAGTGGTTGCCTGTGAAGAGTGGAGAAGGGAAGGGAATGCGTGTGGGAGAGGGGGGGATTGGATTGGTTAGAGG
>NC_041230.1:7156351-7198766 GCF_002837175.3 Physeter macrocephalus
GGGCTTCCCTGGTGGCGCAGTGGTTGGGAGTCCGCCTGCTGATGCGGGGGACGCGGGTTCGTGCCCCGGTCCGGGAGGGTCCCGCGTGTCGCGGAGCGGCTGGGCCCGTGGGCCATGGCCGCTGGGCCTGCGCGTCCGGAGCCTGTGCTCCGCGACGGGGGAGGCCACGGCAGGGAGAGGCCTGCATACCGCCACAAAAAAAAAAAAAAAAAAAAAAAGCAGAGGGCTTCCACATCTCCTCTGGCTAGATTACCCTAACCTGGTTGAGGCCGACTTTTATCTCCATCTCTCTGTTTCCCATAAATCTTCATAGTACTTGCCTTCCAGGATGATGCATTTGCTTTTTTTTTTCTTAATATATAAATTTATTTATTTATTATTTTATTTTTGGCTGTGTTGGGTCTTCGTTGCTGTGCGTGGGCTTTCTCTAGTTATGGCGAGCGGGGGCTACTCTTTGTTGCGGTGCGCAGGCTTCTCACTATGGTGGCTTCTCTTGTTGCGGAGCAAGGGCTGTAGGCGCATGGGCTTCAGTTGTTGCGGCGAGTGGGCTCTAGAGCGCAGGCTCAGTAGTTGTGGTGTATGGGCTTAGTTGCTCCGCAGCATGTGGGATCGTCCTGGACCAGGGCTCAAACCCATGTCCCCTGCATTGGCAGGAGGATTCTCAACCACTGTGCCACCAGGGAAGCCCCCGGGTACTTTTTAAGCCTGCTCTTTCTGCTTCCCCTGCAGTCTCTTTCTGTTTAATCTAGGTCTTGCTTTCATTAGTTCCGTCTTAGGGTAAGGTCTACTCCTTCTGTAAGGAAATACTAGCTGCAGATTTCTGAACTCCTTAAGTCCTGAGAATCTCCCTCAGCGTTTCGAGTTCTTCCTAGGCTTCTTTGTAACTTCTTTAGGCCTCCTGTTTGGGTTTCCCTTTGGCAGAGGTAAATGGAGTTTAGGGGTTTGTCTTTTTTTTTTTTTTTTCTTTTGTTGCTAGTCTTGTTGTTCATAATTAGACTTCATTACAACACTTCTCACTCAGGGTGAATCCCTTATTCTGAGAATGAATATTTGCTAGTTATTTCTGAGATCTGTTACCTCAAAGACTTCTCGCCATTATCTAGTCTTTCTTGCTACACCTATTACACTATTGTGGTTCCTGTACCACTTCGGCTATTTTGGGTTTTGGGGCCGCACTTACAAATAATTTAGAGTTAACATAAATTCTCTACTAGTTTCACTACAGATGTAGTGTATGGATTAGCTTCTTGCCCCCTTGTTCCACCCTCCCCATTACCCCATTATTCTTGATGTTTTATATGGTTTTCAGGAAAAGTATTTGAAAGATTGAAACTAAGCATCCACCATGCTCCTGTGAAACCTTTCCTTGTGTTCTTGACCTTTGGTGTTCCTAGGATTCCATCCTTGACCATCTTCATGTACTGTGTATGTTCTCTATAAGCAGTCACAGTAGTATTCCACCTGTCTTCAACAGCAGTGATATTCTGACAACTGACAAATTCCCATTTCCATTCTAGGCTGTTCTGAGCTCCTAATTTATATATGCAGTTGTGTAATGGATATACTTGCCTGCATGATCCTCAGAAACCTGACACTCTGAATGTCCAGAAGATCAAACTTGATCTCCTTTTGCAGGCTGTTTCTAGGCAACTCGCCCTCTCATGTTTATCTCTGTGTACATTACTGTTTAAAGCAGGCTCTAAGCCTTCCATCTGCCACACCCCAGTACAAGCTGGTGACCAAACTTTTTCAACACACATAGTAGATAGAGTGTGTAAGTAGTAACAGGTTTTTTTAGGATTTTGCTTTTTTTTTAATGATTTCAACTTTATAGAAAAGTTGCATGTACCCTTTCTAGAGAAGGGTACATGTGCAGAGAAGTCCCATATACCCTTTACCCAAATTCACCAATCATTTACTTTTTTATCGCTTTATTTTTCCTTCTCTTATTCTCCAAATATGCGTGTAAATTTTTTTTCTGAACTATTTGAGACTAAGTTGTATACGTGCTTCCTTTATCTGCAAATACTTCAGCATAAATTTTCTAAGAACAAGGACATTCTTATACATAACCATGGTACAGTAATCAAAATCAGAAAATGTAATGCTAATACTATTGTTTAATTCAAAATCCATATTCAAATTTTGTCCATTGTCCCAATAATGTTCTTAAAAACGTTTTTTTGAATGTGTGGATGAACATATATTTACAGGACATTTTTAGTATATAGTTTCTTTCAGAGTATATTGCTAACAAAGTAAATATTAGAACTCCAGGAAAACTTCAGTTTTTATTCCTGAGTACTGTCAAGAACAACTTTATCCATGTGGCTTAGTTCTGTTAGGTGTATGTTGTTATAGTCATAGATAATGAGTATTGAATTTCATCCAGGAATAAGGGCCACAGTTAAAATCCATTTAGGAGCCTACATAGGAACGTGGTGCTAGAGAACAGTAGCAGCCAGTCATGTAAGGTATGAACAGCTTTTCCTATGTAGGTCAAATTTTCAAAATACATTCCCTCTTTCTTCCTCCATTTCTGGATGTATTGGAGCCTTAAAAGGTTTAATGAGTGTATGACTTTGAAATTCAGAACCCAAATAGTCCCTTTGCTCATATAGTTGTGTGTGCTTTAATCTCTAAGACAAAAAGTCATTACTTTGTTCTTTTTCACAGGGTCGCTTCCTTGTGCATTCCTGGAGACTGCACCTTCCTCATCCTTCAGAAGGCCAGGAGGCCCCAGGGCTCAGCCTGAGTTCTAGGACAGAACTTTGGCTCCAGCATTAACATTCTAGTGCTGTGTCATTTCCCCAATAGCAGGTTATAAGCTGGCCAAGCTGTATGTGATCCTCTGTTGAAGCAAGAAGACGAACTCTGGATGGTGGAGAAAGAAGTGTAAAGGAAATTTGTCCAGGTGAGTGCATCACAACCAGGCAGGTCACAGTTGTTCAGTTGGCATTGCCACCTCTGAAATGCTTTTAAGGATGTTTTCTTACAGGACCTAGTCTTAAAGTATCACTTGATATGAATTCTTTAGAAACCTGAAGGACATTTCCAGTCATTTTTTCTTTTAGTAGTGTACTCCTTTAATCAGATGCTAGAGGACCAGGTTCCCCTCTTACCTTTATTCTGCATGTCAGCACTTCGCACTTCATTTGTACTGCCTCTGTGTGATTGTTCTCTCTTTCACGATGCCCTCAGTCTCATATCCCCTGATGTGTATAGACTCCTTTCCTTGTGCATTCTTTTATGTGTCTTAAGTCTTTATATATTTTCTGATATTTAGGTTCCTTTTTATTACTTACCAATTTCTCTCATTCTTTTAGTGGTTAAATGCCTCAGCATTATATTTTACATCTGTAATCACACTTCCTGTTGTCTTCTTATCCAACGCCCCCATTATACATCAGCAACTCCTGCCTCCCTCCCTTCTGCCCCCATGTACCTCTTTTAGAAGTTTTTGCCTTAGAAGTCAATTCTGCCTGTCTGCTGTGTGTGTGTCTGGATATATGAATCTGTATTTGTTTTTTAATGTAACACATGAATTTGTAAAAATTTTTGAACATCAGGTATACAGTGAAAAAGTCTGCTGTTCTGACCCTGAGTCCTGTAGTTCTTTTTCAAAGATGCAGTCACTTTTAAGAGTTTCACATGTATCCTTCTTGAGGTAGTCTGTGAATAAACCAGCATATATTATGTATCTGTGCTGAAAATATGAATATATATAAGCCCTCAGTTTTCCTTTTCATGTAAATGGTGGTATGTATTCTATTGTGTACATAGTTTTCTTTTTTTTCTCTATCAACATTTAATTTGTTTAACCTATCTCGTACTAATGGACATTTAGGTTGTTTCCAGGCTTATGCAATTGAAGATGCAAGTGCATATACTTGTTTATATTGCTTTGCAGAGATGTGCAGATATAGTTACATCATAATTTACTCTTAAGTGGAAGTGCTGGGTCAAAGTTATGTTTATTTATAGATTTGATAGAAATAGGTACATTGTTCTCAAGAGAAGTAAACCAATTTACATTCTACCAACATAGTATATTCGTATATTCAATAAGTATTTACTGAATGATTTGTATTTGGCACCAGTTCAATTACTAGGGAAATGTCAGTGATCAAAGCAGTCAAAAATTCCTCCCTCTTGAGGCCTATATTCTAATTGGGGAAGACAGACTATGAATAAATAGGTAAAAGATATATTCTGTCAGTTGGTGGTGAGTCCTAAGCAGAAGAGTAAAGCAAGGAAAACTGGCATAGAGAGGGCCAGTTGGGGAGTTATAATTTTAAATAAGTTGGTCAGGGAAAGGTCTCATTAAGAGGATGGCATTTAAGAGTATGAGAGTGGGGTGTGCAGTATTTGGTGGAAGAGCATTCAGCCAAAAGGAACAAAAAAGTCTTAAAAACCCTGAGGCTGAAGCGTGCTGTTCAAGAAATAATGATCAGGGCAGTGGGCTGGAGCAGAGTGAACAAAGGGAATAAGAATAGGTTTGGTTAGGTTAACAGGCCAAATCATAGACTTTGGCCTTTATTCTGAGTGATTTTGGGAGACCATCAAAGGGTTTTGAGGTAAATCACCAAATTGTATGAAGCCAGTAGTAAAGCAATAAATATTGTTAAATACCATAATTCAATTATCCCTTGTGGCTCAAGCCACCATTAGATGCTTTGCAAGTTGGCAAGGTATCAAAGCTGAGTGTATACAAGTTTGCTGACATATATGGCGGAAGAGTCACTCTACTCCTGTCTGCTTAATAACCATTCTCTAAACATTGGCTCTTCTCTCCTTGGCAGATAGAACTGCTTTCCTTTTTTTATTTTTTCCCCTGCTCCTCCCAGGCATGTGAACCTGAAGGAATTCTGGGTTTTTTTTTTTTTTTTTAATATTTATTTGGTTGTGCCAGTTCTTAGTTGTGGCTTGGTAGCTCCTTAGTTGTGGCTCACTGGCTCCTTAGTTGCAGCTCGTGTCCTCCTTAGTTGCGGCACTGCTCGTGAGCTCTGTAGTTGGCAGCTTGCCGGCTGTTTAGTTGTGGCATGCGAACTCTTAGTTGCGGCATGCATGTGGGATCGAGTTCCCTGACCAGGGATCGAACCCAGGCACCCTGCATTGGGAGCTTGGAGTCTTAACTACTGCACCACCAGGGACGTCCCAGAACTGCTTTCCTTTAAGAGCCTGTTAGGATAATTGAGATCGTAATATGCTCTACCACCAAAAAAAAAATATTCTAATAAAAATGAAATATTTGGGGAAAAAAGCAGGGGGGTTTGAGGTGAGGAGTAAAAAGATCAGAATTACAGTTTGGCTGCTATAAAGAAAACATGGTAGAGGGGATTAATGGGAGGCTCTTGCAGTAATCTAGGTAGTAATTGTACTTAGTGACACGTAGTCAGATTCTTAAGATATTTTAAAGAAACAACTGACAAGATTGACTTATTTTATGTTGGTTATGAGAGAAAGAGGAGTTGTTGATGACTCTAACTAGAAGAGGATGAGTTACCATTTACTGAGATAGGAAGACTTCAGGAATTTTGGGAGATAGATCAAGAGTTTTCTTTTGGACTCGTTAATTGTGACATATCTACTGGTCCATCATCTAAGTGCATATTCAGGTAGACAGTTGGATGCACAAGTCAGGAATTTAGGGAGATAGAAAGTTGTGATGACTTCTGTTTTGCTGTACTAATAAGCTGCTTTATTCAGTGATGGTGTCTCTGCATTTTCTTGCTCAGTCTTAACTTTTCTTACCACTCAGGGATGCCATTGTGTCCACCAAGTCTCCTGCATCCAGCCTACATTCCTGGATTCTGTTGTTAGAAACAAGGAGGTGGTGATAATGGCCCTTGAAGCTGTGCCTTTTGTTTTTGGAGAGCATTGTGCATGAGAGCTCTTCCTAAAAACAGCAATGGCAGCTGCCCACTCCTATCCTTTCTCATAAGACATTAGAATTATACCTACTTTCTACTCTTTTTTTTTGGTGGTATGCGGGCCTCTCACTGTTGTGGCCTCTCCCGTTGCGGAGCACAGGCTCCAGATGCACAGGCTCAGCGACCATGGCTCACGGGCCCAGCCGCTCCGCGGCATGTGGAATCCTCCCGGACCGGGGCACGAACCCGCATCCCCTGCATCGGCAGGCAGACTCTCAACCACTGCGCCACCAGGGAAGCCCCCTACTTCCTACTCTTATCAACAATGCAGTTTTCCCTTTTTTTTCCCTCTTTATCTTTCTCCTTCACAGGCATAAAGTGAGCAGAGATGTCTTTATCATTTTAGAAGAAACCATCTATTTATGTTATGTTTGAGTCCCTCCTCTAGGAATTCTCTCCCACTTCAGCTTGATTGGTGCTTTGATGGCCTGAGATGTTGCTTTTTCTGTCTTAAGTGTTTCCTTATCTTTTGTGCCCTCCCCCCCCATCCTCTTACTGGAGGTGGCTCCTGGAACTCTGCATTCTGCCTTTCCTCCTTCCCTTTATAAACTGATTCTTAGACAGTGACTCATTCATTCTGAAGTTAGAAGTAACTCTTTCTATAAATATCAATTTTTATTTTGGCACCTCCAGCCTTTTTGTCTTGCCCACCATAATTTTACCTGTTTATGGGATAAACAGCTGTCCAATTGACTTCATTTTCATTGTGTCAGACCATGAAATCATTAATATCCTACCCAAATGAGAGATTTCAGCTCATTATTTCAGGTCCAGACGGTACTTCAAACCATTTTCTAATTAGGTCTGGATTATTTCTTTTCTTATGGTACTTGTGATATGGCCAGTCAAACCTTTTAAAAGATATACTTTGCTCTGATCAAGAGAGGGCATACTAACCATGTGAATATAAATGTGAACATATTTCCTTTCTATAAAATTATTTGAATCTTGGCCTTTGATTATGAAATACCCTACCTATTCAGTTCCTGCTTATTTAAACCTGTTACTTCCTCTTATTTTGATCTCCCCTCTGATTGTCCATCCTGCTTCACATTTTCCACAGAAATCCAAAAGTCCTTAGTAAATACCATCTTATGTGTTGTTTTGTTTTTATGTCTGGATATCTTACAAACTTGTTGAAGGCCCATGTTTTATATTTTCTGTTTGCAGTTTTGATTACACATGTGGTAACTTGTTAAATAATCTGAATTATTATTGTGGAAGGTTTGTTTTTTTAATCAGTTCTTAACATCTTCAAACACCATACAACACTGATAGAAGAGTACAGTGATTTCCTCTATACCCACCACACAGATTCAATAGTTAGTATTTTGCCATGTTTGATGTATCTGTATCCCAGTGCATGTGTATTGTGTGCACTACAGCACACAAACAGCATGACATTTCACTCCTAAAAAATTAAGTAAGCATTTTCTAAAAATACTGGCATCCCTCTATATAACAAAAATACCGTTATCACACCTTAGATGATTAGTCATAATGTGCTAATATTATGTAATAGTCCATATTCAGATTCCCCAGTTATCTCCAAAATACTTTCTATAGCTTTTTTCTTTTTTTTTTTTGGCCTCTTCGAGCCTTGTGGGGTCTCAGTTCCATGACCAGGGATGGAACCCAGGCCACAGCAGTGAAAGCGCCAGATCCTAACCACTAGACGACCAGGGAGCTCCCTCTATAGCTTTTTTTTAAATACCAGAATCCAGTCAAGGTTTAAACTTTGGGTTTGGTTGTTGTCTTTTTAGTCTTTGAACTGTCCTCCCCTCCTTTTTTCCTCCTTGGTAATGCCCCCTGTATTTAAAAAATACTTGCTATCAGCAATCCAAAGAAAAGAGTGGAGCTGTTACTGCAATCCAGCATCTCAGATTATAGTTAGCATGTTAAGACTTAGCTACATACAAATTTGGGTTTAAAAATATTTCATATGAAACACTTATTTTAAGAAAAGTGAATGTGATTGTGATTAGTAGTTAAGGGAAAGATGTTTAGAAGTAAGAGACAAGATTGGAGAAGTCTTTTTAAGAGCATGTTACTGGAGCTGCTTCCAGGAGGTTCTGTGGATTCTAAGAAGTGTAAAAAATAGGAGGGGATCAGGCTAAGCCAAAGGATATAAGGAACATAATATGCGTAATTGTGACTCACTGATTGCATATTTAACATGCTTGGCAGGCTTTTCCTCAGGGCCTCTGAACTTACTTAACTACTGCTTAGAATGCTCTTCCTCCAGATCACCCTTTCTTCCTTCATGTCTTGAATCTTGCCTTCTCAGAAGCCACTCCATCTGAAATTGAAACTCTATCCCTTCCCTACTTTTATCCCATAGCACTTAAAAATTGTTAACAAACCATCTCCTTCATTTGTTTATTATTTGTCTCTGTCCACTAGAATGTAAACTTGATGGTTGCAGAAAATTTTGTCGGTTTTGTTCAGTATTGTTTATCTCTGGAGCTTAGAACTGTGCCAGGCACATAGTAAGGAAAGAAGAAGGTATTTGTGGAATGAATAATGAGAAATGTTTTGAGCATCAGGTTCTCAAAGTTTTTGGTCTTAGGAACTCTTCACATTTTTTCTTTTTCTTACATAACAGCTTTATTAAGATATAATTCAGATAACCAAATCTACCCTTTTAGGGTATACAGTTCAGTAGTTTTTAGTATATTCACAAAGTCGTGCAGTCATCACCGTTATCACATTTTCATCACCACAGAAGGAAACCCAGTACCCAATAGCAATAAAATTTACAGTCCTAAAACTTGAGGACCCGCAAAGAGCTTCGGTTTATTATGTGGACTTTTGTGATGTTTACTTTATTTAACAAAAAATTGAAACTTTTAGAAACATTTATTAATTAAAAAAAAACCATTACATATAAACTTACATTAAGTTTCTTAATAAAAATAACAATTTTCCAAAATAAATTTAGTGAGAAGAGTGGCATTGTTTTGCATGTTTGTAAATATCTTTATTGTCTGGCTTAATAGGAGATAGCAGAATCTGCTATTGTAACCTGTTGTTTTGGTTGAAGTATATTAAAAAATTGTGGGCTTCCCTGGTGGCGCAGTGGTTGCGCGTCCGCCTGCCGATGCAGGGGAGCCGGGTTCGCGCCCCGGTATGGGAGGATCCCACGTGCCGCGGAGCGGCTGGGCCCGTGGGCCATGGCCGCTGAGCCTGCGCGTCTGGAGCCTGTGCTCCGCAGCGGGAGAGGCCGCGGCAGAGGGAGGCCCGCATACCACCAAAAAAAAAATAAAATAAAATAAAATTGTGGCTTCACACAGATGTAGTTAGAAAAGGGAGAAGTATTTTAGTGGCCTTTTCAGATAATTGTGAATATTCTTTGGTACTATACCAACACTTGACAAGTGATCATTTTTTTTAAGATTAGCCATAATGTGAAATTTGAAACACATTTTTTTGTTCTCACATAAAATTCATTGGTTTGTCTTAAACTTTGAATGGATCTCTTACCCATGCATGATTCTGTAATATCATGCATTTGTGTGTTGAATTATGGAGATCTTTAAAATGTTGATGTATCTCATTATACAATATCAAAACATCACAGTTTGTTAACATCACCAGTCTCATTTTTAAGTATTGGGAAGCTGTCAGTCTCATGATGGAGGATTTGTGGTTTTCCAAAATTCTAATTTTTGTTTGAAAACTCTAATTCTATCATTGGCAACATATACTGTCAGTTGTTTTCCTTGAGATGATGTCTTACTTTGTTCTGTCTGAAGGAAGTTCCTGGCAAACAATACCCAAGGCTTAATAACCATAGTTTGTAAGGCATTTATTAATTTATTTAAAGCAAATTAGTGGTGCTCCATAAAATAAAGTAAAAAAATGGTGCTTCATGAGAAAAGTGGCTAGGTTTAGCTCACAACTTAGATGATTTGCCCAGTGCTTTTCCTTGCTTGGTCTCCTATATTTAGCACAGACTCCCTTGGACTTTCTTCAGAATAGTTCAAAGCCCTCTCAATACTTGTTTCCACATGGTCAAATGCATTGGGAAATCTCCTTCCATTTTTCCCCTTAGAGATATTACTTCTAGAATTTTTGTCCTCCTGCTTCAGTCTAGACTGGCTGTACTCTGACTTGATAGTCAGCTCTTACCTTATAGCTTTTCATCACCATTATCATAGAAATTTTCTTCTTTTTTTTTCCCCTATGCATCCCCTCTTTTTTGGATTCTATATCTGTTGCCTTCTCTGTCTCCTAATTTTGGTGGAACACATCTTCTAGTACCATCCTGGGAGAAAAGGTGCATTTTGGGGCATTTGCATATCTGAACAATGGATTTATTTGACTGTCTTATTAGATTGATAGGCTAAGCTTGAAATTTTTCTCTCAGAATTCTATGTCTAGCTTCCTGTCTTTCTGTTGGGAAATTTTATTCTTATTCCTTTTTCTTTGAATGATATATGTTCTTTTTTCTGAAAGCATTTATGGCCTCTTTTCTGTTTTGAAATGTCACAGTGATGTGTCTAGGTATGCATCTTTATTATTCATTGTGTGGGGTACCAGGTGGGCCTTTTAAGAATTCTAGAGAGGACTTCCCTGGAGGTCCAGTGGTTGAGACTCTGCACTTCCACTGCAGGGCACAGAGGTTCGATATTTGGTCGGGGAACTAAGATCCTACATGCTGTGTGGTGTGGCCAAAAAAAAAAGTAAAGAAAGAAAAAAAAAAAAGAGAGAGGGAAAAAAAGTCTCTAGAGGGAATTCCCTGGCATTCCAGTGGTTAGGACTCCACGCTTTCACTGCTGGGGGCTGGGTTGGATGCCTGGTTTTAGGGGGAACTAAGATCCTGCAAGCCGAGGCGTGCCCCCCCAAACAAACAAACAAAACTTCTGCTAGGAAATGACACTTGTCAACTGTGCTCATATTAACAGTATGACCCCTCTGCGCTTACGAGACCCTGTTATTGGTGAATGGTAATACAGTCTACTTTACCACCTTCCCCCTCACCACCCTCTCAAACCCAGTCTTAATTTGTAAGGGAACTTTTTCTTTCTGCTTCTTGCTTACAGAATCCTGTTATTGTTTCACTGATAAAATATCTTCTCATAACTGTGATTGGTTTTTAGGGTTTTGTTTGCTGTGCCTTACCTTTATTTCCTTAGACTTTGTTTTTTCTCTCAATGTTGATCTGTCATGTTAGTGGGGTTCCTCTAATGTGTGTGGAACACTGGCTGCAGTCATACTTAATAGTGATTCACTAAAACGTAAGCTTTTTCTTGCCTGGGTGCTTCTAGTCATCTGGTAGGCTTTAGTGTATGAAAAACAGAATGCCTCATGGTCTCAGGGTCTCCTCTTGCAGAAGCGTTATACTGCCTTACTCTCATGAACTCAGGTGTGGCCAGGTACTTCGTTTCAGCAAAAAAAAAAAAAAAAAAAAAATGAGTACAAGCAACAAGTATCATCTTAGATGGTGGACATCCTATTTAAGTTTTTCACTGGCCTTTCAGTTTGTCCAGAAAAGGGTCCTTTCATATCCTGCTCACAGGTTGCCAACATTTTTTGGCATCAGCTGCATAATGGAACTGGAGGTTTCACCATATTACATATAGATCCCATTGATTTCAGTATAGTACCTGTCATCTCATTTGTTGAGTGTCCCTGAGACTAGAGCTATTCTGATTAAATTTCTGCAAAGAATAACTTCCATTTCTTACAGAGGAGTGGTCCTTTGTCCTCCTGACTGACAGTAGAGGTACAGCTGCAATTCACACAATCTTTTTTTTTTCACCCAGCAACCATCCTTCATTCCTTTTGAGATACTTGATTTCCCTTCATTTCCTTAATCTTTCTGATGTTTTGTGGCACAAATGGGCTTGCTTGACATTGGCATCCTCTTCTGGAATACCTTTATGTTATTCGAACTTCCTCAGCTCTTCTCTGTGTTGAAAATCTTCCATGTACTTTATGTTATCAAAAATTTTGTTAATACCTGTGTGTATTGATGTCTCCTATCATATTCTTTTTTTCTTGTGAGTTTGTACCATTTTCCCTTTTCTTGTCATTTTAATGGAGTTTTAGAAGGAAGCAGTTGATTTTTCCTTTTTCCATTTCTTAGGAATCCCAGGGTAGACTTTCTTAATTTTATGTGGTCATCTCTTTATCCTGTTTGTTAATTCCTCATTTTTGGTTACGTTCAATTTGCTGGATTATGAAATAAGAAAGATTATTTTTCAAGAATAATCTAAGCTTTATGTACATACGAATGTTAATTTTCAACCAGGGGTCCTCTATAAGGGTTTCCTTCTCAAAATTTAGTTGGAGACATTGTTCATGAGGATTCTTTCATACTGTTGAGGTGGGCTACCCGAGTTCATCCCCAAAAGCACAATCTGAAATTTTATTACTAGTAATGGGAAAATCATAAATAATGATGATAACATAAAGCTAACGTTTATTGAGTGCTTACCATGTGCCAGCCACAGTTCTAAGCACATTGACTCCTTTAAATGATGATTCTTTGTACTCCATTTTAGAAGAAGCCTGAGAAGATGATGAGCAGATAGAGAGGCATCAAGACTTGGGAGGCAAGTTGCATCCAGCTCCAGTAAAGTACAGACTGAGGAAAAAAGCAGTGAATATAAGAAAATTGGAAAAATACTTCCTCTGATCTCAGACCTTATATCTTTTAAGGCAACACCTTTTTCAACTTAACCTAGAAAGAGTTTGAAACACAATTTAGACTAAGTTGTGTAGGAAAGAATCATCAATTAGTTTGGAAATCCTGCCACAGCTTACTCCTTGTGGTAATAACCCCCTTTAGGTGTAAATCAGTGTGGAAATGCCTTCATTTAAAAAATTTTGAACCCCATATGATATCAGAGCATTCATACTGGAGAGAAAACCTATGAATTTACTGAATGTGGTAAAACTTTCACTCATATGTTGCACCTCATAAATGTAGAAATCAGGCTGGAGAGAAACCCTGTGCTTCTAAGGAATATTAAAAAGTCTTTAGCTAGATAACACATCTCATTGAGTAGAAGAAAATTCATACTGGAGAGAAACCAGTGAATGTAACAAACTTCATTTGAGTATTAGAAAATTTAGAGTTGAAGAGAAAGCTTTGAAGGTACTAAGTATGATAAAGTTTTCTCTTGAACCTTATTTCTTACTCTGCATTTGAAAGGTCATACACACAGAAGCCCTACAAATGTAAGAAATGTGGAAATACCTTCAGCTAAAAGTAAATTCTCATTCATCAAAAAATTCATACTGGAGAGAAATCTTGTGAATGTGGGAAAGCTTCCATTCAGATGTCACACCTCAGTCAGCAGAGAATTTGTAGTGGGGAAAACCCCTTTGCCTGTAAGGTATGTGGGAAAGTCTTCAGCCACAAATCAACTCTCACTGAGCATGAGCATTTTCATAATAGAGAGAAACCTTTTGAATGTAATGAATGTGGAAAAGCATTCAGCCAAAAGCAGTATGTTATTAAACATCAAAATACCCATACTGGAGAGAAGCTTTTTGAATGTAATGAATGTGGAAAATCCTTCAGCCAGAAGGAAAACCTTCTTACCCATCAGAAAATTCACACTGGAGAGAAACCTTTTGAGTGTAAGGATTGTGGGAAAGCTTTCATTCAGAAGTCGAACCTCATCAGACACCAGAGAACTCACACAGGAGAGAAGCCCTTTGTATGTAAGGAGTGTGGGAAAACTTTCAGTGGCAAATCAAACCTTACTGAGCATGAGAAAATTCATATTGGAGAGAAACCCTTTAAGTGTAGTGAATGTGGAACAGCTTTTGGTCAGAAGAAGTACCTCATAAAACATCAAAATATTCACACTGGAGAGAAACCCTATGAATGTAATGAATGTGGAAAAGCCTTCTCTCAGCGAACGTCACTTATTGTACATGTGAGAATTCATTCAGGTGATAAGCCTTATGAATGCAATGTATGTGGAAAAGCCTTCTCTCAAAGTTCATCTCTTACCGTGCATGTGAGAAGCCATACAGGTGAGAAACCCTATGGTTGTAATGAGTGTGGGAAAGCTTTCTCTCAATTCTCAACCCTTGCTCTACATTTGAGAATACACACAGGTAAGAAGCCTTATCAATGTAGTGAATGTGGGAAAGCTTTCAGCCAGAAATCACACCATATTAGACACCAGAAAATTCATACTCATTAAAAACCTGTGGATATCATGAAAGGTGTTCATCAGGAATTTACATCTCATGACATATCAGAAATAATCATTCTGAAGGAAAGCATCACAAATGAGAGAAACAAAAGCTAAAAACTTAAAGGATACCAGAGAATTCATCCTGAAGAGAAAGACATTTGTATGATAATATCCAGTAAAAAAAAAAAACAGCAAAGGTAATGCTGAAACTTTAGATGCATTTCCACTAAAATTGGGAATGGAAAACATGTTTAACATTGCCATCTGCATGGATCTGGAGATCTTCACCAATGTAAAAAAAAAAAAAAGGTTGCAAGTATTAGAAAGGAAGAGACCTTTATGGTATTGATTTAGCAGAACAGAAGAGATTCTGGAAACACCTATGCATTTATTAGAATTTATAATATAGAAATGGCATCAGGAGATGAGAATATAATGAGACTGTTTAAAAAATGATTTGGAGGTAATTTGTTCTCCAAGGGGGAAAAAAACCATGAACTATACACAAAGGTAAGATCCAAGGGGGTTAGGTTAAAAACAGTAATATGAAAAAGCTATATACTAAAATGGTTATGACCTTGGGAGTTGGGAAACATTCCTTACAGCAAATTGAAAAACACCTAGCAATTCTACTCTGAGTTTGTATGCTCAGGAAATGTGTACCAGGCTATTTACTGTGGCATAATATGTAGTAGTCATAAATTGGAAACAACTTAAATGCCCATCAGCAACAAAATGGAAAATACTTACGATGGAATACTGTATATCTGTAAAATGTAATAAATGAGATCTATATGTATTACAGAGAAAGATCTCAAAAATCATGTTGAGGGGGAAAGATAAAGTTGCAGAATGACATAATACGATGACAGTTTTGTAAATTTGAATAAAACTTCCCTCAAAATTTCAGTGCTATATATTGGTAATGGATACATATATGTACGTATGTTTTTTAAATGTTTTTGAAATGGTTTGGAAGGATACAGACCAAACTCTTGATAGTGGTTGCCTGTGAAGAGTGGAGAAGGGAAGGGAATGCGTGTGGGAGAGGGGGGGATTGGATTGGTTAGAGGTGACTTCAGTTTTATATATAAACGTCCATTTCTCTTTTAAAAAAAAAAAGACTGCAAGAAAATATATTGAAATACTGGTTAATTCTGGATTGTGGTATATGGATATCTTGTCTTATTTTTTGTACTTTTCTGTATTTTTAACTTTTCTCAAAATTAACAAGAATGGGGGTGAGGATGGGAACACTGTACCTATAGAAATCATGTTCTAATGGATTCATTCACAATCAGCTACTAAACTTTTTATAGAAAATATTTCTAAAATTTTATCAATGAGTGGATGGACTTGCTCTCTATGTAGTATGAAATTATCTATTTTATTAAAATTAAAAATGATAGCATAATCCAAATCTGTTTTAATTTATTTTTACATGATATAGTGTACACTATATGGTCTACACGTTTCTAACACTATTTTGTGACATATTTGAGCTTAGGAATTTTTAAGAACATTTAGTTTAAGTAAGGATACACACACAGACTTCATATAATTTGTGTTTTTCAGATAAACTGACTTTGGAATGACCATTTTCCTGTCCTGTAAATTTCCATGGGAACAGCATATGCATTAAAAGTAAAGGTTTTGATTATTTCATTTTTAAAAAGAGAAACCATTCAACTTCCCAGAATGTTCACAATTCGAGTTAAATGCCAACACCTGGATCTCAGTTTTAACCTGCAGATTATTTATTTCCTCCCCCTGTTTTGACAAATACACCTTTTTTGTTTGTTTTTTCCAGCTCTACTCTGGTATAATTGACAAATAAAATTGTAAGATATTTGAAGTGTACAACATGAGGATTTGATATACGTATACACTGTGAAGGGATTCTCCCCATCAAGTTACTGTTTCTTTTACAAAGGTGGAGAGGATGCGATGGGTATGAAAAACGTGGTTCAGACTCTGGGCAGAAATCTATTGTGTAAACCAATCCTTCCTGATGGTACTTATTATTTAGTCCCTCATCACAATGTAACTTTATATAAATAATGTTTACGATTTTCTTGAATGGTGAACATCAGCAATACAGCATTTGAGGTTGACTTTTTAAACTGCTTTTTAAAAAGCTGTTAAGGACTTCCCTGGTGGGCCAGTGGTTAAGACTCCATGCTTCCAATGCAGGGAGCATAGGTTTGATCGCTGGTGCAGGCTTCAATCCCTGGTTGGGGAACTAAGATCCCGGATGCCATGTGGTGCAGCAAAAAAAAAAAAAAAAAAACTCTTCAACTCAGTTAAATGCCACAACATTACTGTGTATCTTTTATTAGCCGTTTTGGAGGAATGACCATGACTTAAATACGGGAGTCTTAGTCCTTTCTAGTATGAAGTTCCACAACCCCCTTTTTAAAAAGGATATTATATACTAAATCTACTAAGGAATTGCACCAGATGTTTGTACACCATTTTAAAATTGCCTTCAGGGAATTCTCTGGTGGTCCAGCGGTATTAGGACTCTGAGCTTTCACTTCCGAGGGCATGGGTTCAGTCCCTAGTCAGGGAACTAAGATCCCACAAGCTGTGTGGCGCAGCCAAAAAGAAAAAAAATTGCCTCCACTTATCAACCACAGTAGGAAAAACATTCTGTATAAAGATTTTAGTCATAAGGCATTTCCCTGAACTACTTTTTTTCTCCTTAATCTCACATGCTTCACTTAGCTCTTAACTCTGCTCCTGTGTTTTTGCAGCTTTGGAGTCAACAGAGTAAGTAAAGCCTGACGCTAAGACAAAACCAAGAGGATACCTTAATGTGTCTGTTGACCGTGGCTTGGGATACCCCTCACCCCCGTCCAGCTTGGCTGGTAGTGTTGACCCATAGAAGGAAGTTGAATCTGAAAATCAGAATCGTCATTTTACTCAGTATGTCAGGAGGCAGATGACCTGAACTTCCTAAGTACATCTGTCTTACTGCATCCTAATAGATACAAGTGACCAGATTATTGGAAACCTGAATCATTGTTAGTCAAGATTTATAAGATAAATTGTGGTTACTCCAACATTGCGCACGTTGCCAGGATACTTTTTTTTTTTTTTTTTTTTTTTTTTTTTTTTTTTTGCGGTACGCGGGCCTCTCACTGTTGTGTCCTTTCCCGTTGCAGAGCACAGGCTCTGGACACGCAGGCTCAGCGGCCATGGCTCACGGGCCCAGCCGCTCTGCGGCATGTGGGATCTTCCCGGGCCAGGGCACGAACCCGTGTCCCCCGCATCGGCAGGTGGACTCTCAACCACTGTGCCACCAGGGAAGCCCTATCATTCAATTCTTGAAAAGAAAACGGAACTCCTTACCACATGATTCAAGGTCTTTCATATTTTATTTATTTTCTACTTTTCTTTCTTTTTTTTTTTTTTTTTTTTTTTGCGGTACACGGGCCTCTCACGGTTGTGGCCTCTCCCGCTGAGGAGCACAGGCTCCGGACGTGCAGGCCCAGCGGCCATGGCTCACGGGCCCAGCCACTCTGCGGCATGTGGGATCCTCCTGGACCGGGGCACCAACCCGTGTCCCCTGCATCGGCAGGTGGGCTCAACCACTGCGCCACCAGGGAAGCCCCTATCACTAATTTAGAGCATGTACTTTATATGTCAACGAAACATAGATTGCTTAATGGTCCCAGAACTTGCTTTGCTCTTTTCCGCATTAGCAACATTTCTTGTGCCTTATCCTCTGTTTGGAATGTCCATCCATTATAATTGTCAATTACCAGCTATCAAAATATATTCATCAAAGGCAGAGATCAGTTGTCACTCTTCCACTGAGCCTTTCCTATTTTTCTCTGCCTTTTTCCTCTCAGGAATCATAGGTTTCTGTATAATAACTACCAGTCAATGAGTCTTTTATAATGTGTCAATATTCATATCAAGTTTATGAAGTGTAGTCACATTTCCATTTTACAGACGAGGAAATAGAATTTACATAACTAGTAGTTAGCCATTTTCTTTTTTTTTTTTTTACAGATGAGGAAACAGAATTTTACATAGTTAGGAATTAACCATTAGTTCTCAAACCATTATTGTACTAGAGCATCTTTAGAGATAAATTGGGAAGCTAAAGGCTATTTATTCCAATCCCTTTACAAGTGAACAGAGGCCAATAAAATGAAGCAATTGGACTCAGCAACTATAATTAGCAGGATGGATATGGCAGAGTACCAAATCAGTCAATCTTAACAGCTTGATAAGGACTGAGAAAAATGACATTATGAAAGGAAAAACATAAAAATACATCTAGAATATGCTCTGTATGTATAATAGACATTTAAAAGAGCCAGAAAAGAACAGTATATTGGGCTTCCCTGGTGGTGCAGTGGTTAGGAGTCCGCCTGTCAGTGCAGGGCACACGGGTTCAAGCCCTGGTCGGGGGAGACCCCATGTGCCACAGAGCAACTAAACCTGTTTGCCACAACTACTGAGCCTGCGAGCCACAACTACTGAAGCCTGCACGCCTAAAGCCTGTGCTCCGCAACAAGAGAAACCACCACAATGAGAAGCCCATGTACCGCAATGAAGAGTAGCCCCCACTCGCTGCAACTAGAGAAAGCCTATGCACAGCAATGAAGACCCAATGCAGCCAGAAAAAAAAAAAAGAACAGTATAAGATTAAGTAATCATTTAAAAATAATAGAAGAGGGCCTTCTGCTTCAGGGAAGATTGACTAGGTGTACTTTTCCTTATTTCTCTTGCTGAGAACAAATAAAAACAATATTTATAGAAAACATAAGACTTTGAAAGGTGGACATGGTTGGAACCATGGGACCTAAGGAATAACATGGTGGTTAGTTTTCTGGGTTTTCTTTTTGCCTTGTACATCTGAGACTCTTGGAGCTGAAGAAGCTGGCAACCCTGGAATGCCAACTGATGTAGAAAGAAAAAGCCTCAGAAAAAAGCCCGTTCTCTCTAACCAAAGAACAAGGAAAGGGACAGCCTAGTAAGACAAAAAAATCTTAGATAATAGCTGCTCTACTCAAGCCAAACACCACAGAAAAGAGTGGCCCCACCCATACCAGCAAAGGCCGTGTAAAGCCTCACCAGGCTGTAAAGGTGCTCCAACCCTACCTCTCCTTCACAGGGGTGGTTTCAGAAATGGACGACTAAGGAGTTGGGACTTTTATCCCCACTGGGTGGCAATGAGACAGCACTCCTCCACCCATGGTGTCAGTGTAGACCCTTTGGGGAGCTAGGACTTCTACCCAGCAGTAATGAGGCACCTGCATCCCTCAACCTCTCTACTAAGTGGTCTCAGGGAGACCTACTGGAAAGTCAGGACTTTCACCACTGCCCAGTGTTAATGAGACCACACAAACCCCTATAGTGTCAGTGGAGACCACCTGGGGGACGGTTATAATATATAGTCTTATCCATCCCAGCCATGGTTATTACCAGTGGATGCCTAAAGGGGAGCTGGAACTTCCATCCCTGTTCAGCAATAACAAGGAGGCCTTCCCCTCCACAGGTGTGAAAGAAGGCTGAATTGGGAACCTAGACTTCTACCCACAGCTGGCAGAAACAAGGTTGTGTCTCCAGCCCTCTCAGCTATGACAGTATCAGAGGAAGCCAGCCCAAACTGAAGGTTTAAATAAGATCTAGTCTCATAATGCCCCAAATGTCCACACTTCAATAGAAAATTACAGGAAAACTAGAAAATTTCACAAAACGGGGAAAATCTCAACTTGAATAAAAATCAATATAGGCATCCCTTGGAGATATTGTGAGTTCAGTTCTAGACCACCGCAATAAAGCAAATATCACAGTAAAGTGAGTCACACGAATTTTTTGGTTTCTCAGTGCATATAAAAGTTATGTTTACACCATACTGTAGTCTGTTAAGTGTGCAACAGAATTATGCCTAAAAAATGTACATACCTTAGTTAAAAAATACTTCATTGCTAAAAAATGCTAACTGTCATCTGAGCCATCAGCAAGTTGTAGTAGTAACATCAAAGATCACTGATCACAGATTATCATAACAAATACAATATTAATGCAAATGTTTGAAATATTGCAAGAATTATCAAAATGCAACACAGAGACTCAAAGTGAGCAAATGCTGTTGGAAAAATAGCATTGATAGACTGGCTCAAGGCAGGGTTGCTACAGACATTCAATTTGTAAAAAATGCGATATCTGTGAAGCACAATAAAGTGAAGTTCAATAAAATGAAGATGTTTTGCTTTGAACCTAAAACTGCTCTAAAAAATAAATTCTATTAAAAATATCAATAGTTGCCAACATAGATGACAGGTTAGAATGATCTGATGAAGATTTTAAAGCAATCATCATAAATATGCTTTAATGAGCAATTAAAAGCACATTTGAAACAAATGAGAAATAGAAAGTTTGAGCAAGAAATAGAAAACATGGGGCTTCCCTGGCGGTGTAGTGGTTAAGAATCCGCCTGCCAATGCAGGGGACGCAGGTTCAAGGCCCGGTCCGGGAAGATCCCATGTGCCACGGAGCAGCTAAGCCTGTGCACCACAACTACTGAGCCTGAGCTCTAGAGCCTGTGAGCCATAACTACTGAGCCCAGGTGCCACAACTACTGAAGCCCGCATGCCTAGAGCCCATGCACTGCAACAAAGAGTAGCCCCCACTCTCCACAACTAGAGAAAGCCCACACACAGCAATTAAGACCCAACCCAGCCAAAAATAAATAAAATAAATATATTTATTTAAAAAAATTCTCTTAAAAAAAAAGAAAGAGAAAACATAAAGAAGAACCAAATGGAAATTTTAGAATTGAAAGATACAATAATTGAAAATATAAAAAACAAAACAAAACTCAGTGGATGGGTTCAATAGCAGTGTGAAAGGTACAGAGGAAAGACTCAGTGAATTTGAAGACAGACAATGGAAATCATTCAGTTTGAAAGCAAAGAGAAAATGGACTGAAATCAAAAACAGATCTAATATTTGTGTCACGGGTCCCACAGGGAGGGGGAAAAAGAGTGCAGGACTAAATAAATAGTTGAAGAAATAATGGCTGAAAATGTCCCCAGTATGGCAAAAGACATACATACAGATTCAAGAAGCTGAGAAAAACTCAAACAGGGTAAAAAAAAAAAAATCCCAGCAAGACACATTATAATCAAACTTCTGAAAACTAAGGAAAAAATCTTGAAAGCAAAAAGAAATGACACCTTATCTATAGGAGGAAACAATTTGAATGACAACAATTTCTCATCAGAAATGGAGGAAGTGGCACAGCATTTTTCAAGTGGTGAAAGAAAAAGCAAAACTGTCCAACCCAGAGTTCTCTACCTAGTGAAAATATCCTTTAGGAATGTTTATTCAAATGTATAAATCTTAAATGTGTATATACCAAACAACAGAGCTGTAGAATATGTAAAGCATAACTGGTAGAAATGGGTGTGATGTCACTGAGAATGGTGGAGTAGGGGGCTCCATGGATCCATCCCTCCAATGAAGCAATGATTAAGCTGGAAAAAATTGTCAGAATCAACTTTTCATAACCATTGAATCTAATTTAAAATTTACAAAAACCAAGGGAGTACTTAACGAAGAAAGAAGCTGCTAAATTTCAGTAGAAGGAATTGTGGCATTTTGGCATACCAACCTACTATCTCCCACCTCAGAGGTGGCTGTGGGTATGGTGGCCTGCATTCCTCGTGCAGCTTGTTGGTGCCATAGTGGACAATACAGACTTGTTCCCAAAGAATTGTGCTTATTTTGACCTGTTTGGTGGCTCCCTGAGTGATCAGCACAGGGGCTTGCCTTTGTTTCTCCTCTCCCCTCTCAGAACTCTGTAAGGGCTGGAGTGGCCCCCTGGGAGGCTTTTGTCAAAAGTATTCAAAGGCATATACTACACACAGCTATCCATGAAAAAAAATAATAGAGCAAGCAGCAGACAGACTGAAAAGCCTAGGAAGGAAGAGACTGGGGAAGAGATACATTTTAATATTTACTACAAAGCAAAACAGTGTGTTACTAGAATAATGATAGAGATAGAGATAGATCAATGAGTCCCCAAATAAACCCATACATCTATGATCAATTGATTTTCAACCAGAGTGCCAAGGCCATTCAATGGGGAAAGAATAGTCTCTTAAACAAATGGTGCTGTGCTGGGAAAATCAATGCAAAAGAATGATGTCAGACCTTTGCCTCACACCATATACAAAAATTAACTCATAATGGATCAAAGACCTAAACATAAGAGCTAAAACTATAAAACCCAGAAGAAAACATAAGGGTAAATCTTCATGACTTTGGATTTGGCAATGATTACTTTGATATGACACCAAAAGCACAAGCAACAAAAGAAAAATATAAACTGAACTTCATCAAAATTGAAAACTTTTGTACATCAAAGGATGCTATAAAGAAAGTGAAAAGCCAGCAGCATACAGAATGGGAAGAATATTTGAAAATCATATATCCAATAAGGGTTTAGTATCCAGAATATATAAATACTCTTATAACTCAATGACAAAAGAAAAACAAGCCAATAAAAAATGGGCAAATAACTTAAGACGTTTTTCTCCAAAGAAGGTATACAAATGTTCAACAAGATCATGACAAGATGTTCAACATCTCTATTCTTTAGGGAAATGCAAATCAAAACCATAATGAGTTATCACTTCACATCCACTAGGATGGTGATAGCCAAAACAACAGAAAATAATAAATGTTGATGAGGATGTGGAGAAATTGGAACCCTCATACATTGCTGGAGGGAATTTTAAATGGTGTGCAGCTGCTATGGAAAGGAATTTGGTGGTTTTTCAATAAGATAAACATAGAATTACCATACGACCCAAATATTCCACTCCTAGGGATATACCCAAAGAATTGAAAACAGGTGATTAAACAAAAACTTGTACAAGAATGTCCATTTCAGCCATTTTCACAATAGCCAAAAGCCCATTCATCAATATATAAATAAAATGTGGTATATCCATCATACAACAGAATAATATTGTCATAAAAAGGGATGAAATACTGATACATGTTACATCATCACCATCAATGAACATCAAAAACTTTATGTTAGGGACTTCCCTGGTGGTCCAGTGGCTAAGACTCTGTGTTCCCAATGCAGGGGGTCCGGGTTCAATCCCTGGTCAGGGAATTAGATCCCACATGCCGCAACTAAGAGTTTGCAAGCCGCAACTAAAGATCCCGCATGCCACAACTAAAAAAGAACCAGCATGCTGCAATGAAGATCCCTCACGCGGCAACAAAGATCCCGCATACTACAACTAAGACCCGGTTCAGCCAAATAAATAAATAAATAAATGTTTTACAAAATTAAAAAAAAATAAAGTGAAAGAAGTTAGACACAAAATGTCACATATTACATGATTTATTCAATATGAAATATTCAGAATAGGTAGAAAAGATCAGAAAGAGAAATTAAGGAACCCATTTCCATCACAACAACATTCTCTAACACCATATACAAAAATAAACTCAAAATGGATTAAAGACCTAAATGTAAAACTGGATACTATAAAACTGCTAGAGGAAAACATAAGAACACTCTTCAAAATAAACCACATCAATATTTTTTTGGACCAGTCTCCTAGAGTAATGGAAATAAAAGCATAAATAAAGAAATGGGACCTAATTAAACTTAAAAGCTTTTGCACAGCAAAGGAAATCATAAGCAAAACAAAAAGGCAACCTACAAAATGGGAGAAAATATTTGCAAATGATGAGACCGACAAGGGATTAATTTCCAAAATATACAAGCAGCTCATACAGCTCAATATCAAAAACAACCCAATCAAAAAATGGGCAGAAGATCTAAATAGACATTTCTCTAAAGACTACATATAGATGGCCAATAGGCATATGAAAGGATGCTCAACATTGCTAATTATCAGAGAAATGCAAATCAAAACTACAATGAGGTATCACCTCACACCAGTCAGAATGGCCATCATCCAAAAGTCAATATAATAAACACTGGAGGGGGTTTGGAGAAAAGGGAACCCTCCCACACTGTTGGTGAGGATGAAAATTGGTGTAGTCACTATGGAAAACAGTATGGAGGTTCCTTAAAAAACTAAAAGTAGAGTTACCATATGATCCAGCAATCCCACTCCTGGGCATATGTCTGGAAAAGATGAAAACTCTAATTCAAAAAGATATGTGCACCCCAATGTTCACAGCAGCTCTATTTACAATAGCCAAGACATGGAAACAACCTAAATATTCATTGACAGATGAATGGATAAAGATGTGGTACATATATACAATGGAATACTATTCAGCCATAAAAAAGAATGAAAGAATGCTATTTGCAGCAAGATGGATGGACTTAGAGGTTATCATACTAAGTGAAGTAAGACAGAGAAAGACAAATACCATATGATATCACTTATATGTGGAATGTAAAAAAATGATACAAATGAACTTATTTACAAAACATATATATATATTCTGAATATATGGGTATCACATATATGTGTATATATAATGGAATACTACTCAGCCATGAAAAAGAATGAAATTTTGCCATTTGCAGCAACATGGATGGACTTAGAGGGCATTATGCTAAGTGAAATAAGTCAGAGAAAGACAAATAGTGTAGGATATCACTTATATGTGGAATCTAAAAAATACAACAAACTAGTGAATATAATAGAAAAGAAGCAGACTCACAGATAAAGAAAACAAACTAATGGTTACTAATGGGGAGAGGGAAGGGGGAGGGGCAATATAGGGGTAGGAGATTAAGAGGTACAAACTATTATGTATAAAATAAGCTATATGGATATATTGTACAACATGGGGAATATAGCCAATATTTTATAACTATAAATAGAGTATAATGTTTAAAAATTGTGAATCACTATATTGTATACCTGTAACATATATAATATTGTATAGCAACTATACTTCAATTTTTTAAAAAGTGTTTAGTAAAAAAAAAAAAAATTCAAGATCCAAAAAGGAATAGAAGAATAATGGCTGCTAAGGGCCCCAGAAAAGGGAGGAACCAAGTTAAACTTACAATTGCCTTTCTCACTGTTTCCCGAATGGTCGAGGTGGTTTGATCTTCCCCAGACTTCCTAAGCCAGACAGCTTGTTGCAGAATTTTATCTGCACTAATCTGTTTCACCTGTTACATTAATATAGAAACAGCAAGAGGTGTTGGCCAGTGCACATATGCCCCCTTGTTCAACCAAGAGATAATCCAGAGCAATGCAATGGTCAACTACCATCTGGGCCAGAGAATCTAGGGATTTTTTTATGATCTTAAAATCTTGCCTCCTGAGCTATGGTTGTCACTGTGCCTGTGACACAGGCACAGTTGTTGTATATGACTCTCCCAACCAGGCCAATCAAGGCTCTAATGAGGGTTACTCTCCCAAATATGAGTAATCCAATTCCCATCTTCTCTCAATGATGGGCTTGCTATGGATGCAAGGGGACAGGATCATTAGTGAAAATTAATAGATTCAGATGGATAGATTCAGATGGAGGTATACATGCCCAGTGGTCCATTGTCCAGCCATTCAACTCTAATTCAGGCATTGTGTAGCCATACCTTGACCATCCTTATATCCTAAGAACATCATTCCTTTTCCAAGACACATAGTCCTCCCGTGACTGGGGATTAGCTTAGCAGGGCTCAAGATGGGGTGGTCAGGGGGTACCCATTTGGACCAGTCCAGAGATTCTGATTTTGATTGAATGCATCCTGGGTAGGTTTCTCCCCACCCTGCTGATCTGGGGACTTCTATCCGTTGGGCCCATTTGCTCGCCACTAATGAATTTTGCATGCTATTATACCCTGGGGGATAGGGGGTTGATGTCCATGATCCAATGGCACACATGCATGGAGGGGTATTCTTACACACCCCATCATGAAGCTTGCAGTACAGGATGCCGCAAATGGGGCAGGAGGTGTTATGAGTGTCCTGGAACCTCTCATCAATATTGTTGTAACAGCTCAGGGCACTTGGCTGGTAACATTTGTGGGTTAACTGGTTGGCCAGGGTAGGTTGGACCCAGACAATGGGACTCGAGGTGTTTTGGTCCCCTCAATATATGGGGTGAAGCAACACTTCCTCCCATGGTGCAGGTTGTCCTACCTTGAGTGTCTCCCTGAGTCACTAGTTGGTTGATTGTGGCAAACCCAGCAGTTAGTGACATTCTGACCCCATATTATATCAGCAGTTATTTGTACTAGTGTGTTATTCGCCCACGGGTAGGGTTTTCCTATGGTCTGAATTGCCCATATAAGTAAGGGAAGAGTCAGAATCTGATACATCTTAACTAAGTGTTGAATAGTATGAACAGGATAAGGATTAATATTATGCATAAGATCCCTGAACCATCTAGGTATCCAGGCATTAGCTCTCACTTTTGTGAAGGGGGGTGCCAGTTAAGGAGATGTCATTGGCCACGTCAGTAGTAAGAGTTGGCCAGACTTCAAAGGCACTCCAATAGGGGAGTTCCTGGGGAGCACAGGTGAGAGTCAGGAGAAGGATGATAAGATAGTTTATTAGTAGGCAAAGACCTCAAGCGGGTGCAAGCCTCTGGTGGGTAGGTTGTGAATTCATAGGCGCACCACTTATTTGAGGCAGCCCTGCAGAATAGCAGCTTCAGGTCTGAAAGGGGTTCACAAGAATATTGTGAGGGCGATTCTCCCGTCTTGGGTTTAGGGTCACGTTTCACTCGGCTATGGTGTATCCATGGAGTGACATCATGCAATTTTAGGGCAGCTTGAGTTGTCAAAATTACTCAATATGATCCCTTCCATTTAGAGGATAATTGGTTCTGAGGACTCCCAGTTGTCCCAGTCCCCTGGCTAGAATAGATACAGCATGAGATCTGTGGGAGCAGGCAGCACCTGATTTCCATAGGCAGTGAGGGCCTTCATAGCTTCTCCCACCTGTAGGGCATATCTGAGTTGTTCCATTTCATGAGGACTCAAGGGTCCCTCTTTTTCCATGGAGGGAACTGGCTTACCATACATTAGTTCATAGGCAGTTAATTATTTTTTTCACACTTTCCAGTTTTTATTACATTATTATTATTTTTTAACACCTTTATTAGAGTATAATTGCTTTACAATGTTGTGTTAGTTCCTGCTGTATAACAAAGTGAACCAGCTATATGCATATGTATATCCCCATATCTCTTCCCTCTTGCGTCTCCCTCCCTCTCACCCTTCCTATCCCACCCCTCTAGGTGGTCACAAAGCACCGAGCTGATCTCCCTGTGCTATGCGGATCTCCCTGTGCTATGCGGCTGCTTCCTACTAGCTATCGATTTTACATTTGGTCGCGTATATATGTCCATGCCACTCTCTCACTTCGTCCCAGCTTACCCTCACCCCCCACCCCCATGTCCTCAAGTCCATCCTCTACATCAGGCAGTTAATTTTAACTTTCCCTGTGGGGCCAGGCGTAAGCAAAGCAAGGCTACAGGTAAAAACTTAATCCAGTTTTCTTGGGCTTCCTGGCAGTTTAGCCAGTGTCCTCTTAAGGGTTTGATTTGTCCTTTCAACCTTTCCAGAAGATTGAGGTCTCCAGGCAGAATGTAACCTCCGTCCACACTAGAGCCTAGGCAGCATGTTTGATGACCTGGGACACAAAGGTGGGCCCATTGTCACTCTGAAGAGATCTGGGGAGCCCAAACGTCGGGATTATTTCCTTTAATAATATCTTGGAGACCTCTATGGCAGTCTCTTTTCTTGTGGGAAGGCCTCCGTACACCTGGAGAAAGTGTCTACTAACACCAAGAAGTACCTGAAGTTTCCTGTTGCTCGGGGCATGACAGTGAAATCTATCTGCCAGTCTTTCCCAGGGTAGTTACCTCTTACCTGGCTTGCCTGGTCACTGGGCCCATGCAGAGGCCCAGTGTTTGGGTTGTTAGTGTTGCAGATAGGATAGGACTTGACCTCTTGCTCTATCAGGACTCTTAGGCCTGGGGTCAACAACATCCTTAGAAGCCAGTTATGGAGGGCTTCTTTCCCACAATGGGTACTCTGATGGACTTCTCTTATTGCATGGTAGGCTGCGGGTTTGGGAAAGAAGTACTGTCCATGTTGGTTAGTCAGCCATCCACCTTGGGATGGCTCCTGGGAGAATCCCCATCTTTCAGCCTTCCCAAGTTCTTCCTCTGTATAGACTGGGGTGTAATTCAGAGGGTCAGGTTTTATTAGCATTAAGGGCAAGACCAAGGGGGAGTTAGATCTCAGTGCATCTTCCTTAGCTGTTGCATATGCTCTGTTGTTCTCTTTTATTACTTCCGCATCTCCCTTTTGGTGGCCTCTGCAGTGAATGCCAGTTCTCTAGGCAGCATGATGGCTTGTAATAACCTTAGGATTTCTGCCACATGTCTAACCTGCTTGTGGTCAGAAGCATACATCTTCCTTTCCAAACTGTAAAATGTAAAATGCCATACGTATACTGAGAGTTGGTATAAATGTTGAGGCTCTTCCCCTTTCCCAGCTCTAGGGCTCAGGTTAGTGCTTTTAACTCAGCCTTTTGAGCGGGTTCTCCAGGGGAAGGGCACTTGCTTCTGTTACTTCTCCCAAAGTGTTAATGGCATAACTTCATTGCTCTTCCCTTCCATATAAAATTACTACCTGTAAACCATTCTTCTTCCACATTGGGGATTGGCTCATTCTTGACGTCAAGCTGACTGAAATAAACTGTCTATTGTCTCTATACGATTATGCTCTAGATTTCCTGATTCTGCCAGAAGCTGAGTCATGGGGTTCAGGGTTTGGCAAGTCTTTATGGTCATGACAGGGTTGTCTAGCAACATAGCCTGAACTTGAATGGATCTCCCAGGCGATAGCCATTCAGTTCCCTTATAATTAATCAAGGCCTGGTACCTGATGTGGGGTCCAAATTGTTGTGGTTTGTCCAAAAGTCAACTTTTCTGCCTCTTTTAAGAGGGTAGTGGTGGCCGCACCACTTGCATGCAAGGCGGCCATCCTTTGGCTGTCTGATCTCTTTGGAGAAGTACGCCACCACTCAAGTAAGGGGGCCTAACTTCTGGGTGAGCACTCCTGGGGCTACTTCCTGTCTTTCATGTACAAATTAAAGGGTTTGATAAGATCTGGAAGACCCAGAGCAGGAGCCTGAAGCAACTGGGCCTTTAAGGAGCTAAAGGCCCAACTTTAGTTCCTTAAAGGCCCTTTCACAGGTGAAGTCCCATTCAAAGCAGTCATTGTCTTTCCCTTGTAGAGAGGGTTAGCTCTTAGGCCAAAGTTGGGAATCCAGATTCGGCAAAACCCAGCCATTCCTAGAAACCGCCTGAGCTGTCTCTGGGTTTTTGGTGGCCCGAGGCCACAGATGGCCTCTTTCCTTCCCTGGGCAGGCTTCTTTTCCCTTCAGTCTATGTGAACCCCAGGTAGGTGACCCTTATCTGAGATATCTGAGCCTTTTTCCTTGAAACTTTATATTCCTTGTCTGCCAAGTGGTTTAGGGTCATGATGGTGTTCTTATCTGATAGCTGCTTTGAGGGGCTAGCGACCAAAATATCATCCACATATTGCAAGAGAGTTCCCTCCTCTAAATGAAGGTCCCTTAGGTCCTTTGCTAAGGCTTCCTCCAAGAGTTGGAGAGTTCTTAAATCCTTGTGGCAAGATTGTCCAGAAGTACTGGTGCTTTTGCTGAGTGTTGGGGTCCTGCCATTCAAAGGCAAAAATTTCTTAGGACTCTGGAGCCAAGGGAATACAAACAAACAAAAGCATCTTTTAAGCTCAGGACAGAGTACCAGTTCTGGTCCAGGAACAGGGGGAGAGTAGCTAGCAGAGTATAAGGGTTTAGGACTACTGGTTGAATGTCCTCTGTAGCCTCGTTAACTGCCCTCAGATCTTGTACCATGCAGTATTCACCGTTGCCTTTTTTTACTGGGAGGATGGGGGTGTTACAGGCAGTCTGGCAAGGTTGGATAAGACCTTGTTCTATTAGCTTCTGGATTACAGGAGCTATGCCTTGTAGGCCTTCCTGGTACAAAGGGTACTGTTTTTTATTTGGGCAGCTATGTCCAGATTTTAAGTGGAATACTACAGGCTGGCCCCAAGGGCCTGGCCCATGTCCCCTTGTGCCCACATCTGTGGGCTTACCCCTGATAGCTCAACAGTCTTGTCACTCCCAGTAGAAACTTCTTTCCTATCAGCTAATAGCATAAGTAGCTCTGGTCCCCTCTCCAGGGGCACACTGATTTCTAATTCACCTTGATTTAAATGGGGGGGTTGCTGCCAGCTTATGAATAGTTCTCCCTAGCAGGGAGATGGGGCACTCAGGAACACAGAGAAAAGAATGGGTTCATGAGTAACTTTAAACAGGAGCAAAGAGAAGCAGTATGCTGCAGACAACTTTCTGCTGTTATATCTGCATCTCTGTGCTTTAGGGACTTTTTTCATAGCTGTGAAATACTGCTCTGCCCATGAGTGAACAGCAGGTCACAAGTGAAAGGAAATTAACATCCCCTGAGGGTTGGTATATAAATATCCCAGCTCCCTCACCACTGGGAGGGATGGGAATAATTCTGAAACATGTGGTCTTTCAGAAAACCTTATTAGTCAGAATTTTTTGAGAAAAACGTCTGCAAGATAAGATTGAAGCTGAGATGAATGGGTTGGCATTTTACTCAATGGCTTAATGGAGGACCTAGAAAGTAGAACAGTTTTCTTTATTTAAAGCACTGCAATAAAATGCTAAATTTCTAAAACTTTACTATTCAAATTAAAGAGAACAAATCAGGAAATGAATACCCCAAAGTCAGTGTCTCTGAAAAACTGAGTTCTCTCCACAAAGACATTGCATGTATCATTATTTAATGATAGGATAATTACAAATGTATGATTCAACCAGTCTGTTCCAAAACAATGCTAGAAATGATGAGAAAATAAACTATGTATACTATACCATGACACACTAAAACAGCAAATTAAAATTGTTTTATTTATTATACTGCCACTCTGATTTCATTTTTAAAAATTTAATTTTATATAGTAAGCAGTTAGAAGTTTTCAGAAATACTATTAGAAAAAAATTTTTTCTCCCCCATTAAAAAACAAAACTGCAAATAATCAAATCTAACAGTCTTGAGTAACTACCAAAAACTTCACCACTATAGGAAGCAATGATATTAGCTGCTAAGAGCTAAAACTTAATTTAAATAAATTGACACTGCAAAAAAATCATATCAGTGATGTCAAAGACAAATTTCTCTCAGGATTCAGAGGAAAGGGACAAAAGAAAAAAGAATGAATATGATAGATACAGAGAAAAGAGATCAGAGATACAAAATAAAGAATTAGAGACATTCCTAAGGCAGGCTCCAGAGCAACTGAACAGAAATAGTTGAAGAAAACATTCATGAGCTGGAAAAAAACATGGATACAAATTTTAAAATATCAACATAGGCATGATAAAATGCAAATATAATCACAGGTAAATCCTAGAATTTTTTAGAAGAACAACACAAAAAGAGATGGATTGGTGTAAAAATTGTGAATCAATACATACTATCTTAATTAGTTTCTGAGCATTTAATAGCCATTAAATAAAAATCATAATATAATTTAACCTGGGGTCACTAAACAAATACATGGTATGAAGCTTCTCCCACCCCAACTAACACCACCACATCCACCGCTGTATAGGACTAGTTCTGGAAAATCAGAATTCTGTCACCTGCAGCTCGTGTGTGGATACTAGTCCATCCATTTGCCCCTCTGCTCCCCTTTGACATATGACTAGGAAGAAAATGAATGTGTGAAAGCATTCTTGAGGGCCAGCCACAGCCTTGCTGGGTTTCCGTAAAACAGCCCTATTGCTGCTGTTATAGAGACTCCCCAGTGCTCTGCTGAGTTCCTCCTGTGGCCACACCAGGGCACTGTCATGAGCATAGTGCACGGTGGTAAAATCGAGTCAAGTGTAGGAGTCGAGTGTAGGAGTGAGGAATGAAGTGATGCCTGACTAAAGAAGTTTCTGGAGGTCAGGAAACTGTCACCTGGAGGTGGTGACCTGATAGGTCCGCTTTCTATGACAGAGCAGGAAGCTGCGTGTGTCTCAGGGCAAATGCACCACTGGAGGCCAGGCTCACCTAATAAGGACTGGTATTTACTTTTACTTGACCCCATTCTGGGCCCTATCACAGTCTGCTAAAATGCTTCTAACATTTTTCACCCGTGTGAGAGACATAGTATAGTAATTTCCTGCTGAGATGACTGAGGGAAAGGGGTATGGGGGACATTGGCAGAACTGGCTCCTGCAGGTGGGAAAATTCTCACATAATTAATTACTTTTAATCACTCAACATGCACTTATTTGAGTACTGTTTTTTTTTTTTGACTGCACCTGGTCTTAGTTGCGGCACACAGGATCTTCGTTGCGGCATGCGGACTTTAGTTGCAGCATGTGGGATCCAGTTTCCTGACCAGGGATTGAACCTGGGCCCCCTGCATCGGGAGTGCGGCGTCTTACCCACTGGACCACCAAGGAAATCCTTATTTGAGTGCTTTTGAAATACATATTCCTCTGTCCACTCCAGAAAGCAAGCCTAATCTGAGACCTCAAAATCAGAAAGCTTGTCAATTTTTCTCCAGCCTGCCTACCTTCCTTCTTTCCTTCCTTCCCTACCTACCGCAAGAGAAGTGTTGTAAACCACACAGAGGTGAACAAGATCCAGTTCTTTCTCATAGGCTTTATGAGAGACTCTCGTAAGTAAAACCATACAAGTACAGCATGCTGTGTACTTTTATATTTTTGTTTATTTAAAATTTTTTGGCTGCACTGTGCGGCACGCAGGATCTTAGTTCCCTTGCAGTGGAAGCACGGAGTCTTAACCACTGGACCACCAGGGAAATCCCAACCGTGTACTTTATTTTTTATTTTATTTTTAAAATAAATTTATTTATTTTTGGCTGTGTTGGGTCTTCGTTGCTGCGCGCGGGCTTTTCTCTATTTGTGGTGAGCAGGGGCTACTCTTCGTTGTGGTGCGCGGGCTTCTCATTGCGGTGGCTTCTCTTGTTGCCGAGCACGGGCTCTAGGCACGTGGGCTTCAGTAGTTGGGGTTCGCGGGCTCTAAAGCGCAGGCTCCGTAGTTGTGGCACACGGGCTTAGTTGCTCTGCAGCATGTGGGATCTTCCAGGCTAGGGATCAAACCCGTGTTCCCTGCATTGGCAGGCGGATTCTTAACCACTGTGCCACCAGGGAAGTCCCCCAGCTGTGTACTTTATAACAAAGGAGAAATCCCCTCTGTGTCCTCAAGGTAGGCACACCCCTTTGGCTACCTAGTAGGTCTAAAAGTGGAGAATCCCAACACAAGCAAGTCCCTCCTCAACCAATAAACATATCCAGCCTTGATGACTTTGGGAGATCATGTGGGGAAATGTGAGAGAGTTCAGCTTTTTTCCCCTCTAGATATAGCTTTCTAAATATTTACTTTTATCCTCCATCTTTATTTATAGGCCAAATTTTTCTACCATTTAGTTATCTAATCATGTTCTATTTAGTTAGTGCTTAACTGGTGTTAATCACCACAATAAAATAGTAGTGATGGGACTTCCCTGGTGGCTCAGTGGTTAAGAATCCACCTGCCAATGCAGGGGACATAGGTTCGAGCCCTGGTCCGAGAAGATCCTAAATGCTGCAAAGCAACTAAGCCCGTGAGCCACAATTACTAAGCCTGCGCTCTGGAGCCCGTGAGCCACAATTACTGAGCCCGTGTACCACAACTACTGAAGCCTGCGCACCTAGAGCCTGTGCTCTGCAACAAGAGAAGCCACTGCAATGAGAAGCCTGTGCACCGCAACTAAGAGTAGTCCCCACTCGCTGCAACTAGAGAAAGCCCACGCACAGCAACGAAGACCCAACGCAGCCGAAAATAAATAAATAAATAGTGATGATAATAATAATAATACCATTAACTGGTATAGATGTTTCACTGGTATTGCTGCGCGCGGGCTTTTCTCTATTTGTGGTGAGCAGGGGCTACTCTTCGTTGTGGTGCGCGGGCTTCTCATTGCGGTGGCTTCTCTTGTTGCCGAGCACGGGCTCTAGGCACGTGGGCTTCAGTAGTTGGGGTTCGCGGGCTCTAAAGCGCAGGCTCCGTAGTTGTGGCACACGGGCTTAGTTGCTCTGCAGCATGTGGGATCTTCCAGGCTAGGGATCAAACCCGTGTTCCCTGCATTGGCAGGCGGATTCTTAACCACTGTGCCACCAGGGAAGTCCCCCAGCTGTGTACTTTATAACAAAGGAGAAATCCCCTCTGTGTCCTCAAGGTAGGCACACCCCTTTGGCTACCTAGTAGGTCTAAAAGTGGAGAATCCCAACACAAGCAAGTCCCTCCTCAACCAATAAACATATCCAGCCTTGATGACTTTGGGAGATCATGTGGGGAAATGTGAGAGAGTTCAGCTTTTTTCCCCTCTAGATATAGCTTTCTAAATATTTACTTTTATCCTCCATCTTTATTTATAGGCCAAATTTTTCTACCATTTAGTTATCTAATCATGTTCTATTTAGTTAGTGCTTAACTGGTGTTAATCACCACAATAAAATAGTAGTGATGGGACTTCCCTGGTGGCTCAGTGGTTAAGAATCCACCTGCCAATGCAGGGGACATAGGTTCGAGCCCTGGTCCGAGAAGATCCTAAATGCTGCAAAGCAACTAAGCCCGTGAGCCACAATTACTAAGCCTGCGCTCTGGAGCCCGTGAGCCACAATTACTGAGCCCGTGTACCACAACTACTGAAGCCTGCGCACCTAGAGCCTGTGCTCTGCAACAAGAGAAGCCACTGCAATGAGAAGCCTGTGCACCGCAACTAAGAGTAGTCCCCACTCGCTGCAACTAGAGAAAGCCCACGCACAGCAACGAAGACCCAACGCAGCCGAAAATAAATAAATAAATAGTGATGATAATAATAATAATACCATTAACTGGTATAGATGTTTCACTGGTATTTTATTTCCTCATGCTATTTTTATAGAGGCACTGAGTACATGGATTACTCAGTTTTTGCACATCTAAGACCTTTGCTACCATTCTTAACTTGCATTGGCAGTGTTTCCCATCTTGCTGCATGGTAGCTAATTTTACCTTCCTAAAATAACTGTCTTCCTTCCTAGTAAGCTTCATATGTATTCTTGCCTCTCTTTAATGGCATCATACATATATATTCTTTCCATTATACATATGTATTGTTTCTTAGCATATTATTGAAAACTACAAAATAGTATGAGATTCTTAACCAGCACATCACCACTTAGTACATCTCCTTGTAAGAAATAGTTTAGCAAATACAGATCTTCTAGGGAGAAAAGAGCAAACTGTTTTTAAGATTCTGCAACCCTGTAATCTACAAACTGCCCTGTTGTGTTATGTTTCCAAAATTCTTTCAAAGCTATGGTTTATAGTGTTCAGTAAACCTAATAGCTTATAAAAACTTCTTAAAAAAACACCGTTAGTCTCTGATTGGAAATGGAGACCAATGTTACATTATTTCTATAGGAAAGACAAGTTCACCTTTTGAAACGATGAAAACTTTACAAACAAAAAAAATAGTAAGACAAACATGTATATTACCACCATATAGAAATAACTAACATTTTGGTTCTTTGTAGTTTTTAAATAACATATAGATATGGAGACGTGAAGCCAAAATCTCCTTTAACCATCACCCTTATCCCATTCTTCTCTCTCCTTCCTTGTCCTCGAAGGCAATCACCGTCATGAATTTAGCATACAAACTTCCAATCCTTTTTTATACCTTTACATATATATCCATACCCATAACCAATATTAATGTTGCTTTAATTCCAATTAAAGATATCATTGTAGGGCTTCCCTGGTGGCGCAGTGGTTGAGAGTCCGCCTGCCGATGCAGGGGACACGGGTTCGTGCCCCAGTCCGGGAAGATCCCACATGCCGCGGAGCGGCTGGGCCCGTGAGCCATGGCCGCTGAGCCTGCGCGTCCGGAGCCTGTGCTCCGCAACGGGAGAGGACACAACAGTGCGAGGTCCGCGTACCGAAAAAAAAAAAAAGGTGGTTAAAGCATGGAGCTGAAAAAAGGACTTACAAGTAGTTTCAAACTCAGCACCCCCAACCCCATTTAAGCCAACGGATTACCACCTGTGGTAGTTCTGAACCATGTCCACAAATTTTTTATACTCTCCCTGGCCCCTGCCTTGAGTGTGGGCTGGACTTAGTGACTCACTTGTAATGAACAGATTATGGTGGAAGTGATGGGATGAGACCTCTGAACCTAGATCATAAAAGGTACTCTGGTCTTTCTTGTATCACTTGCTCTTGGGGTGATCTATTAAGCCAGTCGTTGGGGTAATCTATTAAGCCAGTCGTTAGGGCACTCAGGCAGCCCTGTGGTGAGGCCCAGGTAACAAGGAACTGAAGCTTTCTGACAATAGCCAGCAAGGAACTACTGAAAACCATGTGAATGAGCCATCTACCTTGGAAGCAAATGTCCCAGTTCCAGTCAAGTCTGGCCAGCAGGTTGACTGCAACCTCACAAGAGACCCTGAGCTGGAATCACCCAGCTAAGCTATTTCCAGATTTGTGACCCTCAGAAGCTGTTTCAGAGAATAAATGTTTGTTGTTTTAAGCTGCTACATTGTAGGGCAATTTGTTATGCAGAAATACATAATACACTACCACACCATCCTGGCAAAGAATAGAATATTTATTCCCTAGAGAAATTGAATCAGGGAAGCTTTAGACACAAGGATATGAAGAAAAGCAGATGGCAGAGGCACCATGCTGAAATCAGGGGATTAAAAAAATAGTGGCATGTAAATCAACTATACTTTAATAAAAAATTATAATAAAAAATAAATGGGGGACTTCCCTGGTGGCACAATGGTTAAGAATCTGCCTGCCAATGCAGGGGACACAGGTTCGAGCCCTGGTCCAGGAAGATCCCACATGCCGCGGAGCAACTAAGCCGGTGCACCACAACTACTGAGCCTGCACTCTAGAGCCTGCAAGCCACAACTACTGAGCCCGTGTGCCACAACTACTGAAGCCTGCGCACCTAGAGCCTGTGCTCTGCAACGAGAAGCCACCAGCACCGCAACGAAGAGTAGCCTCTGCTTACCGCAACTAGAGAAAGCCCACGCGAAGCAACAAAGACCCAATGCAGCCAAAAATAAATAAATAAATAAAATTTTAAAAATAAATAAATAAAAAATAAATGGTGGGACCTCATCACTATTGGACCCTCAAAATTCTGGTAGTCAAGAGGTGAGAAGGCTCTTCTCTGGAGAAACGGAATAGCCTAGGAGAAAAGGTATAATACTAACATTTTGGGGCTGACAAAGAAATGTCTGAAATCTATACTGAAGTTCAGAAGTTGACAAGCCCTATCTATCTACCTATTGTTATTACATTAAATCCCCCCCCACCCCTCTTGAATTCTTTTGTCTGGTCTAATAATTTAATTGACTCAAGACAGATTAACAAGAGAAAAAAACCCAATTTAATTTATATGCATGAAGGTCTCATAGAAATGGGACCCCTGACAAAGGAACAATTATTTGTGAAGATTTAACAAAGGGCCTTGTGCTTGGCGGAGCAGACTAACGAAGCAGTAAAAAAGTTCGTTTATACAGCTTTCTTAGCCTTGAATTCCCTAACTCTGGTGATAAGGATGGTTTTTATTCTCTTGGTATAGGGAGGATAGTTTTACATGGGAGATTTATTTCCTGCTTTCAGGGGAAAGAAGGGGGTCAGAGTGTTTTTTATATCATTTTCCCCACTAGCTGTTTCTCAAGTAACTTTCATTCAAAACAATCAATATGCCATTGTGGCATTTCTTGGGGTGGGCTGTTTTGAGGCCCAACAACAGTCATCTTTTTAGCGCATTATTAATAAATGATGAATGGACAGTATTAATCAACAAACTAGGGAAAGCCTAGCAATATGTAAATGTAAACCTAGTAATATGAAAGACAGATGAAAACAATTAAAAAAAGAACTAAGGAAATGAATACAGTTAAGGAACAGAAAAATACACACACAGGAAAAAGCCACCCAAAATCCCCCTACAATAGCACCAAGAGGTAAGAGGAGATCTTATATCCAGGAAACAATTAACATGTATATAAAAACTGCTCTTGGAAATTAAAAATAAAATACCTATTATTAAAAATTTAATAGCAGATATGGGAAAGAGTTGTGGAAATCAGTTGTGGGGGGGAAAAGTTAAAAAATAAGGTAATAAAAGATGAGAAAGATAACAGATAAAATCAGGAATGTCAACATCCAGAAAGAGAAGGTTCCAGAAAGAGAGAGGAAAACTGAATGGAGGAAAATTTCAGAAAATTTAAGATTTCTAGAAATATAGGTCACGATTCTTCAACATAAAGGGGTCCACTGAATACCCCGTACAATGAACCAAAAAGACTCATACCAGAGCACACCTTTGTGAAGTTTCAGAAAACTAGGTGTGAAGAGAAGCATTTAAGAATGCTTCTAAAGAGAAAGAATAACAAAATACAAATCAAACTGTCATCATACTTTAAGATAAAAACTGTAAGCTAGAAGACAATGGTATAATTCTCTCAAAATTCTAAGGGAAAATTATATCCAATATGAAATTCCAAACCTAGTTAAGCTATCATCCAAAAGAGGTTAGAATAAAGACGTTTTAGACTTGTAAGGGCCCCAAAATTTTATTCCAAATTAATCTTTCTCAAGGTGCTAATGGAGGATTTTTTAAAAACTAAAAATGTGAGACTAAATAAAGAAAAAAGGAAGACATAAGCTCCAGGAAACCAGTAATCCAACATAAGAGGTGATGGAAATTCCCAAGATGGTCATGTGCTGGTTATTCATTTATTGTGTTTCAGTCCCACACTGAACCTTCTATATGGTTCTCTGTAATGCTGGGATTGGGACTCTGCACACTACATTTCCCAGGCTCCTTTGCCAGCTGGCTTCTTTTTATTTATTCACTGATAGATCGAACATACTCATTAATTAACTCTACAGTGGAGAAATCTTATGGACACCATTTAAACTATAAGTAATAAAACCTGGGACTTTCCTGGTGGTCCAGTGTTTAAGACTCAGCGCTCCCAAGGCAGGGGGCATGGGTTCCATCCCTGGTCCGGGAACTAAGATCTGGGGTTGGCGGGGGTGGGGGGGAGTTAACATTACCAGTAATGGAACATATTGACATTGTGTGTCTCCTGATAAAATAAACCAAGAAGAGCATAGCATCATTTATGGGATTTTCCTCCCCAAAATGTGTAAATGATCAGGACACATTAGGTAAACCCAAATTGAAGAACATTATACAAAATAACTAATCAGTACTCTTTGAAAATGTTAAGATTGTGAACAGGTGGAATAAACAGAAAACAAATAGTAAGGTGGCAGATTAAACCCAAATATTTTGGTAGTTTCACTGTAGAGGAGAGTGTCTATACTTGAGGGTCTGGGACAGATAAAACCAAGCATCTCGTAATAAATTACTTTGCAATCTTCCTTCTTGATTTAAAAGCATGTTGAATTTGCATTCTAATCCACAGTAAAAGTGCCTATTTTAACATAACCCGTTAATGTTGTTTAGCATATAGTAGATTAAAAAAAATTCTGTCAACCTTCATGTAAAATTGATGCCCCATAAAGATACACTCTTTTATCATTTTACAAAAGCCTAACAGGAGGCTCAGAGGTTAATTTCTGTTACACAGATACAAGCCTGGTCTCCCAGACAGGTGACACACATTCACATACACACAACACCCAGTCACACCTGCGGTCACAACACCCAGTCACACCTGCGGTCACAACACAGCATCTTCAGCATCCTCTGCCCCGCCCTCTTCCTCACCTGAGTCCGGAGACGCAAGCGCGCACACACGCTCTTCAAGATCGTGATTTCTTCTCTGTCGCCTCTTCAATACAGTCCAGAAAGAGATTAGGTCCCACCTTTACTCTCACCCTGAGCGCTGCGTGGACCGAGACCTGGACTCACCCGACGGACAGAGATGAAAAGTGTGTCATCCCCTCTGCATTCTGAGGGCGAACTAGAACCTCCAGAAATCTCCCGGGCCCGGCGGGTTGGGTCACGGGGGCCAAGACCAGCTGAGAAGAATCAGTTCGCTTGCATTCTGGCCGATTGGCTGCTTTTCTGGCGTGAACTACGTTTCCCAGAGGCTCTGCGACTCGGAGCTACTTAAGCCGCGAGCTTGCGGTCTCGCCTTTTGCTTACGGGCAATAACTAAGCTGCCTGAGATGGGTAGGACTGGTAACTCCAGCAGGTATGCCGGCTCCATCTACGAACCCCTTGGCGTCCGGGCCTTGCGGTTCTGATTGGTGCAGAGAGGCGGTGGATGAGCGCAAACCTAGCTTCCGCGCTGAGAGGAATCGGGGGCCCGTTTTCAGCCTCTGGACTACATTTCCCAGAGAACTCCGCCGGCCCACGCTATGTCCCGCGGTATTTCGCTGCTGAGTTTCGCAGTGGTGGGGTCGTTGGCTCCGCGGAGTTAGCTGCTGAGGGGCCTTTGGAAGCCGTTGCAAGTTAGCTACTTTGGACCAGACCGGAACTAGGGAAGGATTAGGGTGAGGAGTTGAGGCCCCGGCCTTTCGTGTCTGGAGCGAGCAGAAGAGAGGAGATCGTGTGTGTGTGTGTAATTGTTACAGTGTGTCTTCGCAGTGTGTGATGGTGACAGTATGTGGTGATCACTCTGGGTGATGGAGTGGGGTGCTTGTGACTGTACGTGTTCCCAGAAAGGGTATGTGATTGTTACTGCATTGTGCGCCATTGTGGGGGATGTAGAGGGCAGGTGACTGTGCATTTGGAACTGTGTGTCCCGGTAATGGGTGTGATTGTTTGAATGTGTGCAGCACCTTGTGCCTAGGATTTGGAGGTCTGAGACTGCGGTGTCAGGCGCCTGTGACTGTGCAGGTGCAACTAATATCACCTAAGTGTGTGGGTACGGGGAGTCCTGTGGCCGTGCGATAGAGACCTTGTGTGTCCCCTAGTTATGTATGTGGGATTATATGTAACCGGGTGACCTTGTATAGCACTATGTGTGCCATGGTGGGTGGGTAGTGATGGTGCAAGTGTGGCTTCATCACTTCATACCTAGGAGTCATTTGTGAGCCCATGACAGATTGTAGCTCTTTTCCTGTAACTGCATTGGGCTGGATTCTTCAGTCTTCCCTGACCTTCCTCTGTATGTGTGTGTGGGTGGGAGGGGCTGGAGAAATTGTGGGATCCCAAGAAAAGCTGGAGAAAGTGTGGGACCCCAAGAAAAGCTAAGTGTCTCATCAGTTTCTTCTTTTTTCCTCAGTTACCTCACTAAGAGGAAAGAATGGTTTTTGAACATCCAAAGGCCAAGATCAAAGTGCTTTGGGATTTTTTCTTTCTTCCCTGAAATCTTTGTTTTTCAAGGCGTATATTTTTTTCCCCTTCTGACAATTCCTGACTACCAAAAGCCCATTCAAGAGACCTTGTCCTTAGTACTTCCCATTTGGATACATAATGGAGGCCTTGGGGTTAGACCCAGAGACCCAGTTTCCTATATGTTCCCTCTGTCTTAGTATTAATTTGGCAGTTTCTCCTGTGTGCCATATCTCCTCTAAGATCTCTGCTGGCCTAGTGAGGCAAATACAGAGGCTTCATCATAACAACTGAATTGTTGAAAATAAGATGAGTGCATATGTGGCACACACCATACCACACACCAAGCAAAAGCCATGCAACTTGTGGGTTGGTTTTGGTTAGTCTCAGTCTAAACAGGTGATAAGTTCTTTCACTTTGCCAATATTTTTGGAGTAGGAATAATATGGGGGCTTGATCAAAGAGTTCTATACCAATAGGACAAGGGATTTGCCAGGTAATTTGTGAGTAAATACTTGGACCAGTTTCCAGGTCTATTTTGAATTAAATTCTCAAATGGTCCTCATTGGAGTTCTCAATCTGGAATCCATGGACTCCATCACCAGATATCTAAAGGGAAGGAGGACTGGAATGAAATTCACTAAGGGTTACAAAAATGGTAGAACCACGGATAGATCTAAAAGCAGAGACTATAACACTTTGGGACAACCTTTGAGATAATAAAATCCAAAATTACTTTTCACAAATAGGGAAATTTTAAGTAAATCCCAATATAAGGTGGCATTTTATGCAGCTAAGTAAAAATATGTTTGAGATAGAACAAATTTTTTAAAAAAAAGAAAAAAAGAAGTAGGGCTCCCCTGGTGGCGCAGTGGTTGAGAGTCCGCCTGCCGATGCAGGGGACACGGGTTCGTGCCCCGGTCCGGGAAGATCCCACATGCCGCGGA
>NC_041230.1:7199012-7241071 GCF_002837175.3 Physeter macrocephalus
GGGCTTCCCTGGTGGCGCAGTGGTTAAGAATCTGCCTGCCAATGCAGGGGACACGGGTTCGAGCCCCGGTCTGCGAAGATTCCCACATGCCGCGGAGCGACTAAGCCCGTGCGCCACAACTACTGAGCCTGCACTCTAGAGCCCGCGAGCCACAACTACTTAAGCCCGCATGCCTAGAGCCTGTGCTCCGCAACAAGAGAAGCCACCGCAGTGAGAAGCCTGTGCACCGCAATGAAGAGTAGCCCCCACTCGCTGCAACTAGAGAAAGCCCGCGCACAGCAACGAAGACCCCACGCAGCCAAAAATAAATAAATAAAATTTAAAAATAAAATAAATAGAAAGTACTCAAGAAATTGTATAGTTAAATCTCCACACTAATTTTTTAGGAACAGAAGTTATTTGTAAAAGGGCCCAAAGGAATGTGAGGTCCTCAGAATGAAGAAGCTTTAGAGCTGTCAGTTGAAGCTCAGTAAATATCAAACCAAGTCTTAGCTAGAGTCAAGCTCTTCAGAAGCTCCCTGGAGATTCACATGAAGGAAAATAGATGTCTTAAAGGGCAGATTATGAATAATAGGGGAAACTGTTCTCAATTAGTAGAACTATGTTTCCTTACTTCTCTATTATCACATCCTTGAAGAAGTTCCTCTGGACAGGATTTATCCATTTGTCCTCCACAGCCACTCACGGATTTGACCACATCCATGAATACTTCCTTCTTCTGAAATGACAAAAACTTTTTTCTTCTCCAGAGGCCTGTGCCCCCATAGTGCCCTGGTGGGGGTGGCCATGAAGGGGCAAAGAGGGGATATAAGGTGATCAAAACACTGTAGGTGGACAGCATGTATCGAATTGCTTAGGCAATGCTGGACATTTTAAACTTTACATAGCACTTAATTAGATTATCAAACATCCAGTTTGGAATTCTAGCTAGACTTAATTTATTCTTGGGAGCAAGGGGGGCAGTTCCAGATAGTGGAGAGAAAGGTTATAGGCCTGTGCCCAGCTGAGTGAGGGCGACTCGGAACTTGAAAGCCTTCCATGTACAAGTTCAGCTGGTCCTCATCTAGGCCACAGGCATCTCTCCTTTGATGTTGCAACAGCCTATTAACTGATCCCCCTACTTTCATTGCCTGCCTAACATTCCTTCTTAACACAGCGGCCAGGGTGATTCTTCCAAAATGTAAGTCATCACTCCCTGGCTTAAAACTTTCCATGGCTGCCCATCTCACTCAGAGTAAAAACCAAAGTTTCTACAATGGCTTACACAGCCCAATGTAATCTGGCTCTCGGCTGCCTCTCTGACTTGATTTTCTATATATTTTTAGGTAACTTAATTCTGCCCCCTCTGCTTTTGAACTTGCCGATTCGCCTGCCTGGCATTTTCTTGCTCCTGATATCTGCATCACTTACTCTTTCACCTCTTCAAGACTTTGCTCACCTGTCACCAAATTGGAGAAGCCTTCTTTAACCACCCTACATAAAATAGCATCTCAACCAGTGCACTTCCTATCTCCCTTATACTGTTTTATTTTTTCATAGCTCTTATTACCATTTTTTAACTGAGATATAATTGACGTAAAACATTAGTTTCAGGTGTAAAACATGATTCAATAATATGTATATATTATGAAATGATCACCTCAAAAAGTCTAGTTAACATCCATCACTGCAGATAGTTACAAACTTTTTTCTTGTGATGGGAACTTTTAAGATCTAATCTCTTAGCAACTTTCAATATATAATATAATATTAACTATAGTCACCATGTTGTACATTACATCACCAGGACTTATTTGTTTTATAACTGGAAGTTTGTACCTTCTGACCACCTTCACCCATTTTTGCTGCCCCCCCCCACCTCTGGCAACCACCAATCTAGTCTCTGCATCTATGAATTTAGTTTTTTGTTTTGTTTTTAGATTCCACATATAAGTGAGATCATATGGTATTTGTCTTTCTCTGACTGACTTATTTCACTTAGTGCAATGCCCTCAAGGTCCATCCATGTTGTCTCAATTGGCAAGATTTCATTCCTTTTTATGGCTGAATAATATTATCTTTATCCATTCACCCAATTTCTTTATCCATTTATCCATCAATGGCCACTCACGTTGCTTCCATATCTTGGCTATTGTAATTAATGCTGCAGTGAACATGGGGGTGCAGATATCTTTTCGAGTTAGTGTTTTCATTTTCCTCAGATAAATACCCAGAAGTGGCATTGCTGGATCATATGGTAGTTCTGTTTTAACTTTTTGTTTCCCATAGTAATTGCACCAATTTACATTCCCACCAACAGTGTATGAGGCTTCCCTTTCGATTCCACATATAAGTGAGATCATATGGTATTTGTCTTTCTCTGTCTTATTTCACTTAGCGTAATGCCCTCAAGGTCCATCCATGTTGTTGCAAATGGTGAAATTTCATTCTTTTTTATGGCTGAATAACATTCCATTGTGTGTGTGTGTGTGTGTATATATATATATATATATATATATCACAATTTCTTTATCCATTGATTCACCGATGGACACTTAGGTTGCTTCCATGTCTTGGCTATTGTAAGTAATGCTGCTACGAACATGTCGATGCATGTATCTTTTCAAGTTAGTGTTTCTGTTTTCTTCAAATAAATACCCAGGAGTGGAATTGCTTGATCATATGGTAATTAAAAAAATTTTTTTTGAGGAACCTCCATACTGTTTTCCATAATGGCTGTGCCAATTTACATTCTCATCAATGATGCACGAGGGCTCCCTTTTCTCCAAATCCTCACCAACGCTTGTTATTTGTTGTTTTTTTTAACAGTAGCCATTCTAATAGGTGTGTGAGGTGAAATCTCATTTTTTTTAAATAAAGCATTAAAAAAATTTATTTATTTATTTATTTATTTATTTTGGCTGTGCTGGGTCTTCGTTGCTGCACATGGGCTTTCTCTAGTTGCGGCGAGCAGGGGCTACTCTTCGTTGCGGTGTGCGGGCTTCTCATTGCAGTGGCTTCTCTCGTTACGGAGCACAGGCTCTAGGCACGTAGTCTTCAGTAGTTGTGGCACGCAGGCTCAGCAGTTGTGGCTCGCGGGCTCTAGAGCACAGGCTCAGTAGTTGTGGCGCATGGGCTTAGTTGCTCTGTGACACGTGGGATCTTCCCGGACGAGCGCTCAAACCCATGTCCCCTGCTTTGGCAGGCGGATTCTTAACCACTGTGCCACCAGGGAAGTCCCAACATTTCTTTTCTTTATCTAGAAACTTCCTTGCCCAACTGAGCTTCATCTATGAACCCATCTCAGGTCCTCCCATTCTGTCAGGGAGCGAGTGATGGCACCCAGAAGCAGGGTCTTGTCCCTTAGTATCCCACTCTTTTCTTTTTTTTCTTTATTGAAGTATAGTTGATGTACAATATGATGTGTTACAGGTGTACAACATGATTCACAATTTTTAAAGGTTATACTCCATTTATAGTTATTAATATTGGCTATATTTCCTGTGTTGTACAATATAGCCTTGTAGCTTATTTTACACATAATAGTTTGTACCTCTTAATCCCCTACCCCTATATTATCCTTCCTCCCTTCCCTCTCCCCCACTGATAACCACTAATTTGTTCTCTATATCTGTAAGTCTGCTGCTTTTTAAAATTATATTCACTAGTTTGTTGTATTTTTTAGATTCCACATATGAGTGATATCCTACAGTATTTGTCTTTCTCTGTCCGACTTATTTCACTTAGCATAATACCCTCCAAGTTTGATTTCATTCTTTTTATGGCTGAGTAGTATTCAGCCATAAATACAGCTGTGTGTGTGTGTGTGTGTGTGTGTACATCGACAGATGAATGGATAAAGAAGATGAGGTATGTGTATATATGTATATAATAGTGTTGCTATGAACACTGGGGTACATGTATATTTTCAAATTAGAGTTTTCATCTTTTCCAGATATATGCCCAGGAGTGGGACTGGTGGATCATATGGCCACTCTATTTTTAGTTTTTTGAGGAACCTTCATACTGTTTTCCATAGTGGCTGCACCAGTTTACATTCCCACCAACAATGTAGGAGGGTTCCCTTTTCTCCACACCCTCTCCAGCATTTGCTATTTGTAGATTTTTAAAATTATGGTGTGAGGTGATTCCTCATTGTAGTTTTGATTTGCATTTCTCTAATAATTAGCAATGTTGAGCATCTTTTCATGTGCCCGTTGGCCATCTGTATGTCTTCTTTGGAGAAATGTCTATTTAGGTCTTCTGTCCATTTTTTGACTGGGTTTTTTTTATTGTTGTTGAGTTGTGTGAGCTGTTTGTATCTTTTGGAAATTAAGCCCTTGTCGGTTGCATCATTTGCAAATATTTTCTCGCAGTCTGTACGCTGTTTTTTTCATTTAGTTTGTGGTTTCCTTTACTGTACAAAAACTTGTACATTTGATTAGGTCCCATTTATTTATTTTTGCTTTTATTTTTATTGCCTTGGGAGACTGACCTAAGAAAACATTGGTACAATTTATGTCAGAGAATGTTTTGCCTGTGTTCTCTTCTAGGAGTTTTATGGTGTCCCGTCTTACATTTAAGACTTAGCCATTTTGTATCTCATTGTGGTTTTGATTTGCATTTCCCCTATGGTTAGCCGATGTTGAGCCTCTTTTCATGTGCCTGTTGGTCATCTTCACGTCTTCTTTGGATAAACGTCTATTCAGTTCTTCTAACCTTTTTTTAATTGGCTTTTTTTTTTAATGTTGAGTTCTATGAGCTGTTTATATATTTTGGATATTTACCCCTTATTGCTCATATCATTTGCAAATATTTTCTCCCATTCCGTAGGTTGTCTTTTTGTTTTGTCGATGGTTTCCTTTGCTGTGCAAAAGCTTTTAAATTTAATTAGGTCACATTTGTTTATTTTTGCTTTTATTTCCTTTGCTTTAGGAGACAGATCCAAAAAAATACTGCTGTGATTTATGTCAAAGAGCGTTCTGCCTATGTTTTCCTCTAGGAGTTTTATGGTTTCTGGTCTTACATTTAGGTCTTAATCCATTTTGAGTTTATATTTGTAAATAGTATAGGAGAATGTTCTAAATTCATTCTTTTACACGGAGCTGTCCAGTTTTCCCATCACCATTTATTGAAGAGACTGTCTTTTCTCCATTTTATATTCTTGCCTCCTTTGTCGTAGATTAATTGACCATAAATGTGTGTGCTCTTTTTTCTGTTCTAGCATCCCACTCTTTTCTAACAGTGTTCCCATTTGTGTGCAGTGCTCTATGATGGAGCCTAAATACATTCCACTGGGCCTCCCATATCAGAATGTGGGTTGTTTTTTTTTTTTTCAGATTCAGAATTGTGGTTTAATGAAGTGGAAATGATTGTTGAATGGGATAACTCATCTTTACAGGCCTGTTTATTTTTCGTTAATTTTTGAGTTCCTCTTTAAAAAAATATGAAGTATTTCTTACTACAAAAGAATAATAGGACACTCATGTACTTAACACATAGAATAGGAAGGCCTATTGAAGACCCTTTTGTACCCTGCCCTCCCTCTCAAAGTGTAACCTGTAAAGAAAATTTTGTAGTCATCATTCTCTTGCTTTTCACAATTGTTTTACTATTTATCCCTAAAAAATATACTGTTAGCTTTTCTATAGTTTTGAACTTTTTAACAAGTAAGACTAGCCAGATGCATAAGTTTTTGAGAATTTTAGACTTTCAAAGCTGTAAAGGAACTTAGAGATCTTGTTCAATCTCAATATCCAAAATAATGGAATGGTTATGTCTTGCCTTCCTAAGATGAAAGATACATCCAGTTAAAAAGAGTTTATTAAAGAACTTGCATTATAAGGAAAAATACTTATGATACTTTCTGAAAATGACGATTCTTAGTGTTTGGTGTACACTTTAATTAGATCAAAGTCTTATTATGTGCAATAGAGGTTTTGCTTGTTTGTTTGGTAAATATTTCAGAAAGATTCTGACTTTTTCCTTTAAGAAGTAAGAAAAAAAAGGGAAAGGAGGAGCTCATATTTAAGAGTTTATTGTAAGTAGTAATTAGCATGTCAGATGTTGAAAGAACTATACAGTTCTTTCAACTTTCTGTATGTTTGAAAATTTCCACAATAAAAATATTGGTAAGTCAGGGATGATCATTAAAATAAATAGTAATTTTCCAGGCCTACAGGTTGCTGTGTGTTTTTCTACTCTATTTCATTATTTGGGAAACTGTAAATAAATGTGTGTTTTGTTCATTCCTAGCCCTAGCCGTGGGATAATGGGAATGTCTCACTGTATGAAGGAGGTTTGTCTACAGCAATAGGAATATTCAAGAAGATGGAGGCACTTTGTTCTAATTACACTAATTTTTTTTACTCTGCCCTATCTTTGGCTTAGCCCATTTGCTCAGTGTATTTTCTCCATCTCTCAGTGTCCTTTTCCATCTCTTCTTTGATCTGAAAAACATTTCCTTTAATTTTAACAGTACTACATGGTTTTGTCATTTTAGGGGTTGGTGATGTTCAGGGATGTGGCTGTAGACTTCTCTCAGGAGGAGTGGGAATGCCTGGACTCTACTCAGAGGGATTTATATAGAGATGTAATGATGGAGAATTACAGCAACCTGGTCTTACTAGGTAAGGATTTTATTTATTTATTTATTATTTATTTATTTATTTATTTATTTTACTTTTGGCTGCCCTGGGTCTTCCTTGCTGTGTTGTGGGCTCTCTCTAGTGGCGAGCGGGGGCTACTCTTCGTTGTGGCGCACGGGCTTATTGCGGTGGCTTCATTTGTTGCAGAGCATGGGCTCTAGGTGCGCGGGCTTCAGTAGCTGTGGCACGCAGGCTCAGTAGTTGTGGCACACGGGCTCTAGAGCACAGGCTCAGTATTTATGGTTCACGGGCTTAGTTGCTCCGCGGCATGTGGGATCTTCCCGGACCAGGGATCGAACCCGTGTCCCCTGCATTGGCAGGTGGATTCTCAACCACTGTGCCACCAGGGAAGTCCTAGGTAAGGATTTCTATTCCCAAATAACTTGTGAATTTTGGGTGTATTTTCAATTGTCTGGGTGGATTTCTACCTATTTCCTTGGGAATTATTTTGTATATTGTAGATTTGGAGATGAGCAGCACTTTGTGGTACCTTTATCTTCTCCTTGCTTTACACCTTCCTCTTGTCCTTCATGTTGTTGCCTGTTTTCTTGAGGACTGGGTTTGAATTCAGGAACAGCATGATTATGTCTTATTGTTTCTTATGAACAGGATTCTCTATTCCTAAGCCTGATGTGATTTTCTTATTAGAGCAAGGGAAAGAGCCCTGGATGGTTTCAAGGAACATGGTGGGAGGATGGTGCCCAGGTGAGTAGATTGAACAGGTAGGGAAAGGCACTGCAGTTAAGAACCTAGCTGGTGGGACTTCCTTGGTGGTCCAGTGGGTAAGACTCCGTTCTCCCAATGAAGGGGGCCCGGGTTCGATCCCTGGTTGGGGAGTTAGATCCCACATGCATGCCGCAGCTAAGAAGTCTGCATGCCGCAACTAAAAATCTTGCATGCTGCAACTAAAGATCCCACATGCCACCAAGAAGATCCTACATGCTGCAACTAAGACCCGGCGCAGCCAAAATAAATAAATAAATATTAAAAAAAAAAAAAAAAGAACCTAGCTGGTGAGGGAGGCAGCACCTTAAAGGTATAGATTGAGGAATCTCTTCCTTGAAGGCCTATCCAAGGGTTGTGAAGAAAAGCCCTAAAACACGTGGAAAAAAGTCAAGTCCTTTCATTTTACCCCCACCTGTACTCTCTGTGGTATTCATCTGTCATAATTCCCTCCCATTTCAAAGCCCTTTTTCTTTAAGAGCCATTTTATATCATATAATTTAGAACCACTTCTTTCCCTTTTTTTAACTCATGTGTTTTTAAAAAAAATCTTCTGAAATGCACTTTTAAGCCCTACTGTTCATTTTTCCAACTGATATTTGAAATTTTTTTCCCCTCTGACTAGATTTGCTTTGATGCAGCAATTCTGTACAGTAACGGATATTCATTTACTTTTAATCAACATTTATTGACTTAAAATAGTGTTCTGGGCTTCCCTGGTGGCGCAGTGGTTGAGAGTCCGCCTGCCGATGCAGGGGACACTGGTTCGTGCCCCGGTCCGGGAAGATCCCACGTGCCGCGGAGCGGCTAGGCCCGTGAGCCATGGCCGCTGAGCCTGCGTGTCCGGAGCCTGTGCTCCGCAACGGGAGAGGCCACAACAGTGAGAGGCCCGTGTACCGCAAAAAAAAAAAAAAATAGTGTTCTAATTGTAGGATAGAGATGATTTCATTTTTTTTCACAGAACATTACAAATGTGTTTAAATTTTTTTTTAACTTTATTACGGACAGAGGAATGGACAACCCATGAATTCATGCCCTAGCTTCAGCAGTTATTAACAAGTTTTCAATCTTATTTCATCTATCCTCATTGACCTCTGCATCCCCCACCCTTGAAGTATTTTAAAGCAAGTCCCAGATATCATACGTTTAAATACTATTAAATATATAAGTTGCTTTTCACAGTTTCTTCTATTTAAAATTACTACTCTGATGCATCTTTATTTAGATGGATATTTTCATATTTGATGATCAGATATGAGATTCCTGGGCCAAAAAAGTTTAAACCCTTTAAAGCTCCTGATATTCTAGCACAGAAATGCATGATCCAGGGAAGCTGACTTATCCAAATCAATTGAGACAAGTATTAATTATTGATTAGTTAATTGGAAAGGGTAAAGTGAAAAAGTATGATATGCCACAAGTATTTTATTTTAACTGAAAACATTTAATTACAGATTTTTTTACCCATATTCTGATGTTAGGGCCTGGCATTTTCTCTGAAAATGGGTTCCCTATTTGGAGTTCTGCCTTATTTTTCATACATATTAAACCCATAAGGCATGAATCACAATTTAAGCTTTCAGTTTTTTACATGAAGGGACAACATAAAGATTCTTGCAACTGGTGTGAATAGAGAATCTTCTAGGGCTGTGCTGTCCATATGGTAGCCACTAGCTACATGTGGCTATTTAAGATAAACTTTATAAACTAATTAAAATTAGATAAAAAATTTAATTCTACAGATGCACTAGCCATGTTTCATGTGCTCAGTAATCATATGTGGCTACTGGCTACCATATTGGACAGTGCAGATTCAGAGCATTTCCAGCTTTTCAGAGAGTTCTGTTCCATTTCTATCATTCTAGACAGTTCCTCTCCTCTGCACAAGGTTTTCACTATTGATTTCTCTCCATATAATTCAAGAGCAATTTTTTTTTGTGACTAGCCTGTCTAAAGTCTTCCCAGAACATTCTACTTATTTTTTTGTGTTTTAAAAACCTCTTTTTACTAGGTAAAGTAATGACATAAAAAAGAATATATGTAAATTTTAAAGCCTAACAACAAAAAAAATCTGTGACCCTGCCATACATCTCAAGAACCAGCATACTTCACAATGCCACTGCACCTAACTTGTGCTCATTTTTTATTCTGTTTTACTGCCCCACCAATGTCCCCATAGCACCTATGATTTTTGTGCTTATTCTTCCTTTGACCCTTTTACGTGATTTAATAATTTTAGTACCCATAAGCAATGGATTTAGATTTTTTGTTATTGAATATTATAAAAATGGTTTCATACTATATGGAGCTTTCTCTAACCCAATTTTTTTCACCTAAAATTTTTTTTAGGTGATTTTTTTTCATCCATGTCTTTGCATGTGGCTGTGGTTCATTAATTTTCATTGTAGTCTATTATCCCATTATGTGCCACATATGTATCACAATTTATGTGTCTGTTCTCTTGGTCAGTGGAATTTGGGTTCTTTTGAACTAAATTGCTATGAATATTCTTGTAAATCTCTATTGTTGCTCATGTGTATGAATTTCTCTAGGATATATACCTAGAAGTGGAATTTCTAGTTCATAGGGTATGTAAATATTCAATTTTTCAAGATAATGGCAAATTTTTTTTTGAAAGTAACTGTACCACTCTGCTTTTCCAGTACCAGAATTTTCTTTGATGCATTTCCTCATTTACACTTAGAATTTATAATCACACTTTATAATTTGTGCCAATGCAGTTGCCCAGAGTGAAACACAAGGTTAGGGCACAGTCCTCCAGATTGCCAAATTTGCCCAAGACTTCTGACACCAGCTGAAAGTTTAGGAGTCCACAGGGTCAACCTCATTTCAGATCAGCTGGCTACAAATTTGGGGATCTTCGTGGACTCCCTCAAATTTTATAATTCACGAGAACAACTCACAGAACTCAGGAGAGCACTATACTTATAATTAGTTTTATTACAGCATAAGAATACCAGCAAAAGGATTAGAACCAGCCAAAGGAAGACACACATAGGGTAGAATCTGAGAGGGTTCCCAAATGCGAAGGTTCCATGTCCTCAGGGATGCTTAGCCCTCACGTCATTGATGTGACAATACACATGGAATATTGCTAACCTAGGATGCTCACCTGATTTTCAGTGTGCAAAGTTTTTATCAAGGCTTTATTACATAGGCATGGTTGAGTTATCACCCATGTGGTTGAACTCGGCCTCCAGCTCCCTACCCTTCTATGGAGGCTGATTTCACCTGGCCCAAAGACCCTGCTCTCTAAATATATGGTTCATCTTTCTGGCATGGGCAGCTGCCAACAGGAGTAGGTGTGGTCCAAGGGGTTCACTATGAGTAACAGAGACACTCCTATCACTTGAGAAATTCCAAGGCTTTAGAGGTTACCTCTCAGGAACCAGGACAGAGGCCAGACCTCTCTTTAGGAAAAGTTAATTCTTCACTATACAATAGTGAATGTGAAGTTCTACATTTTCCTAGTTTTTATCAATTAGGTTAAATGTTTTTTAAAAAAATGTATATTTGTTATATATACTTTCTTTTTATGTAAAATTTTGCCATCTTTTCCACTAGATTGTTTAGGTTTATTTTCTTAATAATTAATTAATTTGCAGGAGTTATTTATTTACTTACTTAAAATTGTGTTAAAACAATGAATAACAAACGTATTCCATTTTAACCTTTTTTGAGTGTAAATTCAGTGGCATTAAGTACATTCACATTCTGTTGCAACCATCACTGTATTCATTTCCACAACTTTTTCATCTTCCCAGAATGAAACTATGTACTTATTAAATAATAACTCCCAATTCCTCTTCCCCACCAGGGCCTGGCAACCACCATTCTACTTTCTGTCTTTATGAATTTCACTATTCTAGATATCTCATATGAGTTGAATCATACAATGTTTGTCTTTTTGTGTATGGCTTATTTCACTTAGTACAATGTCCTCAAGTTTCATCCATGTTCTGGCATGTGTCAGAATTTCCTTTTTAAGGCTGAATTCTGTTGTATGTATTTACCACATTTTGTTTATTGATTCATCCATCAGCAGACATTTGGGTTGCTTCCATCTTTTGGCTATTGTGAATAATACTTCTAGGAACATGGGTGTACAAATACCTGTTTGAGTCCCTGCTTTCAAGTGTTTGGGTATATACCCAGAAGTGAAATTGCTGGATCATATGGTAATTGTATGTTTAATTTTGTGTATACACACACACACACACACACACACACACACACACACACACATTTTCTTTATCCATTCATCCATTGATGAACACTTAGCCTGTTTCCATGTCTTGGTTAATGCTGTGGTGAATATGGGGGTACATATATCTTTTCAAATTAGTGTTTTCATTTTTTGGAAAAATACCCAGAAGAATTGTTGGATCATATGTAGTTATATTTTTAATTTTCTGAGGAACCTCCATACTGTTTTCCATAGTGGCTGCATCAATTTACATTCCCATCAGTAATGGCAAGGGCTCCCTTTTCTCTACATCCTTGACAACACTTGTTATATTCTTTTTGATAATGGACATTCTAACAGGTGTGAAATGATATCTCATTGTGGGTTTTTTTTTGGCCCGTCTCACAGCTTGCGGAATCTTAGTTCCCAGATCAGGGATTGAACCGGGCCCCAGCAGTGAAAGTGCCAGGTCCTAACCACAGGACTGCCAGGAAATTCCCCACTGTGGTTTTGCTTTGCATTTCACTGACACTTGGTGATGTTGAGTATCTTTTCATTTACCTGTTGGCCATCTGTATGTCGTTGGAAAAATGTCCATTTAGATCTTCTACCCATTTAAAAAAAGAAAAATTTATTTATTTATTATTTTTATTTTTGGCTGCATCAGGTCTTAGTTGCAGCACGTGGGATCTTCACTGCAGCGCACCAGCTCTGCATTGTGGCACTCGGGCTTGTCTCTAGTTGTGGCTCGTGGGTTCCAGAGTGTGTGGGCTCTGTAGTTGAGGCACATGGGCTTTCTAGTTGTGGCTCGCATCTTCAGTAGTTGAGGCATGCGGGCTCAGTAGCCCCGTGGCATGTGGGATCTTAGTTCCCTGACCAGGGATCAAACCCGCATCCCCTGGATTGGAAGGTGGATTCTTAACCACTGGACCACCAGGGAAGTCCCTCTTCTGCCCATTTTTAAATCAGATTGTTTTATTTATTTTTTTTACTATTGAGTTGTATGAGTTCTTTATGTATTGAGATTTTGGATACTAACCCCAGATATATGATTTGCATATTTTCTTCCATTCAGTAGGTTCCCTTTTCATTTTGTTGACCGTTTCCTTTGCTGTGCAGAAACTTTTTTTTTGATGTAGTCCTACTTGATTATTTTTGCTTTTGTTGCTTTTGGTGTCATTGGCTCTGCCATTTAATAGCTGTGTGACTTGGCAATTCACTTATCCTCTCTGGGCTTCTACTTTCTCATTTGTAAATATAGATAGTGATACCTACTTATAGGATTCTTGTGAGGATTAAATGAGTTCAAATATGTATAAAGCAGTTAGAATAGTGCCTGGCCCATGGCAAGCACAGTTTGTTAGCTATTATTTTCTCTTTTCTTTTAGTTCTTATTCTTGAAATTTCATCATACCTAATTAACTTAAAGTGTAAATCAGTATATTTATCATAATCTTCTCAAGTAATATAAAGATTTTAAAATGTTATAATTCCAGTTCCCCATCTTCTGGCTCATATGCTATTATTATTCAGAATTTTAATGTTATTAGTTAAACATTATTATTGTTTCATTACATTAATTGTAAACAATTATTGCTTACACTTTTCTTTCTTTCTTTTTTTTTTTTTTTGTGGTACGTGGGCCTCTCACTGTTGTGGCCTCTCCCGTTGCGGAGCACAGGCTCCGGACGCGCAGGCTCAGCAGCCATGGCTCACGGGCCCAGCCGCTCCGCGGCATGTGGGATCCTCCCGGACCGGGGCACGAACCTGTGTCCCCTGTATCGGCAGGCGGACTCTCAACCACTGCGCCACCAGGGAAGCCCGCTTACACTTTTCAAAGTCTTACTTTACACTTTCTTCTTAGTTATTCTTTCTGGGATCATTTTCATTTTTTCTAAAGTACATCCTTAGAAGTTTCTTTCTGTTCATGATAAATTCTTGCAGTTCTATTCATCTGAAAATGATCAAAATGAACAGAATTGAGTTAACCATGAACAGAAAGAAACTTCTAAGGATGTACTTTAGAAAAAATGAAAATGATCCCAGAAAGAAAAATTCATCAGTTCTGAATAAAAAAAGCTATTACATCTTTGAATATAGTTTCAACCCTGTTCTTTTTTGGAAGACAGATAAGATCTTTGTCCTTTCTTCATGACTCTTAACTTTGCTTTCATATTTCTAGTCTCTTTTCCTCTATATAGTATGTGATATAAAATTTCTCCAGATAAGTCATCTAGTCACTGATTCTCTCATGAGTTGTATCTGATTTGCTACTTAATCTGTCCAGGGAGATTTTGTTGTTGATTCCTTTCCTTCCCTTTCTCATAGTTTATATGCTAAAGAAACTGGACCATCTGTCCTGTTATTTAACTTGTACCTCTCTCCCCTTTATTCCCTATAAGCAAACTGTATTAGTATTGTGCGTTTTATCAGGAAGCATTTAATGTCCATTTGTTTCTCTTTCTGTGGTGTTAGCAGCCATTTCATCCTCTAAAAATTACCAAAGAATTAAAAAATTGTTATTATAAACTCATGGATTAAAAAAAAATATTTGGTGTTTCATCAGTTATTATCCTTAAATATATGCTCAAATTGTCCTGTATTTGACCAGTGGGAGCCTCTTCAGATTCGTTCCTGAGTCCTTTTGAGATGACCCTAGGAAGTCTTTGATAGCTTCTTTGCTTTTCTTTTCTTTTTTTTTTTTTTTTAACATCTTTATTGGAGTATAACTGTTTTACAATAGTGTGTTAGTTTCTCCTTTACAACAAAGTGAATCAGTTATACATATACATATGTTCCCATATCTCTTCCCTCTTGCGTCTCCCTCCCTCCCACCCTCCCTATCCCACCCCTCTCATGGTCACAAAGCACAGAGGTGATCTCCCTGTGCTATGCGGCAGCTTCCCACTAGCTATCTAATTTACATTTGGTAGTGCATATATGTCCCTGCCACTTTGCTCCAGGGCTCACAATATACATTTTCTGCCCTTTCGCTGAGATGCTCCAAGGAGCCCTGATTCTTTGGAGTGAGAAATAGTATTTAGAGACAGCAATCTAGTCATTAGCCTGCTCATGCTGCTGGATTGATCACTGTTTCTAAGAAGTCAATGTATGAAACTAGGAAGTATTTGAAAAAAACACGTCTTGAGCAGGCTCAGCAGCCATGGCTCACGGGCCCAGCCGCTCCACGGCATGCGGGATCTTCCCGGACTGGGGCACGAACCCGCGTCCCCTGCATCGGCAGGCGGACTCTCAACCACTGCGCCACCAGGGAAGCCCCATCCATTGACTTTTTCTTTCTTTTTTTTTTTTCCATTGACTTTTAAATTTCATTTTTTTTTATTTTCAAAGTTCCATTTGGATTTTTTAAAAAAATTTCTCTGGTCATTTTGTTAATCAGTTGTTATTCTCATTTTTTAAAAAAACTAAACTTTTTAGATTAATAGAAAAGTTGTAAAGATAGTGCCAAGAGTCCCCACATACCCCACACCATTTCCCCTATTATTAACAACTTTTATTTGTACATTTGTCATAATTAACGAACCAATACTGATCCATTATTTTTAACGAAAACCCATATTTTACTCAGATTTCCTTAGTTTTTATCTAATGTCTTTTTTTTTTTTTTTTTTTTCTGTTCCAGGATCCCATCCAGGATACCACATACATCTAGTTGTCATGTCTCCTTAGGCTCCTCTTGGCTGTGACAGTTTCTCAGACTTTCCTTGTTTGTGATGACCTTGACAGTTCTGAGCAGTATTGGTCAGGTATTTTGTAGACTGTCTCTCATTGAGACTTGTCTAGTACTTTTTGCATGATTAGACTGGGGTTATGGGTTTTTGGAAGGAAGACCACAGAGGTAAAGTGCCATTCTCATCACGTGATATCACAGGTACATACTGTCAACATGACTTACCACTGATGATGTTAACCTTGCTTACCTGGCTGAGGTAGTGTTTGTCAGGTTTCTCCACTGTAAAGTTACTCTTTTATTCCCCCCTTTCCATACTATATTTTTTGGAAGGAAGACACTATGCACAATCCACACTTAAGGAATAGGAATTATGTTCTACCTCCTTGGGACAGAGTATCTACATAAGTTATTTAAAATTCTTCTGCTTAGGAGATTTGTCTTTTCTCCTCCACTTATTTATTTATTCAGTAACTTATTTATATCAGTATGGAATCATGAATATTTGTTTCATATTATGAGTTATAAATTTAATACTACTTTATTTACTTCGTTGCTTTGGCCTTGGGGAGCTCTTTCAAGTGGCTTCTTTGTCTCTTTGAACCCCATCACTCTGGGTTTTTGGAAGCATTTCTTTACTTCGGGTATACGAGATGCTCCAAGCTCCTCATGTATATTTCCTGTCCCAGCCCTAGAATCAGCAACTTCTTGAAGGAGCCCTGGTTTTATTTATTGGAGAATATTATTAGAAATCAAGATCTGGGTACTTGATGTACTTGTTGATACTTGGGTACTTCTCACTTTTTGACTCCATCTTTTAAAAAAAATATATAGTGAATTTTAATATATTTTATATATTTTCTCTCCTAGTATCTGAAGTGGCTGGTGGTTAAATCTTCTGTTTGTTATTTCTGCTAATGCTAATACCTGGTGGTTTATTTCTGCTAGTCTTACTTTTGATTGTGACTTTCTACGCGCCTCAGTTTGAAAGGTGGGAATCTTGAAGGATCTGGGTTCAAAGCATTACTCTAGGAGATTATTTACTCGTTTCTGCCAGAGACCAGGTCTATTCTTTAATTAATTTCTCAGCTTGAGGTGTCCATGACAGGTAGTGTAAATTTGAACTCCAATCTTATGTGAGGATGGATGTTAATTATTAATTCTCAGGTGAGACTCTTTTTTTTTTTTTGATGGTGGTAGTGGTGGTGAAATCTAGAACCATAGCTGAGGAGAGCAGATTAACCTGTTAGTCCCTTATCTGGCAGGAGACTGTTTTTCCTAGCCCACCCTTTAACTCTGGGTTTGGCTTCTTTGAAGACCTGGGTTTTATGCTGTAGTCTCAGGTTTCGTTCTTCACTTTGTGTGGTTTGAGACTTAACCTTGTTCCTTCACATGGACATCAATCCACAAAGGCTCTTGGTTTCTGTTGGGATGCCCCACAGTAAGGTGGTTTCAGTTCTTAGGTTTGCTTTGCCACTCCAGTTTCAGTTTTCTTTTCTGTGTTTAGTATGTTTATATTGTTTTTGCTTTTAGGAATTTCCTTTACTTTCTTGAGCGCTCAATGGCAAGGTTAAAGATACCTTTATTTTGATATATCCAGCATTTAGCAGTTTTGCAACATAAGACTACTTTTCATGATAGATAAAGTGTACCATACTGCTAAAAGCAGAGGTTGCAGTGAGAGAGATGAGGAAGAATGTCAGTACCTGTAATGTCTGCAAAATACTAGAAACAATCTAAATGTCTCTCAGCATCAGAATAGATCAATAAATCATCCTGTTTCTATTGTATGCTAAATAAAACTGTACTGCCATGAAATGGATGAATTATAGCTAATATATCAAGCTAATCATAAAAACAGTCACAGAATACCAGTAGTATGAGGCTATTTATATATAGTGTTCAAATGTTGTCATACTGCACAGTATCTTAAATAAGAATTCACATATATATAGTAAAACAATAATAAAAGGAAAGAGAATGAGAAATACAAATTTCAAAATAGTGGTTACCTATAGGGTACAGGAAAGCAGAACAATTTGCTTTGGGAGGGATATTCAAGAAGCATCAATAATATTTGTAATGTTTTATTTTTTAAGCTTAGTAATGGATACATAGTATTCATTTCATTATTCTGCATACCTTTTAAATATGTGTATATACAAATGCACAAAACACTCATTTTGTATGTATTTCTTAACAAAAAATACTTTCTGACTAATGAAGCTAAAAGGAGAGGAATAAGGTGACTAATTGGGATGCTGTGTTAGTAATTCACACATAAGATGATGATAGGTTAGACTAGGGGTCAACAAACTATGTATGGCCTGTGAGCCAGCTGCCTATTTTTTGTAAATAAAGTTTTATCAGAACATAGCCACACCTATTCACTTATGTGTTGTCTTTGGCTATTTTTGCACTACAGTGGCCAAGTTGAGTAGTTGCAATGGGGACTGTGGCTTGCAGGCCTAAAATATTTACTCTCTGGCCCTTAAAGAAAAAATTTGCTGACGCTTATGATGTTAACAGTAGAAATGTTGAGAAAATGATTAGATTCAGGATTTTTTTTTAAGGTTAAGCCAGAAGGATCAATAGTAGCTGGATATGTGAGCTTCTGGCAGAGTGGAGAGGGTAGAGCTGGGAATCATCAGCAGATGGACAGTTTATTAAGCAATAAGACTGAACGAGATCACTTGATAAATGAGTGAAATATTGAGAGGAGAAGAGTGTCAAAGACTGTTCTCTGAGCCATTCTTCCACTTAGAAGTCAGGAAAGGAGGATGGTCCTGGTTTTCCCAATTATGGAGTTTTCCAGAATGTGGGACTTTTCAGTGCTAAAACCAGGACAATCCCAGGCAAACTGAGATGGTTGATTACCCTAGATGGTATCTAAAAGGAGAATGAGAAAGACTGGTGAGCAAAGTAGAAAATGACCAAGGTAAGTATGGATGTACCAGTAGATAAACTGTCACACATTGCTGGAAGAACAGTAACTGACCACTAGAGTTAACAAAAGGGAGGGTTTTGGTGGTCTTAGAAAGAGTGTTTTTTCAGTGGAGTTATGAAACAAAAATCATTCCCGATTAAAATGGCTTTAAAAAAAGTGGAAGAGAATTCTGGGAAAATGGTGGCTGTGAATGTGTAATGTTTTTGCTTTCCTTGAATCCTCCCCATCTCCCACCAAACAAAACAAACAAACCACATAAGAGAGAAACTAAGAGAGCAAAATAAAAATTCACAGGTAACATCTACATCAAAGCTAAGTGACAAGTCACCCCCTCAAACCCTACAAGAAGATTAACTGGGAATAAACTGACAGCCCTAGGACCCTTTTGGTGTCTGCAGCTTTATTGGATGAAGTAGAAATAAAAGCAAGGGAGTATCTGACAACTCTGAGAAGAAGAGAACCCTCAAATCATAAATTTACTCACTAGAAAGTACAGCAGCAGCTGAAACTGGAAGTCATCCTTCTATAGGCAGGTAAGTGCAAGGTAAATACAGCACAGCTAAAGTCTGGGCCTCTTAAACTCTAGAATCCAAACCACAGATGCCTTTCAGGACAACATCTACTACTCAGGAGACATTTCTGGTAGTAGAATCCAAATTGAACAACAGGACAGGGATGATAGTGGCAAAGGAAGAAGGTGGTCTAGATAAAAGTGGGGGAGGGGAGCAGAGGAGGCATATTTCAGGAAGTGTTTAAGACTACAGTTTTAAGCACTCATAGAAAACCACAAAGAGGGACCTTCAATGCTACAAAGCTATAAACTCTACCCTGGCCCAATTTTTCCTCCTAAATGTAGAATAACACCCATTTCAATTAAAAATGAGTAAGTATTAAAATGGAATATTAAAAAGTATTCAGTTACCATATTATCCAGCAATACCATTTCTGGGCATATACCCAAAAGAATTGAAAGGAGGGGCCCAAACATATTTGTACACCCATGTTCATAGCAGCATTATTCACAATAGCTAACATGGGGGAGCAACCAAGATGTCCATCAACAAATGAATGGATAAACAAAAATGTAGTATAAACAGACAATGAAATATTATTCAGCCTTAAAAAGGAAGGTATACTGACACATACCACAACATGGATGAACCGTGAGGACATTATGCTAAGTGAAGTAAGCCAGTAACAAAAAGACAAACTGATTTCATTTTCTAAGGTATCTAGAGTACAGACTTGGAGAGAGACTTTGTTTAGTGGGCACAGAGTTTCAGTTTTGCAAGATAAAAAAATTCTCAAGATTGGTTGTACAACAATGTGAATATACTTAACACTAGTGAACTGTACACTTAATGGTTAAGACGGTAAATTTTATGTTATGTATATGTTACCACCATTAAAAAGAAAAGGATGATGGGCCAAAAAAAGTGTCAGTACAAATGAAGGCATAAAATTGGAAACAGAGGAGTGAAAAACAGGATGCACATAGAAGACAAATAATAAAATAGTAGACCTGAATCCAAACACATCAATAATTACATTAAATGCCAATGGACTAAATACACCAAGTAAAAGAGAATGTCCAAATGGATAAAAATTCATGACTGAAGTGTGTGCTATTTATGAGAAACTCACTTCAGATATAGGTAGATTAAAAGGATAGAAAAAGATACATTAAGCAAACACTAATAAAAAAGAACTGGAATGGTAATACTAACAGGAAACAAAGACTAGAGAGCAAAGAAAATCACCAGGGATAAAGAGGGACATTACATAATGATAAAAGGGTCAATTCACTGAGAAGGCATAATAATTCTCAATGTGTATATCTAACAAGAGAGCTCCAAAATATATGAAATAAAAACTGACAGAACTGAAAGGAGAAATAATTAAATCCACAATTTTATATAGACTCCAACTTTCTAAGTAATTGGTAGAACTAGTAGACAGAAAATCAGCAAGTATATGGAAAAACTAAATAATGCAATCATGCAAATGAATATAATCAACATTTATAGTATACTTTACCCAACAATATTAGCATACACACTCTTTTCAAGTGTGCATAGAACATATCTTGGATCATAAAGCAAACTTTAAATTTAAAAGAATTGAAACCATACATCTTATGTCCTTTGACATAATGGGATTAAATGAGAAATCAATAACAAAGATAAGAGGCAAACCTCCAAACACTTAGAAATGAAACAAGACAACTCTAAATAGCCTATGAGTCAAAGAGGAAGACTTGAACAGACACTTCATCAAAGAGGATATATGGATAGCAAATAAACACATGAAAAGATGTTCAACACCATTAGTCATTGGGAAAATGCATATTAAAACCATGATGAGAAACTAAACACCTATTAGAATGGCTAAAATAAAATATATTGCCAGTACTAGGTACTGGCAAGGATACTGAGCAACTGGAACTCTCATACTTTGCTGGAAGGGATGCAAAATGGTACAGTAACTTTGGAAAAGAGTTTAGCAATTTCTTATGAATTTACACATACACAACCCAGCAATCCTACTCCTGAGTATTTACCCTAGAGAAATGGAAACTTGCATTCACACAAAAGCCTATACAGGGTTATTTGTAGTAGCTCTGTTCATAATTGCCCCAAACTGAAAACAGCCTAAATGTCCTTCAGCATGTGAATGACACATCCATACAATGGAATAGTACTCAGCAGTAAAAAGGAATGAGCTATAAGTACATGAAGGTACTTGCATGAATCTCAACAGCATTATGCTGAATGGGAAAAAAAATCTCTAAAAGTTACATACTGTATGATTCCATTTACATAACAATCTGGAAATGAAAAAAAAATCGTAGAGATGGAGAACAGATCAGTGTTTGCCAGAGATTAGAGACTAGGGGAGGGAGGGAGTATAAAGTGATAGCTTGAGGGAGGTTTGGGGGTGATCGAATTATTCTGTATAATTATTGTGGTTATATGAATCTCTACATGTATTAAAATTCATAGAACTATACACAAGAAAGCTTTGCTCTGTTAAACTTTAAAAATTTAAATAAAAGCAATAGGAAAAGATTCTGGTTTAACCTTGCATAAAATTGCTATAAAAGAGATTAAAGAATAAAACAACATTCCTATAGACAGTGAGAGGCACACCAGCACACGTCATATGTACAAACAGTCATAATGTTTCAAAACTAGCTAAAAATGTCAGAAAATGATAGACACTCTGAAAGAACAATAAAACAGAATTAGAAAAACTCAGATATGAGGCAACTGGAGAAAAAAAATTAAAGATGGTGACAGACTCAGGAAAGAATTAGAAATAAAATAAAAAATCATTTCAGAGGTGAAGACCAAAGTAGAAGGGAAATAAAAATGAAAATGTGCAACAAATAATGCCTTGGGAGAAACAGGAGATGGAAAGGAGAAAAATTTCAAAATCAAGAAGAAATTAAGGGCTTCCTTGGTGGCGCAGTGGTTGAGAATCAGCCTGCTAATTCAGGGGACACGGGTTCGAGTCCTGGTCTGGGAGGATCCCACATGACGCGGAGCAACTGGGCCCGTGAGCCATAACTACTGAGCCTGCATGTCTGGAGCCTGTGCTCCGCAACAAGAGAGGCCGTGATAGTGAGAGGCCCGCGCACTGCGATGAACAGTGGCCCCTGCTTGCCGCAACTAGAGAAAGCCCTCGTGCAGAAACAAAGACCCAACACAGCAAAAATAAATAAATAAATAAATAAACTCCTAAAAGAAAAAAAGAAGAAATTAAGAAGGAGAGAAAAAGGATGAGAGAGAAAATGATATAGAAGATAGGCAGTGAGAATCTAACATCTTCATTAAGAGTTCCAATAAGAGTTTAATGGAACAAACAATTGCCAAAAATGACTCAAGATAACTAAAATTAAGAACAAAAGGACTGAAGCCATGTTTTGAAAAAGTACACCATGTATCCAGGAAGATCATAACTTTCGCATCCAGGCATAAAGACCAAGTCACTTAAAAGGAAAGGAAAATCAGATTATCATCTGGCCTTTCTACAGGAAAGCTTTATTCCAGAAGACAACGTCTATTTTTCTATTTAAGTTATACAAAGACATGAATTTTGAGCTAAGAATTTTTTACCTAGCCAAATTGTTATATATATATGCAGAAGCTCAAGGAGTATTATTCCTCTAAACCCTTCCCAAGGGATCAACCCGAAAATGAACTTCAGAAAACAGAAATAGAGAGACATCAACCTAAGGACTGGGTTGAGTATTAAGTATATAATAACCTGTATATGTAATACTAAGTGGTGGTATTAAGGGAGAGAGTATAGTATTATTGCTTAGGTATAGTATATCTATATATAGTTATAATTATCTAAGAAGTAGGGTGAGAATGTGAGGGGTATATGAAAAGTACAACAAGCTTGTAAATTACCTTATAGATATTAACAGAGGAAGTAAGTATTTCAAATCAGACCCTAGGGAAGGGATAAGAGGTTAATAATTATTTTCAATATGTCTCTGGGCTTCCCTGGTGGCGCAGTGGTTGCGCGTCCGCCTGCCGATGCAGGGGAACCGGGTTCGCGCCCCGGTCTGGGAGGATCCCACGTGCCGCAGAGCGGCTGGGCCCGTGAGCCATGGCCGCTGGGCCTGCGCGTCCGGAGCCTGTGCTCCGCAACGGGAGAGGCCACAGCAAAGGGAGGCCCGCATACCACAAAAAAAAAAAAAAAAAAAAAAGTCTCATATTAGGAAACAAGTAGGTAATAGCAGAGAGAGGAGGAGGACAACAGTTATTATATAAACTTATCAGGATAAAAATAAGCATTGGATCAAAAGTGTAAACGACTAAATATGAAAAGATATGCCCCAAAATAGAGAATAAGTAAAATGGTATACATAGAGAAAGACTGTATAGATAAAAGATATGTATGTGTGCATGTTCGAGTGTTTATGTGTCATAAATCAAAATGATAGAACTAAGGCCAAACAGTGATTATACTAAAACATGCTGTTATTTATCTAAAACAGGAAGGATATTGTATTTTTTAAAGTGTTTTTTAGAATAAGACAACAGAGATCCCAAACGACACAATAGAACAGTTAGACTTAATTGATATATACAGGACACTACATTCAAACCGCCCCCGCCCCCGGAATACACATTCTTTTCAAGCATGCATGGAACATTCTCTAGGGTAGACCACTAGTACGACACAAAACAAGCCTCAAAAAATTTAAGAGAATATAAATTATTTCAAGCATCTTTTCTGACCACATTGTCATGAAAGTAGAAATCAACTACAGAAAGAAAAATGAAAAACAACAACAACAAAACAAACACCTATTAGACGGAGACTAAACAACATGCTACTAAAAAAACCAATGGGTCAATGAGGAACTCAAAGAGGAAATCAAAAAATACCTCAAGACAAATGACAATGAAGATACAACCATACAAAAATCTATGGGATGCAGCAAAAGCAGTCCTAAGAAGGAAGTTCATAGCAATACAGGCCTTCCTCAAGAAAAACAGAAAACAAAAAAAACCCAAGAAAAATCTCAAATAAACAACCTAACCTACCACCTAAAAGAATAGAAAAAGAAGAACAAACAAAACTTAAAGTCAACAGAAGGAAGGAAATAATAAAGATCAAAGAGGAAAAAAATAAAGTGTTTTTTAGTTGTTACTTTGTACAAGGGGAGGGAAAGTAATGGGATGAAGAGGATTTCTTTCATTATACTTTATTTTGTAGATTTGAGTTGGGAACTATAATAAACATCTTACACAATTATAAAACAAAATTAACTTTAGAAAAATCCCTGAAACCAAAAGAGAAAGGAAACAATTCAATCTAAATGTGTATCCATTGGTTATATACCCTAAGAAGAAAAGACACTATCTAAAAACCCCACCGTAATGTTTTTAGTAACCATACTAGTGGTAGCAGTGCTGATATTGTTAGGTTCTGTGGAATAAAATAAATGAGCAATTTAGTTGGAGTCTTTGAAAACTGAGACTGTCAGTACAGGAGAAAGGAAATACAGATGTAAGATTGATAACATTAAATAGAAACCCTGTAGTCCTGAATATGAATTGGAAGGATTATTCTGAACTCAGGCTATATTTTATCTTTAATTATATATCTTAAAGATTAAAAGAGACTTAGAGATAGCAACCAGTCTCATTTACAGACCTCACATGGATCTTGATTCAAACAAACTGAAAAATACACATTTATAATTAGACAACTGGGGAAATAGGAAGACTAACTGGATATTTGATCTTAAAGAATTACTGTAAATTTTAGGTTTGATTGCTATATTAATATGCTTTTGCAAAAATGTTCTTGTCTTAGAGATTCATGCTGAAGTATTTACAGATGAAATAATAAGATGCCTGGAATTTGCTTCAAATTAATTTATGGATTGGCTGTGAGAAGTGGATGGATAAATAAGAGTGTCTATAAGTTGACTGTTTTTGAAGCTGAGTGATTGTTATATTGGGTTTTTTCCACTTTCAAAAGCTTACATTTTTCTATGGCAAACTATTTTAACACACAAAAAAATAGGAAGTGAGACAATGTGTGGATGGTGAGACAATGTGTAGATAGTGTGAAATTTTGTAAAACAGAGGACAAGGAAATGATTGGTAGCTGCAGGGGGTCCTAGAGTCAAGGAAGTTGTTTGTGTGTACATACCTTAAAGGAGATTTTAAGGAGTGTCTTTTGTGCTGATAGGACCAAAACATGAGAGCAGGAAAATTATTTGTGAAGGAGAGGGGATGGGGATTGCAGAAGCATATGCAAGAAAAGGTTATGTCAGAGAAGATAGTCTTCAGGATTCAGTTAAGGTATTGGCCTTGGACAGAAGCATTTTATCAGCAGGGGAAACAGATTATTGGAGTTTATGTACAGGTTGGTTGATTTGATTGCATGAGAGAAAATTCTCTCATTCTTACTTTTTTCCCCCCTTCTTCGTGAAATTATTAATCTGGACATAGCCAGGAGATAGTTTTGAGATCTTAGGAGAGAAAAGAGGTGGGGGAAATTTTCTCAGAGAGTGAGAAAATGAGAAATGTAGCAGAGGTGAGGGGAAATGCTGAGGGTCCATTTGAGTTGTGTGGTTATAAATGTATAATGAGAATAGTCAATGTGGTTGTGTGTTCCTTACCAGCCATTTTCAGCTACTCAGGTGGAGAAGAACAATAGGCAGAATTGGATTTAATCAGGTTGGGGACATAAATGCAAGACAATAGTTACAATGATGGACTGTGGAATTTAAGCTAGGTAAGGCCATCAGGGATATAATAGTGAAAATTAACATTGCAGATGATTGAGGGCATGAACAAGAGGGTGAATCTAGAATAATTTCCACCCTACTGCTTGAGTTTTGGTAGTCTTTTTGTTTGTTTGTTTGTCTTCATGCCTCACCCCTTTCACATTCGTCTCCTTTATGATAGAAAATTTTTATGAAATTTTCCACAATCACATTATGAAATTTACATTGATTTTTATGAAAAGCATATAGTTCAGGTGCAGGAAAACTTAATATCATTTTCCTTGCTCAGTCCTTGCCCCCCCTCTGCCTTTTTTCCCCCTGAATCTTCTTCCATAGTAATAAGAATGATAGAACCACTTTTTAAAAAATATATATGTTTTTATACAGCAGGTTCTTATTAGTTATCCATTTTATACATATTCGTGTATATATGTTAATCCCAATCTCCCAATTCATCCCACCACCACCACCCCCCTACCCCCACCACTTTCCCCCCTTGGTGTCCATACGTTTGTTCTCTACATCTGTGTCTCAACTTCTGCCCTGCAAACTAGTTCATCTTAGAACCACTTCTTGAGCTCTTTATGCCAGGCACTTTACATGCATTATTCCTAATCTTTACAAGCCCATGGAATAGATATTTCTATATCTATTGTTATATGAAGAAATGGTGACTGAGATAGGTAAAAGTACTTTGTCTACATAGAAAGGTAATCATCAGCAGAGCTAGGGTCTGAAATCCTGGTCTGTCTGAATCCTGTGTTCTCACTAAATCCTCACTAAATCTCATTATTACTCTTTCTTTTACTCTGAATTATTTCTCAGCTTTTACTGTCAAATCACTCATTGCTAGGGACTGCCTGAGTTCTCTTCTATATTATTTCAAGGACAATCTTATAGCATTAGCACTAAATAATAGTTTTATTGGAGTCACAAAACACAAAAATATTTGTGTTGTAAACTTTCTATACTCACTCAGCATTTTAGAATATTCTGTCTGTTCCATTATCTAGATTTCCATTCTCCATCATTTCCTTCAGTTTACATTCAGCATACCCTTTGTTATAGAGTTTCTAGTCATCCAGTCTACTCACCTCATTCTACCAAATAGTTAGTGATCCTAGTCTCCCCAAATTCTCAAGTCCCTTTGCTTAACATTACATTGCCCTTTTATTATGCTTCAAACCTGTTATAATGCCTGGGAAGAAATAGTTTTCTGGGAGTTACAAATATAGTGGTTTTGGACATAAAGGAGGGAAGGGAAGCCCAGAGAAAAGGCCTGGAGGAACAAAATAGATTGTATATAGGATGGAAGGTTGAGTAATACTACAAATTCAAGTGAAGGGTAAAAGAAAAGGCACCTCAGTATAGTATGGTATAGATAGTCATAACTACACATAAATGGCAATGAGCACTGGTAGAAGTAAAGGGAGAAACAATTGGATAGATGGGTGGATAGGTATATATAATATCATTTTTCTATTTGCATCATTTAATAATCTAGTTTTGGTTGTGATTTTGTTTTAGTTTCTGAGGGAAGTAGTGAAGTAAAGAGCTTATGAAGTAAAGAGCTTATATTATCCTTTCAGTGATGTGAGAGAGATTAAAATCAGGGACATATGTTTAGAACTATTCTGTAATTATAAGTACAAATGATTGTTATAATCCTTAAATTCTCCCTACTTCCATATCTGTATAGTACTTCCTTTTATCCCTATAATAATTCCCTTTCATTCATCCAGTGATTCATTCATTAAACAATTATCTATGGAACACCTTTTATGACTAAAATGTTGGTTATTCTGTGTTGGGTGAAACAGCCATTGTTCCTGCCCCTTAAGAGCTTTAACATAAAGAAAATAAAAGATTACATATGAATAAGTAAGCGATTGTATAATTCTAAAATCCAGAACATTGCAGTGAGAGTGATGAGATAGAGAATGAAGAAGTGAATTTAAATAGGGTTGTCTAGCTCAAACTTTCTAAGGAAGTGACTTTTCACCTGAGACTTGAAGTCAGCTGTGAAAAGAGCTACGTTTAGAGAATTTCTAACAAATTGAACTGTCTGTGGAAAATTTTGAGAAGGTAAAGGACTTATTTCAGATGCTCAGAAGTGATGAATATTTGGTACATAATGAACACTGGGGAAAAGTGGGTTGAGAAGGTGTTGGATAGGATTTTGGTTGAGATATGTCAAAGATAAGATTATGGAGGATCTCATAAGTTGTGGTAAGGGAATTTGGATTTTATTCTAAGTGCAGGTGGAAACCATTGAAAAATTCTAGGTGGGATTGTTAAATTTTGTGCAAATTGGCTGGTTGAATGTATTAAACATAGGAAACGTAAGACCTATTGGTGTAAATTCTTATTTACTTGATTTGAGGTGATACACTGACATCCAATCTTTTAACAGACTATTTATGTGATTCTAATCTACACCTGAATTTGGAAAGTACTGACTTAACCTGTTTTCCTAACAGCCTTCCTCATCTTTCTTAAGTGTTTATGCTTTTGACTTCTTTTTCAAATTGAAGGCCTTGTATACCATCTTCACTTCTTAAGGACATTATTTTCAGTTTTTCCCCCATTTCTACCATAGAAATTTTATTTCTCCCCAAAGAGGAAACACCATATGTTTACTTTCTGATTATCTTTCAAACTTGGAGTTCAGATGCAAAACCAAGGAATTGTGTCTGCAAAAATAAATTTATGAAGTAACATCATCCCAATGGATGATAATGGAAACAAGTCATAGCCTTGTGGGCTCCAGTATCAGAGATGTCTGGGAATGCAAAGGCCAATTTGAGAGGCGACAGATAAATCAGGAGGGATATTTGGGGCAAGCATTGATGACTTGCAAAATGCCAACTTTCAGCCTATAAACATCTCTTATCCTACATCAGCAAATTTATCCTGGAGAGAAATTCTATAAATTCAAAGAATGTGGGGAGGCCTTTATTTATGGCTCAGGACTTATGGGACGGCATGGAATTCATATTGGTGAGAAACCCTATAACTGTAAGGAATGTGGGAAGGTCTTTAGTCATTTTTCCTATCTTACTGAACATCAGAGAACTCATACTGGTGAGAAACATTATGAATGTATGGAACATGGAAAAGCCTTTATTCATGGCTCACATCTTATTTCAACATCAGAGAATTCATATAGACGAGAAACACTATGAATGTTAGGAATGTGGGAAGGCCTTCAGACAATCTGCACACCTTACTTGACATCAGAGAATTCATACTGGTGAGAAACCCTATGGTTATAAGGAATGTGGGAAGGCCTTTAGACTGCATTCACAACTTGATCAACATCAGCGACTTCATACTGGTGAGAAACCTTATCAATGTAGGGAATGTGGGAAGGCCTTTCTTCGTGGCTCACAACTTACTGAACACCAGAGAATTCATCCTGGTGTGAAACACTATGAATGTAAAGAATGTGGGAAGACCTTTATTTGTGCCTCACAACTTACTCTACATCAGTGAATTCATACTGCCAAGAAGCCCTATAATTGCAAAGAATGTGGGAAAGCCTTTATCTGCAGCTCAGAACTTGCCTGACATCATAGCATTCATACTGGTGATAAACCCTATGAATGTAAGGAACGTGGGAAGACCTTTAGACAGACTGCACACCTTGCTCAACTCATACTCTAATATTACTTTTAGAGAATTCATACTCTAACTTTGCCATTCATTTGTCATAGAACTTCAGATTTCATGCTAGACTAAAATACAGTGGATGTGGCAGTTCCTTTTACCTAGTAGTATTCAGTTTATTCAGAACCAGAAAATTTGATACTGGGAAAAATTGATAATGTAGAAGAGTTTTCTATCATGACTCAAACCTTATTAAAATTCTACAGATTCACATTAGAGAATGTAGTGACTGAGAAAAGGCTACCATTTGCTATTTATGTGACATGAAGCAAATTATTTAACTTCTCTTGCTTAAATTTACAAACTGGTAAACTGTTGATAGTAGTATTATCTATTTGTAATAAAGAGTCTGACTCTAGTCTTGATGTCTGACCACTGATTTCTTTTAAGACCCATCTCCCCTATCCACTTTGGCCCCACATCTGGAAAGGCTGACAGGAAAGCCTGTGTGTACCTCATCCTTTGGGGCCAGTGGGAAATTTAAATTTTGCAAATTCCAGTCCACATCCATCCAGTCCCACCCACTGTCTAAAAGCCAAACTATTCTCTCTGCCTTATTCAAGCCATTCCAGACCTGCTTTTGCAGGCCCCACTCTGCCCAGAAGTCCCTTTGGTGACAAAATTTCAAAATCTCTTTGGACACTCTCTAGTTTGTGACCACTACAACTTTGAGATCTTTCTTCTCGTGTTCTTAGCTTACTAACTGGGTACAAACCACTTTAAATAGTGTGGGAGATAGTTCTGCTGCTTGTTGGCAAGATTGTGCTTTGAGTTGTGCTACTCTGTGCTACATTTGCTGTGTCCTGCAGAGCCTCCGTTATACATTTAATCAACCTGAGTCAACAGTTTTGATAATTGGTGCTTAGGGATGGGCTAACAGGATGGGGGCCCTCCTTAAGGTGGTCCTGGGTTGTGTGTCTTGGCCTAGATACATCTGTATGTGTCTTAGAATTGTGTGTCTCACTTCCAGCATAAGCTGTGACTGATGCTAGCCTCAGGGGAATGACTCAGCCTGTGACTGCTGGTTGTGTGTCTCAACTAGGCATTGGCCTCTGTTCTACAGAAATGTTCAGAGGGAAGACTGATACTCTGTACAATATATGCACCCATCAGCTGGTTGCTTGTGAAAGAGCAGTCATTAGATAGTGAAAAAGCAGTCATGGGGTTTGCTAAGGTCTGTACTCTTTAAGAGCAGATGGCTGACTAAGACCTTTAAATATTTCTGCTGCTGCTACCCATGCCTCTATCACAACCAAGATCCTGATCCTCAGGGTTATTTGGAAAAACACCTATGGTGCCCTGTGGCACAGACACTTATTAACAGATCAAACTACTGAAGCGAGTCCTCATTTCAAAATTGCCAGGGCTTCCTTCTACCACTGTAGAACCCTTACCAAAAGACATGGTATTGGTAACACTGCTGTTTGAGCTTTTCCAGTTATCTCGATAAGATCCCCAAGGAGCTCCAGGTTCTTCTATGACAAACTTTACCAAGCATTCAGTCTCCTCCTGGCCCAAACCCAGGTCCCTAAGGTGTAGGACCCACTGCCGCATTCTCTAACCTGAGTCCCTAAGGTGTAGGACCCACTGCCGCACTCTCTAACCTGAGTCAATGGGAACCTCCTTCGCCTCCTAGGGATGTAGCATGCCCCTGGGACCCCAGCCGCCACCCACAATCAACCCTATACAACCATGATGGTCCACTGGTCACCACACAATATATAACCTTTTATGGCCTTTATTGATAACCAGTTTCCAAATCATGGTCATCCCCAGAAACCCCACTAAATTTAAAGGAGGAACTCACTGTGTTCTTTGGGGCATTACTAGACATAAGATTAAAGGCAAACAAGTCCACCTTACCTTGACCTTATTATTGGCACAATAAGTTTGCCTAATTTTCCAGTGGTTATATCTCACACCCTCTTTGGATTTTCTTTTTTAAAAATAAATTTATTTATTTATTTATTTTTGGCCGCGTTGGGTCTTTGTTGCTGCACGAGGGCTTTCTCTAGTTGCGGCGAGCGGGGGCTACTCTTCGTTTTGGTGCGCGGGCTTCTCATTGCGGTGGCTTCTCTTGTTGCAGAGTACGGGCTCTAGGCACGCGGGCTTCAGTAGTTGTGGCATACGGGCTCTAGAGCGCAGGCTCAGTAGTTGTGGTGCATGGGCTTAGTTGCTCCGCGGCATGTGGGATCTTCCCAGACCAGGGCTCGAATACCAATGTCCCCTGCATTGGCAGGCGGATTCTTAACCACTGCGCCACCAGGGAAGCCCCTAGATTTTCCATTATTGGGATAGATGCTCTCCCCAGTCAAGTGGCCATTAGAATAAAATTTAAACTTTGGCCCTTATTGTCGCCTTCATCAAATGGGACCTTCTGGATATGCCCCAACCCCCATTAAAATTGTTGATATGGCCCAGTATAAATTGAAACAGGGCCTTTACGAATTGAGATCCTTTATACAAGATCTATTAAGAGAAGACATGATTATCTCCACTGTTTCTCCATTTTACAGCTCAATTTGGCCTGTCTTAAACCAGGAAAGAATGAATGATACCTTAAAGTGGATTACTACAACCTTAGTGCCATGGTCCCACCTATTAAAATGGGACCTAACAAAACTGAAATGACCAAAGGTGTACAAGCTTTCAGTTATAAGATGAGTAAGGTCTGGGGATTTAATGTATAGCAATGGTAACCATGCTGTGTTGTATACTTGAAATTTGCTAAGACAGTAAATCTTAAGTGTTCTCACCACATACACACACAAAAAGGTAGCTATATGAGGTGATGGATATGTTAACTTGATTGTAGGAATCATGTATATACACATATATGTCTATATATACACATGTATATATACATATATATGTACACATGTATATATAATATGTGTATATTTATATATAAAATCATGTATATATACATATATAAATATATTTATATAAAAATAATGTAAAAAATAAAAAAAATGTTGTATACTTTAAATATATATTTAAATATAGACAATTTTACTTGTCAATTTTACCTTAATAAAGCTGGGATGGGGGAAGAAATGACCAACACCATTCAATCTTCCACTGCCAAATACTTTGCTTTTATAGATTTGGCTAATATGTTCTATTCAGTCCCAATTTCAACAGTCCTTTCTGTTCAAATTCAGCTTTGAAAGGGAGGCAATACATTTTTACTTGGTTGCTCATGGATACCTAAGTAGCCTGGCTGTTGCATACAGTCTCTGCTGATAAGACCTCAATTGGATCCAGGAATCCCTATGTTCCCAGGTATGGCAACATTCTCAGATTAGGATATTCACTAGACACTCGGACACAGGACATACAAACAGTTACCACTGCACTGTTGAGAGGGGATGGCTATTGCTCCACATGAGGTTCAGAGGCCTGTCACCTCAGTTAAATTCTTAGGCCTCATATGATCTGCTGAAGGCAGCTCCATTCCTGATGCAGTTAAAAGGCAACTTCTGACTTTATCAGCACCAACCACTCTCAACCAAGACCAACACCTATTAGGTCTCTTTGGCTTCTAGAAGCAACATATTCCTGTTTACAAATATAACTAATTTATTTACCAGCTTATTTATGCCTTCATTTGCAAACCACTGTGAACGGGGGGCCCTTTACAACAGAAGGACCTAGAGTCGGTCCAGATGACCATGTAACATTGCTTCCTTTACTGCCTTGTGGAAACTCCTTCATGGTGGAAGCTCTGGCAACCACCTGTTACGCTTCTTGGAGTCTGTGGACCACACACAGTGGCCATATTTGCCTATGGGCTTCTGGTGCAAAAATCTGCCCACTTCAGCCACATGTTACACACCATTAGAGCTACAACTGCTAGCTGCAAACTGGGCCATCCTGGAAGTGGAGGCTCTTTCAGGAGCTGGCCTTGTGACTCTCCACACTCAGCTGCCCATTATATTCTGGGTCATGGAAACAGTACCCTGCAGGTTTGGCATGGCCACTGAGATCTCCTTGCTGAAATGGAAGTGGTACCCACAGGACAGTGCCAAACCTGTGCTCTGGCATTATCCCACCTGTAGAAGGAAGTAGCCTCCTCTGTCCTCAGTCCCCTGCCAGGTGCCACCATGCTGGAGGAGCTTCCCTCTCCCAGACCCCTTGGTTACCTGGGGAGCCCTTTGGGATCATCTGAGTGAACAGAAAATGGAGTTTGTATATTTTATGGATGGTAACACCACCATCTTACATGATGGAGCTTGCTAGAGAGCTGGTTTTTTGTTTATTTATTTTTGTGGGGTTTTTTTAAGATTTTTTTTTTGCTGTGGACCATTTTTTTAGACGTCCTTATTGAATTTGTTACAATATTGCTTCTGTTTTATGTTTTGTTTTTTTGGCCACAAGGCATGTGAGATCTTAGCTCCCCAACCAGGGACTGAACCCACACCCCCTGCATTGGAAGGCGAAATCTTAACCACTGGACTGCCAGGGAAGTCCCAGAGTGCTGTTGTTTTTTATCCCTTAACCAAGACATCCCTGATAAAGAATGGGACCTAAGCGTCAGCACAACTGGCTGTACTCTAGGTAGCCATCATGGTATTGGAAAATGTCTTGGTCAACAATCCTAGATGATTGCCAATAATCGAGCCATTTAGTCTGGCCAATGGCAACAATTTCTCATTCAAGGCTTCCACCTTTGGTGTAATAAACAACTTTGGGGGATTCCTGGCCTCTTAGACATCAAAGATAAAAATTAAGGTCACACATGTCTTCGCATGCACCAAGGCTCATAATGCTTAAGCCCAATTTAATGCCCAAAGATAAACACAAATTTTAAAGACTAAGGTGAAAACTTCCTAGATGACACTCCAGATCCCATTTCCCTACTTCTGGTCCAATGGGCCCATGAAATATCAGAACATAGAGGAGCCTTTAGTGCTCCTTTAGTGCTTAGAATGAATGCAAAGGGTTTTTCCTCTGTTCTGTCATGGCCAGTGTGATGACAAGCCAAAGCACTCTATGTGGGAAGACCTGTCATAGGCAGTATAATTACTAGGGTACCATCCCACAGCAGTCCTGCCCCTACAGTTGCTGGCAAATAGATTTTATCAGGCCACTGCCTTTCTCTGCTGGTGCCACTCATTATGCCTTGACCGTGGTGCATACCTACACGAGCATCTTACATGCACACCCCACTAGGCATGCGACTGCAGAAGCTCTCCTACATGGCCTCACTAAAACACTCTTCATTCCCTTTTGAGTTCCAGACATCACTGACCAAAGCACTCACTTCTCAAATACACAGTCTTGCCCTCTTGAACAAAGCATTCAATGTAGCTTTCATCTTCCCTCTCAGCCTGAGGCTGCTGATCTTATAAACCACCACACTGGCTTGTTTCAACAAACCTTACTGAAATTACAAAATCAATGAGGCTTTCTAAATGAAACTATCTCCTGGTAGTGGCCCTCAGTAAACTAAATTCCCAGCCCCTGGGGCACTCAACTCTATGTCAAAATGCACCGATAACACCTCAGTTGCCTTTCCTTGCTCTCTGTAGTGTGACACTTCACAAGTCAGGGTTTAGGAAGATCGCATTGGAAAGGAAATTCCTCCCTTCCCGCTTCTATCCCTTTTGAATCTTGCCCCCATCCCAATTTTGATGGAAGTCAGATCAAGGACAGATTATTATTATCCATTCACTATCGAATTCCCCTCTGGTTATCTGCTAAGCTATTCAGGCACCCTGATGATGACTTGCCTAAGCCACAAGCTTTGCCAAAAATTTCAAGTGATAAAGGATATTTAATTGATAATGTCAATCATGATCTCACCCCAGAACCCACACCCACCATGCTGTTGAGAGCAGAGAGAGGCCAAGGAAGATTAAAATTGGTCTGTATTAACCATATTTTCTAGTTTCTATACCTGATGCTTTGACATCTGGGGCCTTGCTGACCCAGAGGGACTGCCCCTCCCAGCAGTCCTAGAGTTAGCAAATGACTCTCTTGTGAGTGTACCTTTCATATGTAAACTAACCAATCCAGAGCCCTTATCCCCAGTCAGCTCCTTTATTAGGCTTTTATACTTCCTTATACTTGAGAGGGCATGATTTCCCTGCCCTAATCACCCAGAGCCAGGTATCAGACAACTGGGGCAGCACCTACACCCTGAGCCCACTGAAATTATTCAAACTAGCTAATTCCAAACCTGCTTAGCCTGCTTACGCTGCCTTGCCCATACCTTTCCGTGAAAACCACAATAAAGGCTCTTCCACAGTTCCTTCCCTGTCTCTGCCTACCACTGACCTTGGTGTTCCCTCATGTGGCCCTGCGTGGCATGAGGTGCCCCCCTCCGTTTTAATAACCTATCTTTTATCTCCTGATCTGTTGGTCTCACCACATCTGAATAAAAATACAGTCTACATTTTAAAATGTGGTCTCATCTAAGAGCATCCCCCACCAAGGAATGAAGGATCTCCCCAGCCATCTGAGACCTGAAATTGGGATAACGGTCCACACTATACCTATACTGGTCAGCAGCCCCAGGTGCTTCAGGCTATAACACCCACATGGAGCAAATGTTATTGCTTGGCCTTCCAGCTTTTCACATCCTGCTGTGTCTACTTTGGGTAATGATGTGGGCTTGGGACACTGCAGACCATTAAGCAGGCCCCAGCTGGCAATGTGACAGCCAGTGGGTTTGGGGGCTGCCCATACTGTCACCCATACTCACTAGAGCGCTTCAGCACTGCCATAGCCAACCACTAGATGGCACCATAATTCCATTGCCACCTTGCTGGCAAAAGTTTAGTTTTAAGCAGCCCCTATTGGCTATTTTAAATTTACAAGGGAGTCACATAAGAGGCAGCGTTTATACTTGTTCCATACCCGCACTGTTAAGCCTCTTGAATTAATATCCCTATGCCCAGGCCTGGCGTCTCAAAATACAAGTCAGACTGTTACTGAAAGGGCAACGGAAAGCTTCACATGGGGATGTATGCAATGAGGCTTCTTTGGGATTTTTATTTTTTTCTTTTTTTTGTCTGCGTTGGGTCTTCGTTGCTGCGCGCGGGCTTTCTCTAGTTGCAACGAGAGGGGGCTACTCTTTGTTGCGGTGCACGGGCTTTTCACTGAGGAGTCTTCTCGTTGCGGAGCATGGGCTCTCTAGGTGCACAGGCTTCTGCAGTTGTGGCACATGGGCTCAGTAGTTGCGCCTCGCGGGCTCTAGAGTGCAGGCTCAGTAGATGTGGCGCACGGGCTTGGTTGCTCCGTGGCATGTGGGATCTTCCCGGACCAGGGCTCGAACCCGTGTCCCCTGCATTGGCAGGTGGATTCTTAACCACTGTGCCACCAGGGAAGTCCCTTCTTTGGGATTTTTATATACTCAATATGATGCCAATATAGTAACCTCTTTTCTTATTCATTGTGCCTCTCATTATCCAACTACATAAATTTCTGTGGCTCCCAACCAACAAAGTTTATGCTGCAAGGTCCTGAATTTGGCTAAAGATTATTACAAACTTAGTTAAGGCCATAGCCTCACCCTTAACCAACTCTGCGACAGCCTGATGGACCATCAGATAACGTCAGCCCCGCAGCTGGACTCATCCTAGATGGAATCTTCCCTGACCCTAAGCCCTCATTATACCTGCTGTCAAAGGTCTCCTCCACCCCCAGACCCCTTGCTGCTCTCTCCACTTCTCTTACTTTCCCAATTCAGCCGCAGCCACAACAAACTATCCTCCTTTCTCCTTTAACCCTTTTGCCTTCTGCTTCCCAGAACTCTGCTCTTCTAGCCCTAATCCCTAATATAACATTACAAAATAATTTGACTTGTGTATCTGCATTTTGGGGAAAATATAACCTTTCGGTCTGTCCCTAAACAAACCGCATCAGTCTTATTCCCATGCACCAAGCGTACTGTATTCTTGCCAACTGCCCTATTCAGCTGACCACTTTGGGAGTCACTGGTGCTGCCTTAGGAGCCCACAATACTATACAACAAAACAAAATAATTGATGCCAATCAGGAAATGTCCAAGATAATAACCAAATATATAATTAAAACTTAACAGCCCTCAAAGCCCTAAAAGAAGGGCGGTGCTCTCTGGAAGCCATGGTTGCAAACCACCACCTAGTGTTGGGCTATCTACTGGCCAGCCAAATAGACATTTGTTCCCTTAATGGTACTTCTTGCTGCATGGGGATAAACAAACAGGCCCCCACTTTCAGGTAGAGGTCACACAGGGTACTCTGTAAGAGAGAGAGGAGAGATGTTAGATCTCCTTTCTCTCCCTCCCCTGTTCCTGGGCTCACTGGTCCAAAGGTGCTCCTGTCCTACCAGGAGAATTTTTCCCCATCGACTGTGATGTGTCCTATACCATGAGCAAGAATAGCACCTTTCATCCACACCCACTCCCCCACCCCCACCAGAAAAATGAATCCAAATCTTTGGGCTTAGATTCTCTTGTGGCTCAAGAAAAGTTTCTATTCTATATATTGATATCCATCCCATGAGGCTACCTGGGACAAAACAGCAGGGTCACCTTAAGGAAAATATTGACCTAGAAACCTCAAATTGATGGTTATTATCTTCAAAGTCCTTATAGGCAAAAATCCATGCCCTGCACATAGGTTACTGTCTTCCTGCCTTCTTGTTTAATACTAATAGATCTTTCTTCTGGAAGGGTTGCATGCAAGAGGGACAAAAGCATTTTCATAGAAAAAATTTATAATTTAACCAGAAAGACACATTATGTTTAAAAATTGGTTAGCACAAAAATTTGAAATTTTAAAATACCCCAAAATGGGTTTATATAATCCCCCATCCCTTACTGTTTAATAGCTATCTTAATTTTCCATCTATCTGACTTTCCAGAAAGTGGTCAAAGGAGATGGAAGGCCCTTGCAGGGTCCCCAACAGCGCCTACGATGTCAATAACTATAAAAGAAGGATGTACAATTGACGGAAGGGAGCAGACCAGGTAACCGAGCAGGACCCTATGGGGTCTTCCCAGGACAGATTCCACCCCCCCGCCCCACCCTGGTGTCCTCCGCCTGCCTCTTGTCTATAGAAAAACTTTAGCCTCCTAGGCGTTCCCTGAGTTCTGAATAGTAATCAGAGAAGTGAGAAAATGCAGAAAGGAAAACAGTCAAGCAAGACAATAATAGTTTAGTCACTTAACAAAGTCAAGGGCTACAGATAATATTCTGAGCCATATCCTTTAGAGCTATTTTGTAGATTCTGAAACCCCTACCAGGTGGAAGAAGTTAACTATATGCTGCCTACAAGCACACAGACCCCAGGCTGGTTGGATCTAGAAGGTTGATGATGCTGACTCTCAATCACCTCACTACCAACCAATCAGAAGAATGTCCACAAGCTGATCACATAACTCACAACCCCTCTCCCTCACTCTGTCTTTATAAACCTTTCCCTGAAAACCTTCAGGGAGTTCAGGTCTTTCAGGCACTAGCTACCTGGACTCCTTGCTTGGCGCCCTGCAATAAATGCTGCACTTTCCTTCACCACAACCAGGTGTCAGTAGATTGGCTTTACTGTGTGCAGATAAGGGGACCCAAGTTTGGTTCAGTAACAACATTCTAACCAAACATATGGCACAAATGAGAAGCGTCCTTATGGGGAAATTGCTGCATTGAGACCCCAGACTGCTTACCTGAGATGTGTAGTCCATGTTGGGGTGGGTTATCTTGTCTCCTTCCATCAGCCACTTAATCCTGTCCTTTTTTTTTTTTTTTTTTTTGCGGTACGTGGGCCTCTAACCGTTGTGGCCTCTCCCGCTGCGGAGCACAGGCTCCGGACGCACAGGCTCAGCGGCCATGGCCCACGGGCCCAGCCACTCCGCGGCATGTGGGGTCCTCCTGGACCGGGACATGAACCCGTATCCCCTGCATCGGCAGGCGGACTCTCAACCACTGCGCCACCAGGGAAGCCCTGTTCTTTTTTAAAAAAATCGTATACTTTATCTATTTATTTATTTAAAATTTTTATTTATTGATCAATTGATTTTTGGCTGCATTGGGTCTTCGTTGCTGCGTGCGAGCTTTCTCTAGTCGTGGCGGGCAGGGGCTACACTTCATTGCAGTGCGTGGGCTTCTTATTGCTGTGGTTTCTCATTGCAGAGCATGGGCTGTAGGCACGCAGGCTTCAGTAGTTGCAGCACGCGGGCTCAGCAGTTGTGGCTCACAGGCTCTAGAGCGCAGGCTCTGTATTTGTGGCACACAGGCTTAGTTGCTCCGCGGCATGTGGGATCTTCCTGGACCAGGGATCGAACCTGTGTCCCCTGCATTGGCAGGCGGATTCTTAACCACTGCGCCACCAGGGAAGTCCCTAATCCTGTCCTTTAATTGTCCGTCCAAATGCTCAATCATCCCTTCAGCTTGGGGGTGATATGGAGCATGGAGAGTCCATACACCCTGTGATTGGGCACACTGATGTGTAGCTTGGGCCACAAATCAGGGGCCATCATCAGAAGCAATATGTTCAGGAAATTCAAAGAAGCAAATGTGGTATTGCAGGGCCTGGGTTATGTGGTCTGAGTCAGTGGAATTCACGTAGATGGCTAGGCCAAACCCAGAGAGTGTCAACTGCAGTCAGGATCCAGCAAAACTCTGGATAGGTAGAGGCCCAATTTGGTTTCTCTGCCAAGAATATCCTGGCCCACTGGCTGGGAAATCTATCCCTGGGCAGTGTTCTTAGTCTTGGGCAGGGTCTGGCAGGCAGGACAGTTTTTCCATGTGGTTTTGGCATCTTATGATGACTTGTGGCAGTCCATGAGAATAAGCCCAGACTAAGAAGGTGTCTGAATTTCTGTGGGCTGTCTTCTCTAGGATCCAGGAGGAGATCAGTTGCACCAGTTGAGGGTCAGGTGGGTCAGTGCGGATGTGGGAATCTTCTCACTGTTGAGGGAGTCCTGAACACTTTTATGGACCTTGGGATCAGAGAGGAGATGAGGGATTCCCCTTGGATTCCCCTAGGAATGGGAAAGTACTGGGTACTGAGTCAGAGTGGGGAAAAGCATTTTCAAGCTTTCCCCTAACAAGGAAGTATCAGCAGAGATATCTGAAGAAGACCTCTGCTCAAGGTCTCAGATACAGAGACTTGGGAAAGAAGGCACCAAGGGTAGGAATGCAAATATGCGAAGAACATAACTGTCCAGGGAGGCCTGAGTCCTTCACTGCAACTCCCTTCAGAAACTGCAGTGCACTGGCAGCGTACCAACTCTGGTATGGGGAGGGCAGCTTACCCCTGTAGGCCTGCCACATAAAACCATTTTAACAGCCTATAGTCAGGCCTGAAAAGTCACTCACAGGTTTTTAACCAAGATCTGCAGTCCTCAGGTATTGCTCCTTGCGTTATTGATTCATAGGAGCTTTAATATATTCTGGATACTAGTCATTTGTTCGCTATATGATATGTTGTAATTATTTTTCCTAGTTTATGACTTGTTTTTATATTTTTATGAAGTCTTTTGATAAAATTTCTTAATTTTGATGTAATGGCATTTCCAACTATTTGTTTTATGTTTTGTGCTTTTAATGTCTTGTTTATGAAAAATTTCCCTACCACAAGTTATTCATGCCATTTACTTTTTTTAATTGGGGCGGGTGTCACCTTATTTGACCCAATATGTCTGACTGCTGTTTATGGATTTTGGAATTTCAACACCATTTTACACACTGATGTTGCTATTTATTACTTCCTGCATCTCTCAGCTGCCATCTGAGATTGTTTTTCTTCTATCTATTAAAAAACACTGGGACTTCCCTGGCGGCCCAGTGGTTAAGACTTTGCCTTCCAATGCAGGGGGTGTGGGTTCAATCCCTGGTTGGGGAGTTAAGATCCCACATGCCTCATGGCCAAAAACCCAAAGCATAAAACAGAAGCAATATTGTATCAAATTCAATAAAGATTTTAAAAAATGGACCACATCCAAAAAAAAATCTTTTTTTAAAAAAACATCCTTTAGAGTTTCCTTTAGTGTTGGTCCACTGGTGAAAAATTCTCTCAATATTTTTATATGAAAATACCATTGTTTCATCTTAATTTCTGAAGGATTTTCACTGGATTTTGAATTCTAGGAAGGCAGTTATTTTTTGTTAGCACTTCTGTTACCTTACTTCTGACTTCCATTATGTTGAGGAGTTAGCAGTTATGTTTGTTTCTTTGAAAGCAATATAGCCTTTCTCCTCTTAGTGTATTTAAGATTTTGTTTTGTTTTTTGGCATATATGTAATTTTTTCCTGTTTGGGATTTGTAGGGCTTCTTGATTTTCTTAAAAAAATCAGTTTTGGAAAATTAACAGCTACTCTATTTTCAGATATTACATCTTTCCTATTGTCTCAGTCCTCTTTCTGGGACTTCAAGTGCATATGTAATAGATGGTCTCACCATATCACATTTGTGTCCTTATGTTGTTATTTAAAAATTAAAAAAAAATTGAAGTATAGTTGATTTACAATGTTGTGCCCAATCTCTGCTGTACAGCAAAGCGACTCAGTTATACACATATATGCATTCTTTTTTAAAATATTCTTTTCTATTATGGTTTATCACAGGATATTGAATATAGTTCCCTGTGCTATACATTAGGACCTTGTTATTTATCCATTCTAAACATAAGAGTTTGGAGCTACTAACCTCAAACTCCCAGTCCTCCCTCTCTCTCCCTCCCCCCTTGGCAACCACAAGTCTGTTCTCTATGTCTATGAGTCTGTTTCTGTTTCATAGATAAGTTCATTTGTGCCATATTTTAGATTCCACATAGAAGTCATATCATATGGTATTTGTCTTTCTCTTTCTGACTTATTTCACTTAGTATGATAATCTCTAGTTGCATCCATGTTGCTGCAAATGGCATTATTTTGTTCTTTTTTATGGCTGAGTAGTATTCCATTGTATATATGTACCACATCTTCTTTATCCATTCATCTGTTGAT
>NC_041230.1:7241336-7331511 GCF_002837175.3 Physeter macrocephalus
GGCCATGGCTCACGGGCCCAGCCGCTCCGCGGCACGCGGGATCCTCCCAGACCGGGGCGCGAACCCGGTTCCCCTGCATCGGCAGGCGGACGCGCAACCACTGCGCCACCAGGGAAGCCCTGTAGACTTTTAAATAATGGCCATTCTGACAGGTGTGGGGTGATGTCTCATTGTGGTTTTGATTTGCATTTCTCTAATAATAAGCAATGTTGAGCATCTTTTCATGTGCCTACTGGTCATCTGTATGTCTTCTTTGGAGAAAAGTCTATTAAGGTCTTCTGCTCATTTTTCGATTGGGTTATTTGGTTTTTTTTTCTTTTTTTTTTGCGGTACGCGGGCCTCTCACTGTTGTGGCCTCTCCCGTTGCGGAGCACAGGCTCCGGATGCGCAGGCTCACTGGCCATGGCTCACGGGCCTAGCCACTCTGCGGCATGTGGGATCTTCCCGGACCGGGGCACGAACCCGTGTCCCCTGCGTCGGCAAGCGGACTTTCCACCACTGCACCACCAGGGAAGCCCAGGTTATTTGTTTTTTAAAAGGCATATAGATTAGAAAGAAGTAAAACTATCTTTTTGCAGAGGACATGATTATTTACCCTATCTAACCATCATACCAAATAATAATAATAATAATAAGAGTTTGGTCATACACCTAAACATAAAAGCTAAAACAAAAGAGTGATTATTGGAAAACATAAGATTTTGTGATTTAGGGACAGGCAGATGTTTCTTAGGTCACAGAAGTCAAAAACCATTAAAGGTTAAAGCTGATAAGTTAAGAGTTCATCAATATTAAAAACTTCTCACCAAAAGACATCTTTACAAAAACAAACAGGCAAGGAACAGAGTAGGAGAAAATATGCATAAAACATATATCTGACAAAGGACTGGTATCCAGGATACATAGAGAACTCTACAACTCAATAATTTTTGGACATTTTATAAAAATATACAAATAGCCAAAAATCTTATGTAAGAGAACTCAACATCATTAATTATCAGGGAAATGCAAATTAAAACCACTAAGATACCACTGCACGCTTACCAGAATGGTTAAAGTGAAAAAGGCTAGTAAGTCCTAAAGCTGCATTTTGTGGAACAACTGGAACTCTCAGACATTGTTGGTGGGGCTTGAGAATGGAGAAAGATCTGGAAAGTTTCTTATAAAACTAAACATATACCCACCCTATGACTCAACAATTCCACTCCTGGCTATTTACCCAAGAGGATGAAAACTATAATCACAGAAAGACTTGTAAAAGAATGTTATTAGAAGCTTTTAGCCAAAACAACCCAAGTGTACATCTCTGTAAGAACTGATAAACCATACATTATTCATACAATAAAACACTGCTTAGCAATAAAAAGGAATGAATTACTGATAGACCCAACAATATTATATACATATTACATATAATAGATATACAAAATCTCAAAAACATTCTCATTGAAAGAACACTTACACAAACAAGTATATTTTGTAAGATTTCATTTATATGAAATTCTGAAAGAGGCAAAGTTAACCTGCAGCCCCCTACCCCCAAAAAGAACAATATTTGCCTCTGGATGGTTGGTTGTGAGTTTTGACACCATGAGGCATAAAGGCACTTCTTCGGGTGATTGTAAAGTTCGATATCTTGATAAGGGTTTGGATTACATATACACATTGGTCAAAACCAAGAAAGTACACCCAAAATTTCTGCATTTTTTCCTGTATGTACATCAAAACAGAAAGGCAAACAAAGATTGAACTCTTATTAATATGCTTCCTGAAGTATTTAGGAGGTAGTGTACTGATGTCTGCAATTTACTTTAAAGTGAATATAATAATTAGATGGATTACTGGATGTATAGAGAGATGGATAGATACATGACAAAGCTAGTATAATAAAATGTTAAGGATAGAATCTAGGTGGTGAGTATATAAATGTTCAGTGTAAAACTCCCTCAAGTTGGCTGTATGTTTGAAATTTTTCATAATTAAAATATTGTAAAAAAAGAGATTTTTAAAAGTCAGCTTTGAATGCCACCAAGGCAAGACATAACCTTAGTTAGATTACTGCAATACCAATCAAGTGAGATTTTTCTTGCTCCTTATTTCTCTTGTCCCCTAGTTCAATCCCAGAAGAGCCAGAGACCACGTACAGAGAGGGATAAAGTAAAGTAGTCAAATTACAGACCGGGATATTAGAGAAGAAATTTCAAGTTGCAGGAGGTGGAAAGGTTTTGCTTTAAATGAAGTTTGAAGTAATGATTTTTCCAGGGAATATTTTAATTAGCAAAAATGATTATACTTATTGAGAGTGACCTCAGTTTTATCATCTTACAGTGACTGAAGAAGCTATCGAATCTGCCAAGACTTCATTTAGGAGCATGAAAAAACACAGAAGTGTTTAAAGTAGTAGTTAATAAAATATTTTGTTTGCAAGCAATGCGTGGAGTCTTACTCAATTCAGTATATTTGTTATTAGTTGACATGGAGTTTCTGGATATACAGTGAAATCTGGAAATTATGATAGTCTAAATCTCCTTTTCAATTCTTACACCTATAATTATTTCACTTACTTAATTGCCAGCACAATTCTGTAGGCTCAAATAAAAGCAGGTATCAGATATCCAGCTAGTCACAGTCAGGCACGGTTTGTGAGTCGCTCAGCAGTCTGCCACCATAGAACATACGCAAGAGAACCACATCCCTTCTGTAACCATCATATAAATACTAACACATCTATAAAAACAGACACATTCAGTTACCTACTATCTCATCCACTCAACAAAACCACAATCCTAAGGCATCACATCATTCTCTACCTCATATAAGTAATTCTACACAGAAAAATCACACTCACAAACCACTTCCTGTTAATGTCTCCTCCAGTCACTTGCAAGCTCAAACACGACTCACATTTAATCCAAAAATAGATACACCAGAGAAAACACCACACGGCAACACGACGCTACCCACTTCCACAACCAGCTGCAGAGTAGCTGGAGGTGACCAGCATCAGTTCAGGTACAGAGGGCCACCCCAATTCGGGACATACACCTACACACAAACACACGTCACACCTGCTACGTGCCAGGCCCTGCTCCAGGCGCTTGAGCTTCCCCAGGGACAACACACAAAATCCACCACGCCCCCCGCTCCCCGCCAGACCTCGTTCCAGGTCACACCCACGGTGGACATTAGCATTCCTACCCAGAACAAAAGTAGGGTGCTCAACACACGTAGGTGTGAAGCTCCCAGTTTCCTCCTGGGCTTTTGCAGCTCTGGGTCAGGCTCTGGCATCCTCGCTCAATAGGCTGCACCTGGCTGCACGTGCGTGCTCCTGTGGGCTTGACGGCCCTGGAGTCTGGGGCATTTCTTCCTCTGCAATTTTTTGGGAATAATTTGTGAAGGATTGGTGTTAGTTGTTCTCTAAAAGTTTATTAGAATTTACCTGTGAAGCCGTCTGGTTCTGGACTTTTGTTTGTTGGGAGCTTTTTAAAATAACTGATTCAATTTCAGGACTGATAATTGGTCTGTTCATATTTTCTGTTTCTTCCTGGTTCAGTCCTGGGAGAGTGTTCATTTCTAGGAATTTGCCCATTTTTTTCTAGGTTGTCCATTTTATTGCATATTTGTTTGTAGTAATCTCTTATGATCCTTTTTATATTTTTGTGTTGTCAGTTTTAACTTCTTTTTTATTTCTGATTTTATTAATTTGGGCTCTTTTTTCTTTGATGAGTCTGGTTAAAGGTTTATGAATTTTGCTTACCTTTTCAAAGAATCAGCTCTTAGTTTCATTGATATTTTCTATTTTTTTTAGTGTCTATTTTATTTCTGCTCTGATCTTTATGATTTCTTTCCTTCTACTAACTTTTCATTTTGTTTGTTCTTTTTCTAGTTCCTTTAGGTGTAAGGTTAGGTTGTTTATTTGAGATTTTGATGTCCACAATTTTAATTTCTGGTATTGATAACGTGTGTGTTCTCTCTTTTCTCTTGATCACCTCTGGTATAAGTTTGTCAATTTTATTGATCTTTTCACAGAACCTATTAAATTTTAATTGATTTTCTCTATATCTTTCTTTTTCTCTTTCATTGATTTCCATTCTTTATTATTTTGTTTGCTTTGGGTTTAATTTACACATTTTAATAGTTTCTTAGATCATTGATTTTGATAACTTTTTTCTTTTGTAATACAAGAATTTGGAGCTAGAAATTTCCCTCCTCTCTGTGTAGTTTTATTCAGCTTCCTCTCACAAATTTCAGTATATTTTCTTTATCACCAGGTTAAAAGTTTTACATTTTCTGCATGATTTCTTCTTGACTTATGGATTCTTTAGAAATATTCTGTTTAAATATTAATTATTTTGCAGATTTTCCGAGTATCTTTACTTTGGATTTCTAGCTTAATTCTATTGTGGTCACATCATATATTTCAAGCCTTTCAAATATATAGGGACTTATTTTATGGCCCCAAATATGGTCTATTATGAATATTTTATATGCAGTTGAAAAGAATATGTATTCTGCTGTTGTTGAATGAAGTGCTCTATAAATGTAAAGTTGATTGATATAAACAGTTGGTCAAGTCTTTATTTTTATTTTGTGTCTACTTGTCCTATTAATGAAAGAGAAGTGTGGAAATCTCCAACTGTAATTATAGATTTATTTCTTTTTCAGTTGCATCTGGTTTTGCTTCTTGTAGTTTAGAACTACAATTATACATATGTTGGACCTCTTAGTATTATCCCACAGGTCATTATTGATGTGTTTTGTTTTTTTCCCCCCAGATTTTGTTTGTTTCTTTTCCCTCTGAGCTTTTTTCTAGGTACTTTCTTTTGCTATGTGCGTAAGTTCACCAGACTTTTTCTAACGTCTAACCTGCTGTTAATTTCATATAATATCATTTCAGATGTTATAGTTTCACCTCCAGAAAGGCCACTTGCGTTTTTTTTTAATCTTAAATTTCTCTCCTTATCGTGTCCATATTTTCCTGTGCATGGATCTTATTTATAGTAACTGTTTTTAACATCCTTGCTGTTTTTATTGTCTCTGTCACTTCTGCATCTGTTTCTATGAACTGATGATTTTCTGCTTCTTCAAATGTCTATAATTCTTGATTGGAAGTTGGATATTCATTTGCTGTCAGCACAGAGATTTCTTTGTTCTGCTTAGACTCTCCTTCTCTGTTTTGCAGAGTATGGCATTCTAAATACAAAATTATTTTCCTTTTAATTTAAATATTTAGACAGTTTTCCTGATATATTTGTCACTGATTAAAGTCTGATATTAATATGATTCTTGTTCTTTTGTAATTACACAGTTTTTTCTCTCTTTGAAACATTCAGAATTTTTATGTTAATCATTCAGGTTCTGAATTTTTTCTAAGAACTTTCTCGGTATTATTTATTTTTTGTATTTTTACTTAATGCATGTGCTTGAATTTAAGAAGCCACGGGTTGTAATTCCACTTATTTTATTTATCACTTAAAAATCACTACTAATTAAACTAGGCTATGTAATTTGGTAAACTCAATTTCAGAGATGTTAAAATGTGAAGAAATGTGCAACTCAAAACTGGGGATATAGATATTTTCCTGCTAACCACATGATGGTTCTAATTTAATCTGAGCATTCTTATCCATCTTTATTTTTGGAAATCTCCATCTTTCTGTGAAGAACATGACCTCCCCACAATTCTCTCTGTTCTTGTCTCCTGGACATTCCGTTAGATGGCTATTGTCATTCAGGAGGTGTGGTCCATTTGTGAACTTTGGAGGTTAAGTAAGTCCCTGCTATTGCCCATAACAGCACATGAGTATATGTAGATGTGTACATTTTGCTGAGTAAAGGGTCATAGTGAATATGATCTTCAAATAGATATGTGACCCATCACTCCAAAAATTTTTAAACTGCTGAATGTCAAGTTTATATACACATTCTACGTCTATATTCCTTTCTGCTGCATTCTGGTGCTCGTTTCTCTATTTTTTGTGTCCTGATTTACTTTTCCACTATGTACTTATTGCTATTCAAGCCAACTACTGAACTTTTAATTCAATGACTACAAATTAAAATTTTGTATAATCTAAGTGATTCCACTTTCTAGATTTGTTAATTCCTTATATCTATTGAGGATGCTATTTAAACTTATTCTAAAATTCTGGTGTTCTTTTTTCTCTAACCATTTTTTGGAGCCAGTCTTCCATTCATTCAGCTTGATTTCTTTGTAGTCAGCTTGAGTGGAAAAATGGATTTGCAGCTGACCTGTTTTTGTGAGATAAAGGGGAGAGGACTTCCCTGGTGGTGCAGTAGTTAAGAATCTGCCTGCCAATGCAGGGGACACAGGTTCAATCCCTGGTCTGAGAAGATCCCACATGCTGTGGAGCGACTAAGCCTGTGCACCACAACACCTGAGCCTGTGCTCTAGAGCCTGCAAGCCACAACTCCTGAAGCCCATGCACCCTAGAGCCTGCGTGTCACAACTACTGAACCCATGCCCCACAACTACTGAAGCCCGCACCCTCTAGGGCCCATGTGCCACAACTACTGAGCCTGCGTGCTGCAACTACTGAAGCCCGTGTGCCTAGGGCCCGTGCTCTGCAACAAGAGAAGCCACTGCAGTGAGAAGCCCGTGCACTGCAATGAAGAGTAGCCCCCGCTTGCCACAACTAGAGAAAGCCCAGGTGCAGCAACGAAGACCCAATGTAGCCAAAAAAAAAAAAAAAAAAAAAAAAAGAGAGAGAGAGAAAGAGATAAAGGGGAGATATATTTTCGTGTTATGGGGTATCAGGTTACCTTAATGGTTAGTACTGTGGATGTAGGTACTTCCCTTTCCTTCTAGGGCATTACCAGCAACTGGCCTATGAATCATGTCCAAGTTCCCGCACCTATTGCTTTCTTCTGAAGGCAAACAGTTGTAGTCATGTAGACATGCTGTGCAGGTTCAGTCTATTTGCTGCTTTTGGCTTAGTACCCTTCCCACATCAAATAAACACCAGTTGTTTATTATGTCTTCCTTCCTACTTCTTATTCTGACAAATGTTGAGCTTGGAACACCATTGGTGAGTCACTCTCACCTTTTGTAGCAGTGCTGTTTTGTGTTTTGGCTTGTGGTTTTCTTAGGTAATAACTGGGTTTTTTTGTTTGTTTATGTGTGTATGTAAAATAGTTTCAGTCTACCATATATCTAAAAATCTCTTTGTCCTAATGAATTGAAGTTCACTTTAATATACACTACACTTTGTAAAATATCTGCAATGCTTCTGAACTTTCTATTCTGTTCCATTCATATTGCCTGTATAATTATTCACCAGTACTATAATATTTTCATTATTCAGTCTTTAACATAACACAAACAACATCTGGTATGATTATTCTTCCACTGTTGTTCTTTTTCAAACATTTTCATGTTATTCTTCCTTATTTTTCCAAATGAACTTTACTTTTTATTTTATTTTATTTTTGGCTGCATTGGGTCTTCATTGCTGTGCACAGGCTTTCTCTAGTTGTGGTGAGTGGGGGCTACTCTTCGTTGTGGTGCGTGGGCTTCTCATTGTGGTGGCTTCACTTGTTGTGGAGCATGGGCTCTAGGCATGTGGGCTTCAGTAATTGCAGTATGTGGGCTCAGTAGTTGTGGCAGGTGGGCCCTAGAGGGCATGGGCTTCAGTAGTTGCAGTGAGTGGGCTCTAGGGTACATGGGTTTCAGTAGTGGCATGTGGGCTCAGTAGTTGTGGCTCACGGGCTCTGAGCGCAGGCTCAGTAGTTGTAGTGCATGGGCTTAGTTGCTCCGTGGCATGTGGGATCTTCCCTGACCTGAACCTGTGTCCTCTGCATTGGCAGGTGGATTCTTAACCACTGCGCCACCAGGGAAGTCCCTCCATATGAACTTTAAATTTTAAAAAAATATGGAATTTTTCACGAATTTGTGTGTCATCCTTGTGCAGGGGCCATGCTAATCTTCTCTGTATCATTCCAATTTTAGTATATGTGCTGCCGAAGCGAGCACTGAACTTTAAATTTAACGTGTCTAGTTCTTGAGAGAAAAAACATGCTGGCTTTTTTATGGGGAATCACATGAAGTTTGTACTCAATTAAGAGAATTATCAATGTCTTTTTATGCTGTTGAATGTTCTCATCCAAGAATAGGATATGTTTCCCAATGTTAAAATGCATTTGTCATTTAGGAGTGTTTACTGTGTCCTTCATAAATTTTGCTAATTTCACCTTAAGTTTTTTGCTTTAAAAATATATTCCCTAATTCTAATATGAAACTATTATTTTTATATATGAAGACTAGTAATTTCAGTATATTAATTTTATATCCCACTACCAATTCTCTGGTTGTGGCAGATTTTTACTTGATTTTCTTGAGTTTCCCAGAGATACAATCATATCTGTAAATTATGTTAGTTTTTTACCCCTTTTTCCCAAATTTTACATATCTAATTTCCTTCTGTGTCAGTGAATAGTAGGGTTGATGGTGAGTACCTTTGTTTTTTTCTGAATTTAGCAGGAATGCCTCCAGTGTTTCCTCCTTAAGTTACTGGCTTTTAAGCTGCAATATATCTATATATCAATTCCTATTTTACGGAACTTTAAAAAACAAGATTGGGTTTTGAATTTATCACATGCTTTTTGAGCTTCTAAGGAGAGAATTAAGTGAATTTCCCCATTAGATCTAATATTACAACCAGTCATATTAACAGATTATCTAGTATTGACCATCCCTTCATTTCAAATAAATCCAACTGGACACACTAATGTCCCCAAAATGTCCATGTCCTAATCCCCAGAACCTGTAAATATGTTAACTTACATGGCAAAAGAGACTCTGCAGGTATGACTAAATTAAGGACCCTGAGATGGGGAAATTATCCTAGATTATTACCCTGGTGGGCCCAGTGTGATCAAAGGGTTCCTATAAGAGAAAGAGGGAGGCAGGAGAGTCATAGAAGGAGATTTGAAGATGCTGTGCTCTGGCTTTGAAGACATAGGAAGGGGCCATGAGCCAGGAAATGAAGGCAGGCACTAAAAGCTAGAAAAGGCAAGGAAATAGATTCTCCCCTACAGCTTCCAGAAGGAAGACAGCCTTGTCAACACTTTGATTTTAGCACAGTATCCAATTTTGGATATACCTACTATAATATATTACCTATTATAATAGGTAATAAGAAAGTCAAGATTAAGAAACAACAAGAACCTCAAAAAGAATATTTTAGCCAAATGAAAATCATCTATGAAAATATATCTATTCACAGAAAAGATACATCTCTTACCCTACATCACAGAATTCCTAGTAATCAGTTATGAATGTAAAGAATGTGGGAAGACTTTAATTATGGTTCAGATCTAATCAAACATGAGAGAATTCATACTGCTGAGAAGCCTTATGCATGTAAGGGATGTGCAAAGGCCTTTAGAATTCGTGAACAACCAACTTGACATTTGAAAATTCATAATGGAGTGAAACCCTGTAAAGGTCTTGTATGTGGGAAGGCTTTTAGTTTTTTGGCAGAGACCTTGGAGTACACCAAAATATTCACTCAGGGGAGAAACCCTATGAATGTAAGGAATGTGGGAAGGCATTTAGAATATGTCAACAACTCTAAAAATTCATAGTGGCATAAAACCCTATACATGTAAAGAATGTGGGAAAGCTTTTGTTTTGGCAAAAACCTTAAAGTACACCAGAATATTCATTCTGGGGAGAAACCCTATGACTGTCAGGCCTGTGGGAAGACTTTCAGTTCTTCCAGATACTTTAGAGTACACCAGAAAATTCATACTGATGAAAAAACCCTATGAATGTAAGGAATGTGAAAAATCCTTTAGATTACGTGCAAAACTTGGTCAACATAAAAAAATTCATACAGATGAGAAATCTTATGAATGTAAGGAATGTGGGAAAACCTTTAGACTTCATTCACACCTTAAAGGTCATCAGAGTATTCATACTAATGAGAAACCTATGAATGTCAAGAATGTAGGAAGGCCTTTAGGCAGAGGACACATCTTACTCAACATTAAAGAATTCATATTGGTGAGAAACCCTATGAATGCAGGGAATGTGGGAAGGCCTATAGATGGAGTTCAACACTTAACATAAAAAAATGCACACTAAGGAGAAACTGTGAATTTAAGATTTATGAAAGGGCCTTTGAACTTCATTTAATCCTTACAGATCATTAGATAATTCATAATGGTGAGAAACCAAACCTATGAATGTGCACGATGATGGGGGAAGGCCTTTAGATAGAATGAACATCAGTGAATGCACATTAAGTAGAAACCCTGAATGTGAGGAATGTGGGAATGCTTTCAGATTTTGTTCACACTCTATTGAACACCAGAGAATTAATAATGGTAAAAGACTCTAAAAATGTAAGAAATGTATGAAGGCCCAATATTCATGTCTCTATGAACACCTGAGAATTCATAAGCTTATAATGTTAATTCAAAGGTACTTTTTCTTTGACTCAACTCTTTATAGAATATTAACACTAGGGGAAACGTTTAGGAAACCTTTTTTTTGGTCATTCTTACAACTCATTTGGCGTAAAAGATTTCTTGCCAGGTATCTTAATCTAATGAATATATAAAATACTTCCAAATCTGAGGCAGGAGATAGATGGGCCCCAGGCTGAGCAGCTGGAGTCTGTCCCCTGTGGAGTAGATATTCCAAGATGGAGATAATGGCAGAAGTGAAGATGAGCTGAGTCCTGCCCAAATAAAAGATAAAGAGACGACATATTTCCATTCTGAGGTCAAGAAGACCTTCCTGACTACATGTGTACATTTGGCCTCTGTAGAGGCCAAAAGGGGGGGTGCCACCCCATAGTAGGTGATGTCAACCTATCCATAGACCCCTGGGCTGTAATCCATCTTGGCTAAGAGTTGCACGTGCATCTCAGGGGAGGACCCTGAATTATACCAAATACGGACTCAGAACCTGGCAAAGCAAGATGATTGGCCAGAGGAAACCCGAAAGAGATGCCCCACCTAAGTGATTTAAACTACCATGAAAGCGCAGCTCTCTCTCTGAGGCCTCCTGTGTGTCTATTCACACGTACTTCCCCTCCCCCCGCCCCCGAATAAACACTTTACTTATTTCACTACTTTCCGTCTCTTTGTTGAAATTCATTTCTACAAAGCAGACAAGCCGGGGCCTTGTCACTGGCCACTGGTCCTCATGGTCTAGTGGCTAGGATTCAGTGCTCTCACTGCCACAGCATGACTTCAATCTCTGGCTGGGGAACTGAGATCCTGCTTCAAGCTGCTGCAGGCTGAGGCCACCTGAGATCAAAACCACTTAATTCCTGTTGGATACCAGCAAATTTATACTAGAGGAGAATCTCTTAATCTATCAGTTGTGGAACTGAAAGCCTTTAGTCACAGCACATCATCCTCAAGATATTCAGCAATAGGGCTTCCCTGGTGGCGCAGTGGTTGCGCGTCCGCCTGCCGGTGCAGGGGAACCAGGTTCGCGCCCCGGTCTGGGAGGATCCCACATCCCACATGCCGCGGAGCGGCTGGGCCCGGGAGGGCCCGTGAGCCATGGCCACTGAGCCTGCGCGTCCGGAGCCTGTGCTCCGCAACGGGAGAGGCCACAGCAGAGGGAGGCCCGCATATACCACAAAAAAAAAAAAAAAAAAAAAAAAAAAAAAAGATATTCAGCAATATACCAATATATTAGTTCTGTGCCTCAGTTGTAAAATGGTGAAGACAATACCTATCTGTGTTTTTGTGAGGATTCATACCTGTAAACCCTTATAAGACTATTTGACAAATAAATATTAGCTACTGTTGTTCTGATGATAATTAATAGCATTATCATTAGCGAATTCTTAGAGAAAGACACTATGTTGGTAATGAACTTAGAAGAGCCTCCAATCTCCCCCACTCTCCTATTCAACTTCAGATGACTGATTTTTAATGAAGTCCAGTAAAATACAGAGAACATGTGAGACAATTTCATTCCTGATGTGCTGCATCAGTAAACTAATGCTGGAATAAATACTTTGGAACTAGTGGCTGTAAATATATGTTGAGAATATAGCTAGTTGCTTAAGTAGAAAAGGGTATGAAGCAGTTTTCTGTTAATAAATTCCTAATAACAGATATCCCATAATCTACACTCTCCTCTCACAATTCAAAGTTTATTAGAAATTATCAAAAGGATAACAAAGAGAAAACCGTCCATTAGTAAACCTTCCAAGTTGCCATTATGAAAACTTTCAAACAAACAGGAAAGTTAGAAAAGTACAATGGACATGTATTTACCACCCTGCCCCCCCCCACCTAGTTTAATAGCTAAAAGTTTGTCATATTTGGTTTATCTTCCTATAATTTTCAACATAACCATACTATAACCACATCTTCTAAAATATATCATGTGACACATGTTCAGGTTTTCCCAGCTGTCCCAAGATTGACTTTACAGTTGTTTGCTTTCTTTTTTTATCTAGAGTCAACTCTAGGTTCAGAAATTGCATTTAGTTGATATGTCTCTTTTAGTCTAGTTTAGTTCTTCACTTTTTTTTTCCCATGACTTTTTCTGCTTAGAGTCCATGCAGTTGTCTTGTAGGATGTTCCATATTTTCGATTGTTGTTCTCGTTTCCTAATGTTGTCATTTAATTAATTCTGCCATTTACATTGGAAATTAAGTGTAGAGAGAAGATTAAGTTTGGATCAATTTTGCAAGAATATTTCATAAATGATGTATTTTGTATTGTATATCAAGGTACATATTGATAACATAAGGCTAAACTTGATCATATGGTGAAGGTGGTGACTGTCAACTCTCTCCATTTTAAAGGTCCTCTTTTATTCTTACAATTAGAAAGTAATATGTGGAGTGATTCTAACCTCCTCTTGGAAATTTATATTTTATTTGTTTGATTCAAAGAGAAAACCAGTATTAAAACAGGATACCACTCAGATATGAGTGATAATGAGTTGCTACATAACAAAACCTGTATGAGGTGACCAGTCATCTTAGAAGAACATTAATACCCTTTAACAAATGCGGGAAATCAGGACATAGGGCCAGAACTTTTTTTGCGTCATCATTCAACAACATCATTGCCCCACGTGACTACACTATTATAACCTTAGTTCTGAAACAGTGTCTGTCACATAGTGGACACTTGATAAAACTGATGATGTAATCAAACCTAAGAAACTAGAAAAAGAACAAATTAACCTAACTACAGAAGAAGAAAACAGTTTGTACAGTTAAAATTGGAAATCAATGGAAAAAGCAATAAAACCTCCCTAATTTATTTTTGTGGAAAAAACACCGATCTAAACTAGACTTATAAATTTGATCAATGTAAAGGTGAGAAATATGACAGCATTAATAAGGTAGCACACATATATTTATGGAGAGTTTAAAAATATCAGTAATATTATATACAGAAATTATTTTCTTTAAAATTGACTCAAGATGAGGTAGAAATCTGCATAGTCCAATCCACATAGCAGGAAAATGAAAATTTGGTCCAAAACCTCTCTTAAAAACAATACTTAAATATCAGGTAAAAACTAAGGATAATCTCTAAAAGAATTTTACAAGCTCATCATAGAAGTCTAAATACTGGATGAAGATATTTTCTAAAAGATCTAGATGAGCTTATAAATATTAATACAAATATTCTAAGGAAAATATTAACAAAATGAAACCAAACATGGAGGAAATCATGACTTGAGAGGCAGAACTTTGTTTTGCTTATCAGTCACCATTCAGAAATTGACATAATCGTGCCACATGAGATTGCACTCTGTTTCCAGCTCTTTAAGCAAGATGCATCCAAACTCAAGAATTTAAAAGGAAAAAAAAAAAAGAACCAGTACCAGTTAAGATAGAGTTAGCATGTTCCACCCTGCCTCTCCCACTGAACGCAACTAAAATCACAGACAGAATGGATGAGGCAGCTGAGAAAACTGAAAAGTAAATGTTAGCAGACTGGGAAGGAAACCAGAAGTTGGAAGTTTGACTGATCTGGTGGTGTGCTGGTCTGGACTGAAACAACCTGAATCCCAAAACTGTGAGCCAAACTTGGATGGAAGGAGCTCCATAAGAAACTCTCTATAGTTGGAAGAGTGGGAGAAGGGGTTTTTGTGGAGCAGAGAAGGTGGAAGAAATCCATGTTGTTTTTCTTTTCTTTCTGGTCTCACTGCAGGCAAACACTAGTCCTGAAAGCTGCAGTCCTGGATTGGGTAGGTGGTGGTAGCAGCAGCTGCCAGCAAATACTTAAACCCTGAGGAAGGGGAATCCTATCTTACTAGTGGAAGTCTGTTCTGAAGGAGGTGGAGGAAATCCTATTGCTTTTTTCCTCTTTATTCTCTCACTCGTTGGCACTGGAGGAAGACCTAGTTGTGGGAAGGCCACAGCAGAATGGGGAGGCTAAATAAAGCCCTGTTGCTCTAACTAGATCCAGGAAGGGGGCCTCTGGGCACTAAAGAGTTCTAGTGAGATAGGGGAGAGGAGCAACTCAAGTTAGGGATCCCTTTAAGTATAATATGAACTCGAGGGTGCATATGTGTAGATCTGACACTAGGCGGCATACCATAGGCCTTGAGAACTGAACCAGAAGGTGGACCATCAACCAGGTCTCAGAGTGGGTACTGGGTGAAGCACATACAAGATAAAGCACACTGAATTCCAATTTTCAAATGCTTTGAAAACTGAATTGACATTGGAACCCCAGGGCACAGAAAGTAGTTTGGAACTTGCATATTGAATCTAAATAAATTGCCTGCTAAGACAAACCAAAATTATGTTCCCCATAGGATTTAAACTAGACTCAGAATCAAATTATTCAAAATGTCTAGGAAACAATAAAAATGTACTCCACATACAAAGAAACAGGACAATTTAAAAACTCACAATGGAAAGGAAAAAGACACCAATACTGACATGATCCACATTAGAATTAGAACCATGTTCCAAGAAGTAAAGGTGAACTCTTGAGTGAATATCTAAGCAGAGAAACAGAAGCTATAAAAAAAGAACCAAAAGAAAATTAAACATTTTAATTTAAAATTTTTATTATATAATTTTCAGATGTATAAAAGGAAATTTTAGAACTGAAAAACAGTGAAAATTAGAACTTACTTGATGGGCTCAGCAACAAAATGGAGTGCCATGAAGAAAAAAATATTTAAAGAATCAATGGTTGAAAACCTACCGAGTTTGGCAAAAGACCTTAAAATTACAGATTCAAGAAATACAGCATACCACAAAAAGGATAAACTAAAAGAAACCTTTGCTGAGACACATCATAACCAAACTGCTGAAAATCAAAGAAAAAAAAAATCTCAAAACCTTCCAGAGAATATTGATACATCACATATAGGAGAACAATCCCTTAATTCTCATTAGAAAGTATGAAGGCCAAAGGATAGTGGAACAACATTTTTTAAGTGCTTTAAGGAAAGACATGTCAACCTCAAACTTTATCCAGTGAAAATTATCAGGAATGAAGGGTAAATAAAAGATATTCTTAGGTAAAGGAAAACAAAGAGGATTTGTTACCTGCAGGCTTGCTCTAAAAGAAATGCTACATGAAGCTCTTTAGATGGAAGGGAAATGATACCAAAGAAAAACCTGAAACTTCAGAAATAAGTAAAGAGCAACAGAAATGGCAAATTGCTGAGTAAATAATAAAATTATTGGGTTTTTTAATAATTTAAATATTTACTGTGATAAAAAGCAAGGAGTATAACACTTTCTGATGAGGTCTGTGATAGATGTAGATATAGTAAATATGATAATCATAATATAAAGAGGGGAGGCTAAAGGGACAAATATGGTGGTAAGGTTTCCATATTCAACATACAGTGCTAAAATGTTAACTCAAAGTATATTGCGAACTATATATATTATGTGTATTATAATCCCCAGAGGAACCACTGAAGAAAATAAACAAAGAAATAGTAAAAAGCTAAAGAGATAAATTAAAATGGAATAATAAAATATATTCAAATGAAAAAGAAAGCAAGAAAGGGAAACAGAGGAATTAAAAATAGAGGGGAGACACAGGAAAAAATGTTAGAGCTAAAGCTCAACAATATCAGTATACATACATTAAATGTAAATGGTTTAAAACCAGTATTAAGACACTGTCCAATTGGAATTTAAAAAAAAACCCAACTATATGTTGTCCATAATAAAGCGGCCTTAATATACATATATAATACACATATATATTGTGGGTTTGGTTCCAGACCACTACAGTAAAGCAAATATCACAATAAAGTGAGTCACATGCATTTTGTGGTTTCCCAGTATGTCATGTTTATACTATAAAAGTTATGTTTATATTATACCGTAGTCTATAGTAAGTGTGCAATAGCATTATGTCTAAAAAAGCAATGTACATACCTTAATTTTAAAATACTTTATTGCTAAAAAATGCTAACCATCATCTGAGCCTTCAGTGAGTCAAAAATCTTTTCGCTGGTGGAGGGTTTTGCTTCCAACTCACTACATACTCAGGAAAAAGAGGTAGGCTTGCATCCTTGGTTGTGAGTGCAGTTCTTTTGTAAGTCGTCATCGTTAGCATATATTTTTACTCATCTACAAACACAGATTTATTCAAATGAAATAATTTCTAGGTTCTCATAACTCTGAATATAGATCCTGTAATCTTACTTGTTATAGCTATTTTATTCTAATATGTTCATCCTGCCTACACGCTAAGAAAAAAAATCTCTAAACATAAATAATAACTATTAGTTAAGGCTACATTTCACAAAGTTCTGTCCAGTCAGACAAGGCATTTTATCTTTTATCTTATGTCCCTTTCAAGTCTAAATTTTTATCATGTCTGATTTGCTTCATCACCCACCATTCTTTTTCTGCTCTGAAATCATCTGCAAGACCAGGAATGACAAGCATGTTTCCATTTACAATCCACTGGCAGTTGGTGCCCCTTTCTATAGGCCAGAGGGCCTGTTGAACATTTTTAATGTCAGATACTTGAACTATCAATTATTTTCCTACTTACTTACAGTTTACAGTTCTACTGATTTGGGGGGAAAAACAGCTTATTTAAATTTCTACTGAATTTTATTATACACAATAACTTCATGTATGTAATAAATATTGGTTATGAATAATCCCCCTCAAGAAGGGCTTTTAGTAACACTGTTCAAATTGCTGTTGAGCTTACTATTTTCACAGAAAAGATGCTATAGATGGTATTATCTTAGATTTCCAATTCTCACACATCAAAATCTCCAGTGATTTTTCATTTGGGATTTTCGAGACCCACATTTCCTGTGAGATAAATCAAGGTATAAAAGGCTTACTTTATATAGGCTTGTTATATTATACATAAGCTTACTTATATATATTTTTCATAGTTCTATTAGAGTGAATAGACTCCTATACTCCCAAATTTTATTCATCTATGTTCCTTCTTAACCTTTCTTTAGTATAAATTCTTTGATGGTAAATAAGACATAAGCTATTGCTAAAAATACCCCTATAATCATGACAACTGTAGGATGCCCTCCAATACGAACTCTCTGATTTTGTGTAAGGTTTAAGCCACAGCTAAGGTCTTTCTACATTTATTACATTCATATATTCATGACTAACAGCCTTCTCACAATTATAACATTATAAGCATTTCTTTTTAGTAGGAATTCTCCAGGTGAATGACCTTTCTCCACTTGAATTACAGAGCTGTTACTCTCCAAATTGAATCATCTCATGTTGAGAAAGGTCTGAGAGATGTTTGGCAGTATCTAACATAACTGAAAAAACTTTACGTATACCCTGGGACTGAGTAATCCCAGTCTTCATATAAAATCAACAGAAATACACACACACACATATACAAGAATATTTATAGCAGTATTTTTATTACAACACAAAATTATAAAAAATACAAATATCCATCAAGAGGATAGATAAATAGCAGTATATTCTTAAAATGGAAGAGTATACAGAATGAAAATGAATACACTACTGCCACATGCAATAATGTATGAATCTTTAAAGTGTTGAGTGAAACAAGACATAAAAGAATTTGTAATGTATAATAAAATATATATAAAGTTTAAAGACATGCAAAAACTATTTCATGTTAAAAGCCAGGGAAGTGGTAATCTTTGGGGAAGTAACAACTAACTTTTATTCCGCAGAGTGCAATGAGAAATATACTTCATAATTTCTTCCTCTTATGGAGACTGATACTTAAAACCACTTGGTATCTTGCTTCTGCATGTATTATATAAGAATTTTAAAAAACAAACTGAGTCAGCAGGAGAACTTGAAAACGTAAAAAATTAGCTTCATTGCTGATAAGAGTTCAATATCAATGATCATATCCATTTCATATGCTAGTAAACAGTAGATAAATAGTTATGTGGTATAGTACATTAAATTAATAATTATTATTACATTTGTGATTAAAATTACCTTATTCACATGTTAAGCATGCTTTTAAAAAAACTAAAGTTTTACAATAACTTAAAAAAGCTACACAAAGAAATCACATCATTTATTACTGCATTACCATGTTTTCTCCCTTGTGAGTTCTTTGATGGACAATAAGGTTTCTCTTATAACTGAAGGACTTACCACACTCATTACAAATATAAGGCTTCTCCCCTGTATGAGTTCTCTGATGTACAATGAGATTTGTCTTCTGGCGGAAGCACTTCCCACATTCATTACACTTGTATGGTTTCTCTCCTGTATGAGTTCTTTGATGATGAATGAGATATGATTTCCTGCTAAAGGCTTTGCCACACTGAGGGCATTCATAGGATTTCTGCCCTGTATGTATTTTCTGATGTACAGTGAGGGTTGCTTTCTGGCGAAAAGACTTCCCACACTCATTACAAATATAGGGTTTCTCTCCTGTATGAATTCTCTGATGTAGATTGAGATTTGTCTTCTGACTGAAGGATTTCCCACATTCATTACATTCATATGGTTTCTCTCCTGTGTGAGTTCTGTGATGATCAATGAGGTATGACTTCATTCTAAAAGCCTTCCCACAGTGAGGACATTCATAGGATTTTTCCCCTGTATGTGTTCTCTGATGTGCCACAAGGGTTGTCTTCTGGCGGAAGGATTTTCCACACTCATTACAAATATAAGGTTTCTCTTCATTATGAGTCTTCTCATGAAGAGCGAGGGTTGTCTTCTGGGAGAAGGATTTCCCACATTCATTACAAATATAGGGCTTTTCCCCTGTATGAGTTCTCTGATGTACAGTAAGATTTGCCTTCTGGTGAAAGGACTTCCCACATTCTTTACAAATATAGGGTTTCTCTCCTGTATGAATTCTCTGATGTAGGGAGAGTGTTGTCTTCTGGCGGAAAGACTTCCCACAGTCATTACACTCATATGGTTTCTCTCCTGTGTGAGTTCTCTGATGACGGATGAGGTGTGACTTCAATCTGAAGGCATTCCTACATTGTGGACATTCATATGATTTCTCCCCTGTATGTGTTCTCTGATGATCAGTGAGGGCTGTCTTTAGGCGGAAGCACTTACCACATTCATTACAAACAAAGGGTTTCTCTCCAGTGTGAGTTCTCTGATGATCAATGAGATATGATTTCCTTCTAAATGAATTTCCACATTGATGACATTGGTAGGGTTTTTCCTCTGTGTGAATTCCCTGATGCAGAATCAATACTGATTTCCTGCAGAAGGACTTCCCACATTCAGTGCATATATGCTTTTTTTCAATATTGGTTGTTCTTCTCCTTTTATTATATTCAGATGGTTTTTCCCTTCTGTAAGCTCTATTATGTGTAATTAGGCCTCCTTTTTTAAGGAAGGATTTCTCACAGTCATTATATCCAAATGACTGTGCTGAAGTTTCTATCTCATGATACTGCATAATCATTTCATTATGACTGACAGTCCTACCACGCTGATTATGGGATTTGACTCCAGAGTGAGCTGTCTCTGGCTTAGTATTGAGGAGTGATTTCCCAAATCCATTATGCTCACTAAGTCTCTTTCTTGTAGAACTTAGATTACTGATGATTAATTCTGAAACATTTTTAAAAAGCTTTCCATGGGTGTCATATTCAGGGGGTAGGTTTTTTGAATTAATAGGGTTTCTGCTTAAAGTAAATGTCTTTTCATATGCACTACTGTTCTCCTTAATCAGTTTTTTGTGGTTGATTAATACAACTGATCTAGAAAACTTATCTTGTTGTTCCTTGAATTTCACTAAAAAATCTTCAGCTTTCCACTTTTCTTCTAGGAAAGAATATAATTAATAACAATCTGTGAATCTTCACATATTTGCTATGGAAAGGAATTGTAATAGGATCTAGTACATGAGGCCAAAAAAGACCAAGGACAAATTATTCCTTGCCTGGGAAAAGACATGGAACCTAAATTAAAAACTGCCTCAGTGTGGAAAAAGATGAACAGTAATGAACGCTAGTAACATTTGCATTTTGCACCAGAACTTCATACAGAAAGTGAAACAAACACACGAAGCAGTAAGAAGAGACAAAAGAATAGTGGAAGAGGAATTAGGAATTCATGCTTGGATAGGTGGATTCAGAGGCAATGAAGTGAACCTTTAAAGAGCATTAAGATTTAAGTAGGATGAACAAGAAAAATTAGCAGAAAAGTTTGTTCAGGGAAAATTTTAGAGGAAGGTATTTGGAGGACACAGATCAGAGCCTATACTTTTACTTCTTTATTTCTTTATGCCGCACCATGTGGCATGTGGGATCTTAGTTCCCTGACCAGGGACTGAACCTGCGCCCCCTGCAGCACAAGTGTGGATTCCTAACCACTGGATCACCTGGGAATCCCCCTGAGCCTATACTTTTAAATATTCATCCGTAGACTGTGAGGTAAAATACTTCCAGTTGTTCCACCACCCTCTTTCCACACACCCACCAATAAATCTTTCCAAGCATCAACTATTTTCCTAGTGTTTATAATCCTCTATATAGCTGGGGATCATTTTTTCTTGTGAGGGAAATACTAGGAAAACACTCCCAAAAGGAACTTTAAAACAGACTAGGGGTATGTTCACCAGTGTATTCAGGTTGCTGTTGTTATTATTTTCTTTCAGAATTGTTCAATAACAAAACTCTCATGACCATTAGTTATAACTATTCTTCTTTTCAAGTGCTAACTTAGAGGTTTAAAGAAATATTCAAGTCTTTCCCCAATACAGTAACATTCTTAACTCCAGTTTTCCATATGGGGGACCAGAAAGATTGTTCACTCTGGTTCTAAATCACTCATTAATCTTAACCTTTATTTCTCTTATAAATTTAGAACTATATTTGACTCTTTTGCTTTGCAATCATCCACATCTAGTGAAACAATGTTAAATCTAGGTTCAAAAATCTATTTCTTCCTTGAGTCCATTACCCACAATACTAACATACAAGGAATTTCTCCTGTAAACAAAACTTTACATTACCTAGACTTACTTTTATTTATTTATTTATTTTAAAATTTTTATTTATTTATTTTTTGCAGTACACGGGCCTCTCACTGTTGTGGCCTCTCCCGTTGCGGAGCACAGGCTCCGGATGCGCAGGCTCAGCGGCCATGGCTCATGGGCCCGGCTGCTCCGTGACATGTGGGATCCTCCCGGACCAGGGCACGAACCTGCGTCCCCTGCATCGGCAGGCAGACTCTCAACCACTGCGCCACCAGGGAAGCCCCTAGACTTACTTTTTATATTCAAACAAGTTTTCAGGGTTGTCCACATATCTGAAAAATCTCACCCATAACAATCAAAGCCTAATATTTACTGCCCTATAAATACCTCCCTTATCCCTAATCACATGCTTTTGCTCATGTTCTTTTAATCAGTTGACTTGCCTTCCAGTCTTATTTCTAATCATATTTAGAGAATCTTCAAGAAAATGTTACTACTCCATGATATCAAAACCCTTCACATATATCCCGCCACCACTTTATTCATTATTTCTTTATAACTTGAAAATAATTATGGTCTAGAAAAATAATTTTAACAAATCTTTTTACAAGCTTACACTGTGTCATAAATATTTCATGAAAAATACAGACTTTGACAGTAATCCTTTCTCATAAAGGAATACTTTATTGGTTATCACCTTTGTACTCTTCTGAGTTTACATTAACACTGCATATCATAGATAGGTAGTGTTTGTTAGAATCCAACCATTTGAATCAGAATGTACACAGCCATGGCCTGAGCAAGTACTTCTGAAAGGACTTATCAGTACATACTTTATGAATGGAGGAAAAAGAGATCTCCCCTGTATAGCTCCATAAACAGAAAATGAAGCAACTACTGACTACTTAAAATGTTGTATACTATGGCAAAGAAGATACAGAGGATCTTATCTTTAAAAGAAAGAATCCTTAAGCATAAACAATGTACAATCGAGTATCAAATTATATAACATCCAAGAGCTGTGTGTGTGTTACAGTTAGTAAGCAGCATGGAAATTCAGAAAAAGGAAAGGTGGATATGTTGGGGAGTAGTCAAGGAATAGAAAGGAGAAGAAATCTCAAGACTTCAAAGATATACACTATACGGAAGGGTGAACACAATGAAAAGTACAGACATCATGACAGACCCTACATGTATAGAGAACATTTAGGAGACTAGACGAAGTGGAAATTAGCAAGCATTTTCCACAGAAGAGAGAAATAAAGTTGAAAAGACCAGATGAGGGCTTATTATAGTAGTCCTTGTATGAAGGAGAATTTCAATTTCCTATAATAATAAGTAGTGGGGAACAAGTGATGATATAGCTTGTCAGGAAAGTAACAATATAAATTGAAAAGATTAGGACAAAAATTATAGCAAAGGGCTTCCCTGGTGGCGCAGTGGTTGAGGGTCCACCTGCTGATCAGGGGACACGGGTTTGTGCCCTGGTCTGGGAAGATCCCACATGCTGCTGAGTGGCTAGGCCCGTGAGCCATGGCCGCTGGGCCTGCACGTCCGGAGCCTGTGATCCGCAACGGGAGAGGCCACAACAGTGAGAGGCCCACGTACCACAAAAAAAAAAAATATATATATATATATAGCAAAAACAAATTGTAATTACCGTATGCAAGACATGAAATAAGGTAGTTGTCATTTTGTATGATGTGAGTAAAAAATGAAAATATGGGAGGATGTAAATATATTTCACAGGCTGATAAACACAAATTGTGAAGAGATCCACAAGAGATTATGACAGAGACAATCAAGCTGGTATCATGGCAGGAATAAAATAATTTGGAAATAGTTAATGGGAAAGAATTTAAGAGCTAGGAAAGTTGGTGATTTTCATTTTCAACTTATTGTCACAAAACAGGTGAGGCATCATAGTGCAGAACTTGTGAAGGACTAGAGTGAAGGTGGGAGGACTGTGCTGAGAATGCTGGTATTACCGGTTCTCCACATAAAACAAGGAGCTTAAGTTCTGAGAGTGGATGAGACTACTATAATTGAAAGGTAGATCTCTTGAGGACAAGTTAGAGAAATAAGACTGAGAGTCCAGTGAAACAATATACATAAAAAAAAAAAAGTTGTGTGACTATTTTGTATGAGGCACTGTTCCAGACAATATGGCCAGAGTGGTAAAAAAAAAACAGACTAAGTTGGAAATAAATAATCACTTAGAGAATCAGGATAAGAACGATTCAGTGTTTTACCCAAACCAAGGGATGATTTCAGGAAAGATGATCAGCCATATAACAATGAACCATGAAAGTTTAATGGAAGAAAATGGTAACTATGGAATTATCAGCCTGGGCCAAGGCGAGTGAGCTTTAAAATTAATAGCTAGACTCACGGTGAGAATGGGAACTTAGAGTTAGCATAGCAAACAAATCTGAAATACTATAAAAGAAAGGGAAAAAAAAAGCAACTAAGAAGACAAATATTAGCCAAGAATTTTTTCTTTCTTAAAGATAGATTTAAAAATGCCTAAAAGAAATCTTATTCAATGGCTGAAAGATAAGGGACCGAGAAAGCCAAAAAAGGATACAAATCAAGAAAAAAGATCTATAAGAAGGAAGGAAAAAGATCTAAAAGAAGGAAGGCTTAATTTTGATTAAGAGTGGCAACCATCTTTGGTAACACCAAGCAAACTAAGGAAGTCTATTATATAGGGAGAGTGACATTTGAAAGTGATTTAATTTTTTTGCAGGCACAATAGTCGTTTCAACGGTTAGGAACCTTTAAAAAGCCACTACCAAAATATTTCAAAGGTGTCACCCACCACGTGACCACTTTGAATTTATTTTCCACTAGATTTCATCTGCCTGAGAGTCAGAAACTCACCTAAACAGGTATGACCTGTAAACGATGTCCAAGGCTCTTCTCCTCGTTCCAACTTGAGGATCACGTCAGGCTTGGTCATGTGACACCCTGATTAAGGGAAGATTTGGATTAAGTTGCTTAGGCGTCAATACCTTTGAAAAATCAATAAGGTGAATTTTCAGTACTGCAAATTAAGATACTCCTTTGTGTAACAGTAAATTTAACACCTTGCACTATGCAAGTGAAGACACAATCATCCTTTCTGTCAACCAAAAAGAATGCATCACCTCTTATCCCTGAAATCAAGATCACACATATTTTAGGCATCTTGAAAGGAAATGCATGCTAATGAAAGTTTCAAAGAGAGTTTTTCTTACCCACAGAAACGAGGTGGCAATAGTTTTCCAACATCACATCCATGTATAGCATCTTCTGAGCAGGATCCAGGTGCTGCCACTCCTCCTGACTAAAGTCCACAGTCACATCTTTGAATGACACTGATCCCTGTAATGGTTTGGGACTGTGATCAGAACAAGTTGACGAGAAATTGGGGACTAGTTTTGATCCTGTTCCTTTGTGGCATTCTTATGAAAACTTGTAAAGAATGCCTACCATTTTTCTTGTTTTGTGATTTAAATAGTAAGGGAAACAAAAATCAAGGTAGAAGTACTTGCCACCAAATTTATTTAATAACTCATTCTAAAAATGTTTATTGTGAAGTCACTTTGTAACCCCAAATTGGACTCGTTTACTAGGGTGCCAAGATATACAAAACGCTGTCCCTGTTCACAAGAAGTTACAACCTCAAAGCATGTAACACATACCTTCAAGAAAATTTGTGTCAACACAAATCTACAAGAAGGTGTTATGGGTACTATAACAGAAGTATGTACAAGATAACAGTGTATTACAAGGACAGAACAATTTTTCAGGCTTCACTGAGGAGGTAAATTTTTACCTCTTCAAGATTAATGTGTTATGCAGGAAGAATATAGTTTTAAAATGCATAGGAGTGACTTTGGGCATCCAGTAATAATAGAGTGAATTGGTCAAGCAAAAATTGGAGGAGACTTTATCCTTAAAGGGCAGCAATGAGTAAGAATTGTTAGGTCTGTGGCTTTTTTGCATGAAGGTACCCCAAAGCCCATAGCTCTTCAGGTGAAGAGCTTCCTCAAAGGTGACAGGGGACAGAATTGAGGGCTGGCAGATGAGCTGGAGATTTAGCGATAAATTCTGGAAGTGAGAGAACTACAGGAAAAATGAGACCCCAGATCTGAGTATAAACTCTGCCATAACTCCAGGTTGCAGGAGGCTTAGCAAAGAGCAAACAGAAAGACACCAGAAAAGAGTTTTGAAAAACAGAAGTGTACCTAGTGAGATTTGGAGATTTCTGCATTTTTGATTAACAGCATTCCACAACCTGCTCATAGCTTAAGCAGAAGAAAACTGAAGCCTTAATGGACTGATGTGTCAGAAGCTGGAGCTAACAAAAAGCAGCAGGAAGTATAAGTGGTGAAACACTGAAAGAAAGAGAACTGCAGAAAGTCAGCCCCCAAATCTAAGTATAATTATATACCAAATTCTTTGAGAGCTAAAGTACATGAACACAGTGGGAATCTACTTCCCATCATGGGACCAGGGTAAAAAGCAGCAGGTGGAAGCTTAAGGGACCTAGCTATCAGGTGCTTCACACTTGGGGTGGAGGTGGAGGGGCAGGGAGGGCAGAGTTTGAAGTTTGATTCCAAGCAAGTTAATCATCTGCTAGAACAACAACAACAAAAAACAATAATCCTCAGAAAAACAGACATACACAATTCATATTACTATAACATATTACTCATGACATTCTGGTTTCCAGCAAAAATTAGACATGTAAACAAAACAAAACAGAAAAAGAAGAGAGGGAATATGACCCATATTCAGAAAAAGTTCATGGAAACTAATTCCTAGTGGACCCAGGTATTGGATTTTGCCGCAAAGGCGTCAAAACAGCTGTTCTAAATGTATCCAAAGAAGTAATGAAAACCTGGCATAGAATCTTGAAACATAAACTGCTAAAAAAGCACGAAGTGAAAATTCTAGAGTACAGTAACTGAAATGAAAAATTCACTATGTAGGCTCAGTAGCAGACTAGAAATAGAAAAAGGAGCAATCGGTAACCTTGTAAATACAGGCATATCTCAGAGATATTGCAGATTCAGTTCTAGACCACTGCAATAAAGCGATTATTGCAATAAAGTGAGTCGCATGAATTTTTTGGTTACCCAGTGCATATAAAAGTTACACTTACATTATACTGTAGTCTATTAAATATGCAATGGCATTATGTCTAAAAAACAATGAACATGCCTTAATTAAAAAATACTTTATGGCTAAAATGTGCTAATCATCACCAGAGCTTTTAGTGAGTTGTAATCTTTTTGCAATACTAACATCAAAGATCACTGATCACAGATGATACCAAATATAACAAAAAAGTTTGAAATACTGAAGAATAGCCAATGTGACAGAGACGAAGTGAGCAAATGCTGTTGGAAAAATGGCACCAATAGACTTGCATTAAACTCAGCATTGCTACAAACCTTCAATTTGTAAAAAATGAAATATCTGCAAAGTGAAATAAAAGCATAATAAAATTAGGTATGCCTATATATAACTAGATCAACAGAAATTAATCAATCTAAATAGAAAGGGAAAGAAAAAGAAAAAATGAATAGACTCACAGAGAGCAGTGGGTCAATTTCAAAGTAATACAACAGAGATGTAATTGGAGTCCCAGAAAAATAGGTGGGGAAAAAAGGGTCTGCATAATTTTTAAGGAAATAATGGCCTAACACATTCAAAGTAAGCAAAACTTAACTTACATATTGAAAAAGCTTAATGAACCCCAAAAGGATAAAAACAAAAGAAAACCACACTCAGGAAATCCTAATCAAACTGCTAAAAGCCAAAGAGAACATCAACCAAGAATTCTGTACTGAGCAAAATTACCTATTGAAAATAAAGTCAACATAAAGCTACATTCAGAAAAAATCTGAGAGAATTCACCACTAGCAAAACTGTACCATCAAAAATGGTAAAGGAAGGTTTTCAGGCTGAAGGTAAAAATGACATCAGATGATAAACAAGGTCTTTAAGAAAGAATGAAGAGGTTGAGAAAAGTTGTATATAAAAGACTATAAATATTCATTTCCTTCCTTATTTAAAAAACATGAGTGTTTCAAGCAGGGGTTGGTGAACACTTTCTGCTGTTTTAGTATGAATGCAACCATGGACAGTATATAAAATGAATAAGCAAAGTTGTGTTTCAATAAAGCTTCAGGTATGGACACTGAGATTTAAATTTCATAAAACTTACATAGGTGAGAAATATTTTGATTACGTAGGTCAGAAATATTTTGATTTTGCACTTTTTCAAACATTTAAACTATAACTATTTTAAACTCACAATCTGTACAAAAACACATAGCAGACTGTTTTTAGCCTCTGGGCTGTAGACCCTTGGTTTAAAGTAGGCATTCTAACACCATTTATTACAAATATAAATATCACACACATGGCGAACAAAAAAACAAACCACAGGGAAGCCAGTAAATGAAAATACAATGTTGCAAGTGGACATATTTTACCTTAAGTAATTCAGTACTATCTCTAAGTAAAACATAAGTTAAAGATGCATACTGTAATCCCTAAAGCAACCAAAAAAATAATGCAAACTGATATAACTCAAACTCAACAGAGAAATAAAAATTAATTATGAAAATGTATTGCTTGACACAAAATAAAACAGGATATAGGAACAGATGCACAAAAACAGGTTAGGAGTAATCTTAAATGCATATTATTAAATATAAGAAGCCCAATCTGAAAAGGCTACATAATATATGATTTTAACTATATAACATTCTGGAAAAGGCAAAACTATGGAGATGATAAAAAGATCAATGGTGGGACTTCCCTGGTGGTGCAGTGGTTAAGAATCCGCCTGCCAATACAGGGGACATGGGTTCGAGCCCTGGTCTGGGAAGATCCCACATGCCGTGGAGCAACTAAGCCCGTGCACCACAACTACTGAGCCTGCGCACCAGAACTACCGAGCCCGTACACCACAACTACTGAAGCCCACGTGCCTAGAGCCCATGCTCTGCAACAAGAGAAGCCACTGCAATGAGAAGCCCGCGCACTGCAACGAAGAGTAGCCCCTGCTTGCCGCAACTAGAGAAAGCCCGAGCTCAGCAATGAAGACCCAACACAGCCAAAAAATTAAAATAAAAAAAATAATTAAAAAAAAAAGATCAGTGGTTGCCATTACCACATATTATAGAGGAGAGGGAGAGATGAATGGGCAGAGCACAGAGGATTTTTAGAGCAGTGAAATTAGTCTGTATAATACTATAATGGTAGATACATGTCACTATATATTTGTCAAAATCCATAGAATACATAACACCAAGAATGAACCCTAATATAACTATGGACTTCCGATGATAATGATGTATCAATGTAAGTTCATTGATTTTAACAACATACCACTCTGGTGTAAGATATTGATAGTAGGGAAAGCTATGCATGTGTCAGGGGGTAAGGGCATAAATGGAAACTCTCTGTACTTTCTGCTTAATTTTGTCTGAACCTAAAACTGCACTAAAATATAAAGTATGGTTAAAAGATTAAAACAGGTTAGGCAATCAGAAAACAAATAGTGAAATGGCAGCCCTAACTCTGACTACAGGACTAAACACTCCAACAAAAAGACTGAGATTATTAAAATGTGTAAAAAACCAAGACTCAAAATATATTCTGTCTTCAAGAGACATACTTTAAATACCATAGACACAAATAGGTTTAAAATAAAAGGATGGGAAAAAACATAAAAACATTAAACATGGGAAAGCTGATGGGGCTTAGTAAAAGAAGCTGAGGAGTATTACCACTACAGACAAAGAAGAACATTTCCTGATAATAAAAGAGTAAATACATGAGGAAAATATAGCGACTACAAATGTATATGTACTTAAATAACAGTTTCAAAACATGAGGCAAAAACTGACAATAGTAAAATGAGATTTTAAAAAGTCTAAAATCATGGTAGGTGTTAATGTTTGTCAGTAACTGAGAGAACTAGACAAAAGGGGGAAAACCTGTAGAGATTTAGAATCTCTAAAGAATAGTGACATAACGCATTTGATATTTATAGACCACCACTTTCAATAATTTCACAACACATTTTTTTCAAGAGTAAATGGACTATGCACCAAGGTAGAACACAAACAAGTCTCAACAGATTTAAGACAAATCATACAAAGTATGTTTTCTGACTACACATGAACTAAATTACATATCAATAAAAATAGCATATCTAGAAAAACCCCAAATGTTTGGAAATTAAACAATACACTTCCAAGTAACCAATTTAGGGTCAAAGAAAAATAAAATTGTTTTTCATAAAATATATTAAACTAAATACAAATAGATCAAATTTGGAAGATGCAATTAGAATAGGCTAAAAGAGAAACTTTTAAGTTTAAATGCTTATATTAGAAAATAAGAAAGACTTAATATCAATAATTTAAACTTTTATCTTAAGAAGCTTTAAAAAGAATAAGTTAAACTAACCCCAAAGCAAGTAAAGGAAATAGTTAGGAAAAAAGAAAAAATCAGTAAAATAGAAAATAAATAAGCAATACGGAAAAATCAATGAAACCTAAAGCCAAATCCTTGAAAATATCAATAAAATGTAAAACCTCTAGTTAGATGGATTAAGAAATAAAGAGGGATGTTACACATAGCCATTATCAGATCCTACAGATATTAGATAAAAGAGAATTATAAACAAATTAAAGGCAATAAATTAGACAATGTAGATGAAATGGACAAATATTTTAACTTAAAAAACATGTTACCAAAAGAAAAAAACCTGAAAACCCTTAACTATTAAAGATACTGAGGGACTTCCCTGGTGGTCCAGTGAAGTCCACTTCCAATGCAGGGGGCATGAGTTCGATCCCTGATTGGGGAACTAAGATCCCACATGCTGCGGGGCAACAAAGCCCGCATGTGCCACAACTACTGAGCTTGCGCACCTCAATGAGAGGGCCTGCGTGCCTCAAACTACAGAGCCTACATACTCTGGAGCCCGCACACCACACTAGAGAGCCCCCACACCCTGAAGCCCATGCACCATAACTAGAGAGAAGCCCATGTGCCACAACAAAGAGCCCACACGCCACAACAACAACAACAAAAGATCCCGCATGCCTCAAAGATCCCGCATGCCACAACTAAGACCCAATGCATCCAAAAAACAAACAAACAAAAAGCAAACAAAAGAAAAAACAGGGACAACAATCAAAAAACAAATGGGATGGGCTTCCCTGGTGGTGCAGTGGTTGAGAGTCTGCCTGCCAATGCAGGGGACATGGGTTCGAGCCCTGGTCTGGGCAGATCCCACATGCCGCGGAGCAACTGGGCCCGTGAGCCACAATTACTGAGGCTGCGCGTCTGGAGCCTATGCTCCGCAACAAGAGAGGCTGCGATAGTGAGAGGCCTGTGCACCGCGATGAAGAGTGACCCCCGCTTGCCACTACTAGAGAAAGCCCTCGCGCAGAAACGAAGACCCAACACAGCCATAAATAAATCAACTTTAAAAAAACAAAAAAAACAAATGCGAAAACAAAAAAATAGCAAGATGGTATATTTAAACACAACTTATTGATAATTCATTAAATGAAAATGGACTAAAAACTCTAACTAAAAGGTACAGTATTAGGAGTTACCTGGTTAGGATCCTGGGCTTTCACTGCCATGGCCTGAGTTCAATCCCTGGTCGGTGAACTGAGATCCCACAAGCCATGCGGCACAGCCCCGCCCCCCCCACCCCCAAAAAGGGAGAGTATCAGACTGGAGATAAAAGTAATACCAAAATATATACTCTCTGTAACAGACTCATTATAAATATTAAAACACAGGTAGGTTAAAGTATAAAGAATGGAGAACAGGTATACTATGTAAATACTAATTGAAAGAGATCAGCCAATATGGCAGAATAGAAAGACCTTGATTGAGCTCACCTCCTCTCACAAGCACACCAAAATTACAACTGTTTACAGAACAACCATCAGTGAAAATGACTGGCACCTACAAGAAAAGATCTACAGATAAAGAAGGTATGACAAGATGTGTAGTAGTGAGGCTGTGATGTAGTCAAGTTCTAGCCCCCCAGGGAGGCAACCCATGAATGGGAGACTAATTATAATTGCAGAAGCTCTCCCCAAGGAGTGAGGGATCTGAGCCCCATTATCAAGACTCCCCCGCCCCAGGGGTCTTGTGCCAGGAAGACAAGCTCCTAGAACATTTGGCTTTGAAGGCAAGTGGGGCTTACTTTCAGGAGTCCCAGAGGGCTAGGGGAATTAGAGACTCCACTCTTAAAGGCACAGACAAAAATCTCACATGCTCCAGGAACCAGGGCAGAAGTGGTAATTTGAAAGGAGCCTGGGTCAGACCTATCTGCTCATCTTGGAGAGTCTCCCAAAGAGGCCAGAGGCAATTATAGCTCACCCTAGGGACAGGACACTGGCAGCAGCCATTTGGGGGAGCTTGTTCTATTATGTAGACACTGTGCTACCAACCTCCATTTTGGATTCCTCCCTCTAGCTTATCAGCCTCAGGACCCATCCTCCACCCAACAGCCCAAAGGTCCTAGTACATAGATGCCTCAAGACAAGCAACTAATTTGGTAGGGACAAATCCCCACCCACTAGCAGACAGGCTGCCTCAAGACCTCCTAACCCCACAGCCGACCCTGGACATGGTCCTGCCCACCAGAGGTCCCAGAACCTGGCCCCACACACCAGTGTGTAGGCACTAGAATCAGGGCCCCCAGGGCCCTGCAACCAGACCCTGCTCTACTCACCAGTGGGCAGGCACCAGCCCCAGAATCCATGGTCCCACACACCAGTGAGCCTGCTCTAGAGTTGGGACCAGTCTCAACCACCAGCAGGTGGACACAAGTTGGACAACCACAGCCCTGTAGCCTGTAGACTCAGCCCACCCACCAGCAGGCCAGCACCTACCCTGGGACTGGCTGGGCTCTGACCCCACCCACTAGCAGGCCAACACAAACTTTGGGACATGCCTCATGCTGCAGTGTCAGAAAATGGCCCCTCTCACCAGTGGTCAGACACCAGTTCTGGGACCCCTGGGCTCGGCTGCCAGACCCCAGGACCTGGCTTCACCCACCAATGGTGGACACCAGCCCCAGGGTCTCCTGGACTCTGCCCACCAGTGAGCTAGCACTAGCCCTGGGGTCACCTGGGGTTTCCCAGACAGTTGCCTTAAGACCTGCCCAACCAACCAGTGGCCAGCAGTCTCTGCACAAGGCAAAGCCTAGCAACCAACCAGACCGGAGGCCAACCAAGCCTACAAGACCGCCCACAGTAGTCAATCTGTCACAGAAGAAGGACCCATGCAACCCAATAGGGGGCACCCTAGAGCATACACCTCTGGTGATAAGATGGGAGTACACTGCTGGGACACATAGGATATCTACAAAAGGCCACTTCTCCAAGGTTGGGAAAGGTAACCAAACTACCAGATACACAGAAATAAAAACAGCAAGTTAGGTAAAATGAGGTGAGAGAGGAACATGTTCCAAATGAAGGAACAAGATAAAACCCCAGAAGAAGAATTAAGTGAAGGCGAGTTAAGCAATTTACCTGAGAAAGAGTTCAAAGTACTGATCACAAAAATGATCAAAATCGCGGGAGAAGAATGGATGCATAGAGCGAGAAGTTAGAAGTCTTTAACAAAGTGTTAGAAAATATAAAGAACAACCAAACAGACATGACGAATACGATAAATGAAATATAAAATACAGTAGAACGAATCAACAGTAGACTAAATGATACAGAGGAACAGATCAGTGAGCTATAAGCAGAGTAGTGGAAATCACTGCCAGTGAACAGAAAAAAAGAAAAAAGAATGAAAAGAAATGAGGACAGTTTAAGAGGCCTCTGAGACAACATCAGGACACTAATATTCACATTACAGGCATCCCAGAAAGAGAATAGAGAAAGGGGCTAACAACATATTTGAAGATATAATAGCTGAAAATTACCCTAACTTGGGAAAGGAAACAGATATCCAAGTCAAGGAAACACAGAGATTCCCAAACAGGATCAACCAAAAGAGGAACACACCAAGACATACTGTAATGAAAATGGCAAAAATTAAAGATAAAGAGAGAATATTAAAAGCAGCAAGGGAAAAGCAACAAGTTACACACAAGGGAACTCCCATAAGGCTATCAGCTGACTTTTCAGCAGAAACTCTGCAGGACAGAAGGGAGTGGCACGATATATTTCAACTGATGAAAGGGAAAAAGCTACAACCAAGAATACTCTACCTGGCAAGGCTCTTGTTCAAATTTAGTGAAGAGAGCAAACGTTTTACAGACAAGGAAAAGCTAAGAGTTCAGTACCACTAAAACAGCTTTACAAGAAATGTTAAAGAGACTTCTCTAAGCAAAAAAGAAAAGACCACAACTAGAAACATGAAAATTATGAAAGGAAAACTCTCATACAGTAAAGGTATTAAATCGTCCATGCACAAAGCTAATAGATTAAAACACAAGTAGTCAAATCATCTATATCCACAATAAGCAGTTAAGGGATATCCAAAACAAAAAAAAATGTAAAATATAATGTCAAAACCAGTAATTGTGAGGGGAGAAGAGAACAAATGCAAGGTTGTTAAAATGCATTTGAAATTAAGAGACCAGCAACTTAAAACAATCAATATACATATATACATATACATATACACACACACATATTGCTGTATAGAAACCTCATGGTAACCACAAACCAAAAATCCATAATAGATACACACACAAAAAAGAGGAAGGAATCCAAACATAACATTAAAGATAGTCACTTTAAAAAACTACAAAAGCAACCTCAAAACAATGAACAAAATAGCAACTAGAACATATATTGAATATATCAATAATTAGTTCAAATGTAAATGGATTAAATGCTCCAATCAAAAGACAGAGTGGCTGAATGGATACAAAACAAGACCTGTGTATATGCTGCCTACAAGAGACTCACTTCAGATATAAAGACACAGACTGAACATGAGATGGAAAAAGGCATTCATGGAAATGGAAATCAAAAGAAAGCTGAGGTGGCAATACTTAGACAAAACAGACTTTTAAACAACGGATGTTATAAGAGACAAAACATAATAATCAAGGGATCAATCCAAAAAGATGTAATAACTGTAAAAATACATGCACCCAACATAGGAGGACCTAAATATATAGAGCAAATATTAAGATATAAAGGGAGACACTGACAGTAACAAAATAATAGTAGGTTACTTTAACATACATCAATGTGTCTATACAAAGAAAGAAAATCAATATGAAAATAAGGGCTTTAGCAGAGCGGCTGGGCCCGTGAGCCATGGCCACTGAGCCTGCGCATCCAGAGCCTGTGCTCCACAATGGGAGAGGCCACAACAGTGAGAGGCCCACGTACCGCAAAACAAACAAACAAAAAACAAAAAAAACCCAAGGGCTTTAAATGACACATTAGTCCACATGGACTTAATAGATATACACAGAACATTCCATCCAAAAGCAGCAGAATACACATTCTTTTCAAATGCACATCGAACATTTCTCCAGGGTGGACCACATCACAGGCCACAAAACAAGTCATGGTAACTTTAAGAAAACTGAAATCATGTCAAGCATCTTTTCTGACCACAATGCTATGAGATTAGGAATCAACTACAAGAAGAAAAACTGCAAAAAACACAAAAACGTGGAGACTAAATAATATACTACTAAACAACCAATGGATTAGTGAAAAAAATCAGAGGAAATAAAAATACCTGGAGACAAATTAAAACACAAACACAATGATCCAAAATCTATGGGACACAGCAAAACAGTTCTAAGTGGGAAGTATATAGCAATACAGGCTTATCTCAGGAAACAAGAAAAATCTCAAATAAAAAACCTAAACTTACACCTAAAGGGACTAAAAAAGAACAAACAAAACCCAAAGTTAGTAGAAGGAAAGAAACCATAAAGATCAGAGCAGAAATAAATGAAATAGACACTAAAAACAAACAAACAAACAAAAACAATAGAAAAGATCAATGAAACTAAGATCTGGTTCTTTGAAAAGATAAACAAAATTGATAAACCTTTGGACAGACTCATCAAGAAAAAAGAGAGGGTCTAAATCAATAAAACCAGAAATGAAAAAGAAGTTACAACTGACATCACAGAAATACAAAGTATCATAAGAGACTACTACAAACAACTCTGTGCCAATAAAATGGACAACCTAAAAGAAATGGAAAAAATTCTTAGAAATGCACAATCTCCCAAGACTGAACCAGGAAATAGAAAATATGAACAGACCAATTACCAGTAATGAAACTGAATCAATAATAAGAAAATTCGCAACAAACAAAATTCCAAGACTAGATGGCTTCACAGGTGAATTCTAACGAACATTTAAAGAAGAGTTAACACATATCCTTCACAAACTATTCCAAAAAATTGCAAAGGAGTGAACACTTCCAAACTGATTCTATAAGGCAGTGTCACCCCAATACCAAAACTATACAAAGACATCACAAAAAAAAGAAAATTACAAGCCAATAACACTGATGAACACAGATACAAAGATCCTCAACAAAATAATAGCAAACTGAATTCAACAATACATTAAAAGCATCATACACCATAACCAAGTAGGATTTAACTCAGGGATGCCAGGATGGATCAATATTTGTAAATCAATCCATGTGATATACCACATTAACAAACTGAAGAATAAAAACCATATGATCATCTCAATAGATGCAAAAAAAGCTTTTGACAAAATTCAATATCCATTTATGATAAAAAAAAAACTCTCAAGAAAGTGGGTATAGCGGGAACATGCCTCAACATAATAAAGTCATATATGATAAGCCCACAGCAAACATCATTCTCAATGGTGAAAAGCTGAAAGCATGTCCTCTAAGATCAGGAACAAGAAAAGGATGCCCACTCTCCCCACTTTTATTCAACATGGTATTGAAAAGTCCTAGCCACAGCAATCAGACAAAAGAAGAAATAAAAGGAATTCAAATTGGAAAGGAAGAACTAAAACTGTCACTGCAGATGACATGATACTATACAAAGAAAACCCTAAAGACGCTACCAAAAAACTACTAGAATTCATCCATGAATTTGATAAAGTTGCAGGATACAAAATTAATATACAGAAACATATTGCATTTTTATACACTAACAATGAACTACCAGAAAGAGAAATTAAGGAAACAATTCCACTTACAATCACATCAAAAAGAAAGAAATACCTAGGAATAAACTTACCTGAGGAGGTAAAAGACCTGTATTTGAAAAACTATTAAGACACTGATGAAAGAAATCGAAGATGACAGAAACAGATTGAAAGGTGTACCAGGTTCATGGACTGGGAGAATTAATATTGTTAAAATGACCATACTACCCAAGGCAATCTACAGATTCAATGCAATCCCTATCAAAATACCAATGGCGGGACTTCCCTGGTGGTCCAGTGGTTAAGACTCTCTGCTTCCAACGCAGGAGGGTGCAGGTTTGATCGCTGGTCAGGGAACTAAGATCCCACATGCTGTGTGACGCAGCCAGAAAAAACAAAAAAAATACCAGTGGCATTTTTCACAGAACTAGAATAAATAATTTTAAAACTGTATGGAAACACAAATACCTCGAATAGCCAAAAGAATCTTGAGAAAGAGTTCTATCTGTAGGTATCACACTCCCTGACCTCAGACTATACTACAAACACAGTAATCAAAACAGTACGCTACAGGCATAAGAACAGACACACAGGGCCTCCCTGGTGGCACAGTGGTTGAGAGTCCGCCTGCTGATGCAGGGGACACGGGTTCGTGCCCCGGTCTGGGAAAATCCCACATGCCGCGGAGCGGCTGGGCCTGTGGACCATGGCCGCTGAGCCTGCACGTCCAGAGCCTGTGCTCCGCAACGGGAGAGGCCACAATACTGAGAGGCCCGCGTACCACACACACACAAAAAAAGAACAGACACACAGATCAATGGAACAGAACAGAGAGCCTAGAAATAAACCCATGCACTTATGGTCAATTAATCTATGACAAAGGAGGCAAGAATATACAATGGAGAAAAGACAGTCTCTTCGATAAGGGTTGCTGGGACAATTGGACAGCTATGTGTAAAAGAATGAAATTAGAATATTTTCTAACACCATATATAAAAATAAACTCAAAATAGATTAAAGACCTACATGTAAGACTAAAACCATAAAACTCCTGGAAGAAAACATAGGCAGAAAAACACTGACATAATTTGTAGAAATATTATTTTGGATCTGTCGCCTAAGTCAAAGGAAACAAAAGTAAAAATAAACAAATGGGACGTAATTAAACTTTAAAAGCTTTTGCACAGCAAAGGAAACCATCAACAGAATGAAAAGGCAACCTACAGAATGGGAGAAAATATTTGCAAATGATATGACCAATAAGGGGTTAATATCCAAAATATAAGCAGCTTATACAACTCAATATCAAAAAAACCCAAAAACCAAAACAAAACCAATTACACAATGGCATTAGATTAAATGGACATTTTTCCAAAGAAAACATAGAGATGGACAACAGGCACATGAAAAGATACTCACCATCACTAACATCAGAGAAAAGCAAATCAAAACCACAGTGAGATATCATCTCACACCTGTAAGAATGGCTATCATCAAAAAGACCACAGACTGGGGCTTCCCTGGTGGCACAGTGGTTGAGAGTCCGCCTGCCAATGCAGGGGACACAGGTTCGTGCCCCGGTCCGGGAAGATCACAAAACTGGTGCAGCCACTAGGAAAAACAAAAACTAAAACTATCAATAGAACTAACACATGACCCAGCAATTCCAATCCTTGGTATGTACCTGAAAAAAATAAAAATGCTAATTCGAAAAGATACATGCACCCCAATGTTCACAGCAACATTACTTACAATAACCAAGATATGGAAGCAACCTAGGTGCCCATCAACGGATGAATGGATAAAGAAGATGTGGTGTTAACACACACACACACACACACACACACACACACACACACACACACACACACACACTGGAATATTACTCAGCCATAAAAAAGAATGAAAGTTTGCCATTTGCAACAATATGGATGGACTTGGAGAGTATTATGTTCAGTGAAGCGAGTCAGACTGAGAAAGACAAACACTGTACGTTATCATGTATACGTGGAATCTAAAAAATAAAATGAATGGATACAACAAAACAGAAACAAGACTCACAGACACAGAAAACAAACTAGTGGATACCAGTGGGGAGATGGAAGGAGGGAGGAACAAGATAAGGATAGGGGATTAAGAGGTACAAACTACTAGGTATAAAATAAATAAGCTACAAGGATATATTGTATAGCACACAGAATATAGCCAATACTTGTAATAACTATAAATGGAGTTTAATCTTTTAAAACTGTGAATCACCACGTTGTACACCTGAAATGTATGTAATGTTGTAAAATCAACTACACTGCAACTAAAAAAAAACAAGAAAGAAACGGAGGGAGATGCTCTAGATTAAAAGACATTTAAGACATTTTTTGGAAATTAATTATTAAAATTAATTCATTTTACATTAATTAAAATTAAAAATTAAAAATAGGGACTTCCCTGGTGGCACAGTGGTTTAGAATCCATCTGCCTGCCAATGCAGGGGACACAGGTTCGATCCCTGGTCTGGGAAGATCCCACATGTCACGGAGCAACTAAGCCTGTGTGCCACAACTACTGAGCCTGAGCTCTAGAGCCTGCACGCCGCAACTAGTGAGCCCATATGCTGCAACTACTGAAGCATGCGCACTTAGAGCCTGTGCTCTGCAACAAGCAAAGCCACTGCAAGGAGAAGCCCGCACATTGCAACGAAGAGTAGCCCCCACTGGCCGCGACTAGAGAAAGCTCACACACAGCAACGAAGACCCAACGCAGCCAACAGAAAAATAAAAATAAACACTAATCATAAGAATGCCAGAATGGTTACAATAGTATCAAACAAAATAGATTTCAGAACAAAGAATATTATCAGGGATTACGCAAGGCATTTTATTTTATTTAAATTTACTTATTTATTTTTGGCTGCACTGTGCAGGGTGTGGGAATCTTAGTTCCCCAACCAGGGATCAAACCCGTGTCTCCTGCACTGGAAGCATGGAGTCTTAGCCACCGGACCGTCAAGGAAGTCCCAAGTAAGGTATTTTATAATGATAGAGGGGGTCAATTCATGAGAAGATATAATAATCCTAAATATGAATACACCTAAAAACAGAACCTCAAAATATAGTAAGTAAAAACTGATAGAACTGAAAAGGAAAAATAGACAAATCCACAATTATAATTTAAGATTTTGACTTTCTTCTCTGTCATCGCTATAACAAATAGACTGAAAGATCAATAAGGATACAGAAGTCTTTACCATCCTAATCAACCAATTTGACCTGATTATTTAGAGAATACTCCATCCAATAACACTAGAATATACATTCTCTACAAGTGCACACAGAACATCCATCAGATGGTACTATAATCTGTGGTACAAAAAAAGTCTCCATAAATTTAAGAAGAATGAAATCATATACAGCATGTTCCCTGATTGTAACAAAATTAAACTAGAAATCAATGACAGAAAGCTATCTGGAAAATCCCCAAATATTTGAAAATTAAACACACTTCCTCTAAACAACTAATGGGTCAAAAAGGAAATCATGAGAGCAATTAGGAAATATTTTCAACTGAATGAAAATGAAAATACAACATGTCTAAATTTGTTAGAGGGAAATTTATAGCATTAAATGTTCTATTGGAAAAAATAAGTCTCATATCAATTATATAAGCTCCCATATACAAAATAAGAAAGAGTTCATTAAACCCAAAGTAATGAAAAGGAAAGGAAATAAAAATGTAAGAGCAGAGTGAAGAAACAGGAAACAGAAAAATAATGGAGGAAATCAATGAAACCAAAAGTTGGTACTTTGAAAAGATGAGAGAAATTGATAAACCTCTAGCTAACTGACCAAGGAAAAAGGTGAGTCACAAATTACCAATAACAGGAATGAATCAATGGCACTGCTACAAACTGTACAAACATCAAGAGGATAAAAAGAGTACATTTTTGAACAACTTTGTGCCGATAAATTTTATAACTTGGATGAAATGGACAATTCCTTGAAAGACACAAATTATAAAAGCTCACTGAAGAGAAAAAAAAATTGATAACATGAATAGCCATGATTGTATTAAGGAAATTGAACGGCTAGTTAAACACCTTCCCACAAAGAAATCTCCAGGCTCAGATGGCTTCACTGGTGAATTCCAACAAACACTGAAGGAAGAAATAATAGCAGCTCTACACAAATTCTTTCTGAAAATAAGAGGAGAGAATACTTCCCAACTCATTCTGTAAGACAGCATTACCTTGATACCGAAACTAGACAAAGATATTTCAAGAAAAACTTGTAAATTCATCAAGCAATATATGAAAAAAGAATCTATCATGACCAAGTGGGGTTTATCCTAGGGATAAGCTGGTTTAGCACTTCAAAATCAATCAATATAACTCACTATGTTAATTTAAAAAGGGGAAAAGCCATATAATGCAGAATAACCAACAGATGCAAAAAAAACTTTTGACAAAATTCAACACCCATTTGCGATAAGAATGATCCGCAAACTAGAACTTCTTCAACCTGATAAATCTGATAAAGAGCATCTAAGTAAAAATTGTCACTAATGTTACACTTTGTCAAAGACTAAATGCTTTTCCCCTCAGTCAGGAATAAGGCATAAATGTTTGTTCTCACCACTTATATTCAACATTGCACTGAAGGTTCTAGACAGTGTAGTAAATAAAGCAAGACAGAAATAAAAGGAATACATATTGGAAAGCAAGAAGGAAAACAGTAATTATTCACACATGACATGATTATCTATGTAGAAAATCCTAAAGAATCTACCAAAAAATTACTAGAATAAGTTTAGAGAGAATGCAGGTTAATATAAAAAAATCAATTGCATTTTCATATACTAGCAATAAACAATGGGAATTTGAAATAAAAATGAATAATATTTACAATAGCATAAAAAAAACCTAGGCATTAATATAACAAACATTTGCAAGATTGGTACACTGATAACAACAAAACATTACTCAGAGAATTTAAAGATCTAAATAAAAGGAGATGTGCCTCATATTCATGAATTAGAAAACTATATTATCATTATTGATTACTATTCTTGAATTTAAACTATTAATGCATATTTTAATATTTTCCTCTCCCCTAATAGGCTGTCTTAAACATTCTTCTAATGTGCTTCGGGTCTAATTCTATGAAAACTGTAAGATAAGAGTTAATTGTTTAATGTCATTGGTACAGAGTTTCTGTTTGGGATGTGAAAAAGTTCTGGAAATAGATACTGGTGATGGTTATACAACATTGTGAATGCACTTAATGGAACTGAATTATATACTTAAAGATGGTTAAAATGATAAAATTTTATGTCATGTATATTTTAAAACACACACACACACACACACACACACACACACACACAGTTAAACAGAAAAGTGTAAGCAACACAAACATCCATAAGGGAGCACTGGAGTGAGCACTTGGAGGATGGGAAAAGGAGCAAAGGTGTTAAATGGGAAGATAAGTTACCAATATGAGAGAGACACCCATGATGATATCAGTGGAGATAAAGGGAACTGAAATATAAGGAATAAGATTCACCACTAAATGGTCGTGCAGTGGAAAAGAGACACTTAACTCAAGTTAGCTGTGTTAGCAGGTGGATAGGGGCTGGGCCCATAAGCAGGTTGAGGGGAAAAAAAAAGACTAGAATGGTAGGAGATAATGAGGTAAATCTTGGGCATGTGCATGAAGTATCTGTGGAAGACACAGGAGGTGGTATCTAGTTGGAGGTTGGATACAGTTTTGACACCCACAACAGAGATTTAGGATTAAAATTATTTGAGCATCATTAGAATAATAGTGGTAGATTGTGAATAAGAACAGGAGACTATACAGTGAAGAGAACCAATACAGAATCTGGAGAACACCAGTATTTAAGAGGTCCAATATATACAATGGAATATTACTCAGCCATAAAAAAGAACAAAATAATGCCATTTGCAGCAACATGGGTGAACCTAAAGATTGTCATACTGAGAGAAGTAAGTCAGACACAGAAAGACAAGTATCATATGATATCGCTTATATGTGGAACCTAAAAAAATGGTACAAATGAACTTATTTACAAAACAGAAATAGAGTCACAGATACAGAAAATAAACTTATGGTTACCAGGGGATAAGGCGGGGAGGGATAAATTGGGAGATTAAGACTGACATATACACACTACTATACATAAAATAACTAATAAGAACCTACTGTATAGAACAGGGAACTCTACTCTGTAATGGCCTATATGGGAAAAGAATCTAAAAAAAGAGTGGACATATATATGTATATGTATAACTGATTCACTTTGCTGTACACCTGAAACTAACACAACATTGTAAATTAACTATACTCCAATAAAAATTAAAAAAAAAAAAAAAAAAAGAGGTCCAGGTATAAAGATGAATTTTCTGAAAGAAAGAACCAGAATAATGTCTTTGAAATCAAGAGCAGACTATTTCATGAGTTACACTCCTAGTTCAGTATGGTGATCTAAGTATATTCATTTACTTCTCTTGCATGTGAACATAAAATTAGAAGAAATTGAATAACAGGAATAAATCTATAACACATACCACAGATTTTTAGGAATTATTAGCAGCTATGATGTAAATTAACTATACTCCAATAAAAATTAAAAAAAAAAAAAAAAAAAAAGAGGTCCAGGTATAAAGATGAATTTTCTGAAAGAAAGAACCAGAATAATGTCTTTGAAATCAAGAGCAGACTATTTCATGAGTTACACTCCTAGTTCAGTATGGTGATCTAAGTATATTCATTTACTTCTCTTGCATGTGAACATAAAATTAGAAGAAATTGAATAACAGGAATAAATCTATAACACATACCACAGATTTTTAGGAATTATTAGCAGCTATGAGCAGAATTCAACGATCCGAGAGGAGAAATACAGGATTCTTGGTTTTTGTACAATCTGCCAAAGCATAGCTCTAGTCTCAAAGCCTCAAGACAGGACTTCTTGCCACTTAACTAATAGCAATCTATCAATTCCATCTCCATCTTGACTGTTTTTATCTTTGCAAGACAGGTTCATGAAGTAATATATTCTCTTTTAATTTGAGGAAATGCATTTTTGTTCTAGCACTGCTTCTGGGAGAACACTGAGAAAAGATGTTGAATGATTATACCCACTTAATGTGTGAACACTGCTTAAAATTAGAAGGAGCGCTCGTGGAAGGTAAAAGCTTATCTGACCAATATGGGAACAAGTGGGGACTGCTTTCCTGAAGGGGAAGATAAACAGGAGGATTTTAGTACAAGAAAGGGAAATGCTCAAATATTCTTAAAAACAACAACAAAAAACTATTTCAGAAAGGAGAAAGGAACCATCACCTCACCTGAGCCATGGTTTTGAGATCTGCAAGAGATGACCAGTCTTCCTTTGGGCTCCTCTTTAGAAAAGGGGCGGTTCCTAAGAAGGCAAAACCAAGATGAAAAGAAGCCACATGCCACTACACATGCTTTTAAGCTCTCTTATGACTTACAACTCAAGATTGACTCCATTTCCCTTGCTTTGGTGCTTGTCTACTCTATACATCCCACACCAATACGGGGGGAGAATAAGCTAGACAAAAATGATTTTATCCCCAAAGCCAGAGATACAGGCTCCTGAGGCAATGGGTTAGATTTTGGGCAAGCCCCCACCTCTTTAGAACTATCTTTTCTCTCCTAACCTGCCTACTATTATTAACTACTTCCAAGCTGTTCTCCATTAAGGCTCTACCATTTACATCATGACTAGCAATACGTGAAAATTCTTGTCACCCCATACCCTCATGAGTACCACTGATACAAACTTCCTGATGCTTACCAAGGTATACACTGTGATTCTAGTTCTTATTTTTCTTATTATGAGAGAAGATAAGCTTCTATTCACAAGTTTAAAAAGCACCTTAATTTTTGTTTGTTTTTAAAATAAAAGCCAGGCCAAGCCAGGCAGCCAACTCCTCACGGCAGCCACCACTGCCATCCATCTTTAGTTTCTTGTCTGTGAAAGGTCTCAATTTTTTCACTTTTCTATTAACTTATTTTTATTTTCTGGATTGATATTAGATCTTTTTTAAAGGAAGGAAATTAATTCTGTAATTACTTAAACTAATTTTTTATAATTTTTCTTTATCATACACTTTATTTCCTTTATATATTTGAGTGTATCTGGACTTTGTATTTAGTTCCACTGATCTGTTCATTTAATTGCCAGGATTACTCTGCAGTTATCACAGTTTTAAAACATATTTTAGTATCAGGTAGGCTTACTTCCCCCTTCATTATTTTTCTTTAACAATTTCTGTCTTGTTCATTTTCTCCTAAGAACTTCAGAAAGTTAAAAAATTTTACTGGGGCTTCCTTGGTGGCGCAGTGGTTGAGAGTCCGCCTGCCGATGCAGGGGACGCGGGTTCGTGCCCCGGTCCGGGAAGATCCCACATGCCGCGGAGCGGCTGGGCCCGTGAGCCATGGCCGCTGAACCTGCGCGTCCGGAGCCTGTGCTACGCAACGGGAGAGGCCACAACAGCGAGAGGCTCGCGTACCACAAAAAAAAAAAAAAAATTTTACTGAAATTTTAATGAAAACTCCATGAAATGTTAGGGAGTTTGGACAATTTATCATGTATCCCTGGTCCTTTTATTTAAGTCTTTAATTTTTGAGTCCCTTAGGAACATCAAAATTTTTTTTATACATCATGCTGTCTTTTGTATCTTATATTTTGATGGCCACTGGCAACTTTCCATAGTTTTTTGATGCATATATACACATACGCACACACATATATGAAACCTATTGATTTAATGTCTTTTCCAGCAAACCTCTGAGTTTTCTAACTGTTGTCATTGTTTTGAACAGGATGGTAACTTAGAAATTTTTCTGCCTCAGACTCAGCAGATGTCCCAAAGATGGTAGGTGAAACAATCTTTCAATTGTCCCTCATTCTTAGATAAAGTCTTGTAAAGCAGCTGACTGTAAAGTTTTGCTACCATTAATTTACCTCCTACTTCGAGAGGCTGAGAAAAGGGAATGTCTCTTTAAGAGAGCAAATTATTTTTAGAACATAGTTTTCTAGGGGGAAGAAAAGTAGGTGCTTCTCACTCCCTTATAATAAACAAGGGGCTCCTCAGACCCTGATGCCACTATAAATCAAAGTGGTGAGAGAATTTGGGGGGGAAATGTACATGTTTCCAGGATTTGGGCGGGGCGGGGGAGCTAGTGGTGGAGCAGGGTGGTGGTGACTAAAGTGGCTAATTAGCACCTGAGCTCCAGATGGGGAACCCACGGATGAAGCATGCCTAGGTTGGTTTGGATCCTGTCCAAAAGGACTGAAGGGAGAGAACAAGACCTACCAGAGTAGGTGGGCCACTGCATGTCAAGAGGAGGCATCTAGAGAAGTGGCCATGCCCATAAAAGGGAACTGTATTTGGAAGTTCCCAGCAGTGGGGTCTCTCAGAAGGTAAATATGACTTACACTAAATTATAATGGTACCAGTCATGTTAGCCTCTTCTTGTCCCTGACTTCTCTTTTCCAGCTCCCAATCCATTCCAGCTGGAGACTATCAACCTAGAGGGAGTAAAGAGGGGACAAAATAGAGGTTGAGGAATTAGAGAAGAAACTGATCATGTTTTCTTTAGTGCAGCAGACTTCCAACAGGAGGGAGAGTTTCTGCTTTTAAAACTAGTGGGACTTCCGTGGTGGCACAGTGGTTAAGAATCCACCTGCCAATGCAGGGGACACAGGTTTGAGCCCTGGTCCGGGAAGATCCCACATGCCGCAGAGCTACTAAGCTCTAGCGCCACCACTGAGCCTGTGCGCCACAACTACTGAGCCCGCGTGCCACAGCTACTGATGCCCGTGTGCCTAGAGCCCGTGCTCTGCAACAAAGAGAAGCCACCACAATGAGAAGCCCGCGCATCGCCATGAAGAGTAGCCCCCGCTCTCCGCAACTAGAGAAAGCCCACACACAGCAACGAAGACCCAATGCAGCCAAAAATAAATAAATTTATTTTTAAAAATAAATAAATTTATTTTTAAAAATAAATAAAATTAAATTTAAAAAAATTAGAAGTATTGATTTCTACAGTGAACACTTTATTCAGCTAAATGAGACTGATCTTGTGTTTAAATGTTCAACAGATTTTTTATCTTCACACTGACTTTAGAAATTATTGAAACTTTATTGTCCAGGAATTCACCCAAATAGAAATTCTGAGAGTAGCAGTTATGGGAGAAAGTTTTTTGTGTTCTCCTAATGATGTTCTACTTATGTCAACATACTGGTCATTAGTCAATATGGGGTTTCGCAATATACAGTTGTTCCATCTGAAAATTATTTTAATTTTACCTCCTCCTCTCCGTTTGTAAAATCTCTAGTTTTTTTTTTACTTGTCTAATTGCCAGAGTCAAATTATACAGGCATATAAAATGGACAATATTCAGACAATCTAAACAATACACAGTACTTAACTAGTCTTGCATCTACTTTCTCAAATGCTCCATCTCAGTCACACAACGAGCCTGACACATTCCTAGTCACCGTGAATCGTGCAATTACGTGTGTGCACAAATACTTCAAAATTTGACATATTCACAGTTATATCATCCACTACACAATCCCAATCCCATAGACACAATTCATGCATAATCTCTCAGAGCCCATTACATAATTCTACACAAAGCTGCAAAATTTTACTCACAAACCCCTTACTGTTGCCTCTTGAAAGTCGCATACAGTCTAAAACACAAATCTACTCGCACCTAATTTAAAAATTAGACACACACAAACACCCTCTCACTTTCATAAACAATAGGTTCCATAACGTTACACAGAGTAACACACGTTCCACACACACACACACAAGACCAGGCACAAAAAGCTACACAAACAGAACGCCTGTGTGTGCCAGGCCGAGCTCACACCCGCCTCGGACTCCCTGTTCCCTCCTCGGCGTTCCCAGCCCTGGCTCCCAGTTCCTTCCCCTGCCTAGGTTCTTGCTTCCCTCCTCGCTTTCCTCCCAGGCCTTCTCTCAGCCCAGGTTCTCTCTTTTTTCCTCGCTTTTCCCAGTCCTCGTTCCCACCTCCCTGCTCGGCAATCCCCACTGGGTACCAGCCTGCCCAGCGCCAGCAGGACCCACCAGCCTCACCTTCGACTACTGGCGAGCCATCTGCGCTTGCGCACTCCGGCGCGGGCTCTACCTCCCAAGAGTCTCCGCGGCTCCTTCTTCACCGCCGCGTCCCCGGCGCGCCTTCTCGACATCCGGGTTTTTGCGGCCTTGAACTACATTTCCCACAGCCCCTGGGCTGCTTTTGAAAAGCAGCTTTGATCTTTGGTTCATCTCTGATTCTCTTCTGAGGTCTTCTTGGTCGTCGCGCTCCGAGTGGTAACCTGAGTCTGGGCACGGCAGGCACTCACGGTGAGGAAGCCCCCACCCTCTGGCTCACACAGGGCGTGTGGAGCCTGGAGCTCAGGCCTGTGTAGGCGTGTATAAGAGTGTGTGAGCGTTTGTGGCAGTAACGAGGCGGGGTGTGTGTGCGGTGATAAGGCCGTGACTGGTGCAAGATGCGGGACCCTTTGGGTGACCGTGATCGGCTGTGATGTTGAGGTAGGTGACACTGTGGGGCTTGAGACTGCCTTTCAGAAGACGATGCTGTTGTTACCTAGTGTGGTGGAAGAGGCTTTTAATTCTGTGACCGGGTGGGAGTTTGGTTGTGTCACGGGGTAGAGCTTCATTTCTGCAGTTCTGGTTTAACGTCGGGACTGAGGCGATCTGTTGAAGATTTCCCTGAGAGTGTATCTGTGCTTGTCAAGACGACGATGCCTGTATTAACAGTTGCACTGAATCACGGCCTGAGCTGCTTTTGTCAGCACCTCCACCTCCAGTGCCCAGACTCCAGTGCTTAACACAAAAGTGGGTATCAGTGGAGTGAGTGTTGCCTGCCTAGGGGCCAGTTTTAGGTTCTATTGTTTCTTAGTATCTGTATCCTTTAATCACTGCTTTCTCTTTTCTCCCACTTTATAGCCAGGACACCAGCTGCAGAGAAATGGTCACAAAAAGGGGAGTCAGATATTTGAGTGGTGGGATAAAGGTTATATACAAGCAAGAAAGCACAAACCTGTTTTTGGAATGAGTTTTGGGGCTGGGAGTGTCCCTTAGGCAGAGTCCTAGAAAGACCTGTAGAGAGCCTAGGAGTAGGATTCCTTCCTCAGAGGATCTCCTTTGGGAGCTGAGGTCAAGTTCCATGTTTCAGAATCACATCATTTCCAAAGCTGTCTCCCCAGGAAACTTGCTATGAACTTAGAGAAAGTTTCAGCTCTGGTTATCAGTGACCCTGGCCTTTCCCTTTGATACTAAGAAAGGTTAGTAGTACTCCCATCTCCCCTTTACTTGCATCTGAGTATGCGTGTGGTAGATGACTGAGCTTGGGTGGTGTTGAAGAATTTCTTTCAGTTTAGCCAGTTCATGCTCTAAGAAAGGTCTGGTGTCTCATGAGTCCTTACTCCCCTTCTCTTCACCCTTCCCCTGCAGTGCAGCTCTCTGAAAGAAGAGCCCTGGGGAAAGGAAAATGTTACAGAGCATATCTGAAAACCAAGCTCAAGGTCAGGGATTTTGTTGTTGCTGTTATTCTCTTTTAGTTTTTCAGAAAAGGGAAGTATTTGCTTTCCTTCTCCTGAAATGGCTAGGTTACAATTAGGCAGGGCCTTGTGATGTACTTTGACTAATAAAATGTGGTGGAAGTGAGACTTTCAAGATAAAGCCTTAGGAGGTCTTGCAGCTTTTGCTCTTTCCCTCTTCCTGCCTTGAGACCACCAGGTACTAAAGGCTAAGACTAGCTTGCCTGAAGACAAAAGATCACTTGGAGACCGAGGCCAAGCTAACAGCAACAACTGCCAGATGTTTCATTGAGACCATTTGGTCCATCCAGCCCCCACCAAGCCACCAGCTGGCTGCTGTCACATGAGTGAGATCAGCGGAAGCAACACTCAGCCAAGCCAAGCCCAAATTGCCAACCCCCGGAATGATGAGCTAATTAATGGTTTTGTTTTAAGCCGCAAACTTTTGGGGGTGGTTACATAGCAATAGATAACTGAAACTGCTATTTAAACTTCTAGACATTTTCTGTCACCCTATACTGATATAATTGTATTGGATCTGCTTTGTTAAGTGATTTCTCTACTGATGTTATACCTTGAAAATATGCCATATCCTAAATTGTCTACAACTTTGCATTTGTGTATCTAAGTGTTCTATTACATGGTTATTTTATAATTTATTTAACCAATAACTTTCCCGAGCAACTCCTTCTTCTGTCCAACTCCCATGTCTTCACCAACTTTACATTCCCTTCCAGGACCTTAAGGGGAACATGGGTTCCTGTCATTTCAGGGGTATGTAGACTCAAGAATGTGGCATTGACTTCTGCTGAGTGTGTATAGGTGACTCACCCCACTCAGAAGAATTTGTTCAATATAGGTGTGATATAGGACCAATGTACATTTATTTAACTAATAAACTGGGTCTCCCTGATTACAATATCTCTTTTCCGTTTTCCAATTCAGAATCTGCATTCTGGAGCCATCTTAATTTTCATCACTGTGACTCATTGGGGAATGTGACTCTTTAGGGTGCTTAGGTATTTGAAGGATTGGTATGATTCCTGGAGATGGAAATGGGCATCTCTGCTGTGTTGTTTCAAAAGCATCATCCTCCTAATACTTCAGGTTACTTTTTCAACTTCCTTTTCTGCCTTATGACAAATGGAATGGTCTGAATTAACCACATCAGGCCTAAATCCCATTTCTTCTCCTATGTGCAGGTTTTATTATTAATTAATTAATTGATTTCCAAGGCAAATGTGGTTTCCTTGTTAGTTTCTAAGGCTAATGGAGAGGTCGGCCAGCAAATCTGAGCCTAGGTGAGGGGCAACCAGTAAGAGGAATTCACTGTGCATAAAATCTTAGGAATCAAGATTTAGGACCTTTAAGGTAGTATTTGAGTCACTCATTTGAAAGGCTTCACGTTTATGAAGAAAGTTCAGGCCTCTTAAGACAGAATTCAAACAACTACAACAATACACTCCATGTATTATATTCATATCTCCTATCATTTCTTTTGTTCTCAAAGAGGGAGGGATTAGCTCTATTATTTTTTCTGATTATAAAATTAGTAGATCCTTAATTCAGAAATTTGAAGAATACAGAAAAGCTTAAAGTAAAGCTCATCTAGAAACAGCTTATTTGTTCCAAATCATCTCACCTATTTCTCTGTGAATTAACACATGGATATAGCCATATAGGATTTTGAAATTCAAAACAGAATTATACTGTAATACTGTTTTGTCATCTATCTTCTTCATCTAACCTAATATAGTGAACAACTTTTCATGTCATCAAATGACAAACTGTGTCATAATTTTTTGAGTACGCTGTTTGGATATACTATAACTTTTTTTTTTTTTTTTTTTTGTGGTACGCGGGTCTCTCTCTGTTGTGGCCTCTCCCGTTGCGGAGCACAGGCTCCGGACGCACAGGCTCAGCGGCCGTGGTTCACGGGCCTATCCGCTCCGCGGCATGTGGGATCTTTCTGGACCGGGGCACGGACCCGTGTCCCCTGCATCGGCAGGCGGACTCACAACCACTGCGCCACCAGGGAAGCCCTCTTTTTTTTTTTTTTGTACTGTAACTTTTTAAACTGTTTCCCTATTGTAGGATATTTAAGTTCTTTCCAGCTTTTCCTCATTATTATACAGTGTTTTACTGCACACTCCTTTTTGTGCACATGTGTAATTATATCTTTTTGACAGTCTCAGAAATATTATTGACAGTGAGGCTTTCATACTTAAAACCTACTTATACATCTTTATCAATTGCCCTGCTTAAATTTTCACCAATATACAACACAGTATGAGAGTGTCTGGTCTACTAATATAGGGCATCGTCAGTCTTTTAAATCTACCAATCTAGTGGAAATTGTTTGTTTAAATAAATTATGCATGCTCAGGTTTCACTCAATGTAATAAAATCTGGGCTTCTGGACAAAAGTCAGAATTGAAAGAGAACTGGTTTTGTAGTTAAAGAAATGTGGATTCAAACCATAGGTCTGCCATTTATTGAACAGGAATGATTTCTTTTTTTTTTAATTTAAAAAATGTTTAAATTTTTGGTTGTTTCAAGTCTTAGTTGTGGCCCGCGGGATCTTCGTTGCAGCGTGCAGTCTTCTCTCCAGTTGTGGCGCTCAGTAGTTGTAGTGCGCGGGTGCTCTAGTTGTAGTGTGTGGGCTCCAGAGCGCATGGGCTCAGTAGTAGTGTGCGGGGGTCTCTAGTTGTGGCCGGTGGGCTCAGTAGTTGTGGCACGCAGGCTTAGTTGCCCCACAGCATGTGGGATTGACCAGGGATCCCCAACCAGGGATCCCCAACCAGGGATCGAACCTGCATACCCTGCATTGGAAGGAGAATTCTTAACCACTGGACCACGAGGGAAGTCCCAGGAATGATTTCTTTTCCTTTGTTTTTAATAAGACTTTTGCACAATATAGAGCCCAGACCTTAAAATCCTAATCTGGTGATTTGTTTTATAAGCCCATACAACCACCATTTGATAAAGATAAAGAAACTTTTCAACATCCCAGAAGGCTCCCTTCATTTCTCTTTCCAATCAGTATACCTCAAAGTTAACATTATTTTGACGTCTATCACAGTAGATTCGTTTTGTCTGGTTTTTGAACTTTGTATAAGTGGAATCATACAGTAGGTTCTTTTGTGTCTGGCCTCTTTTACTCAATATAGTATCTATTAATAGCATGACTCTACATATGTGATAAAATTGCATAGAACCAAATATACACAGAAACAGATACAAACAAGTGCACGTAAAACTGGCAAAATGTGAAGAAGTACTGTGTATTATATCAATGTAAATATCCTGGTCATGGTTTTTTTTTTTTTTTTTTTTTACAAGAAGTTAACATTGAGGGAAACTGGGTGAAGTTTATGTGGGATGTCTCTATATTATTTCTTACAACTGCATATAAATCTACAATGATCTCAAAATAAAAAGTTAAAATATAAGTACATAGCTGGGACAAGCAGTTTGCCATTTGGAAAAAAATAAAATTATATCCATACCTCACATCCTGTCAACAAGAATAAACTCTAAATAAATCAGGGAGGTAAACGTAAAAATATGAAACCATATAGGTCTTAGAAGAAAGCATCGATAAATTCCAGTTTAACCTCCGGTAAGGAAGAACTTTCTCATTATGATTCAGAAAATAGATGCAGTAAAAGAAAATATTGAAAATTTTGAAATATTCAAAGATTTGACTACAATTAAGAACACATAAAATCAAAAGACAACTTACAAATAAATATCTTTATCACAGATAAAGGGCTAATACTCCTGTATTAGTTTAATAGGACTGCCATAAACAGAATACCACAGACTGGGTAGCTTAAACAACGGAAATTAATTTTCTCACAGTTCTGGAGGATAGAGGGCCAAGATCAACAATTTGGCACCTCTGGTTTCTCCTGAGGTATCTTCTTGGCTTGCAGATGGCTACCTTCTCACTGTGTCCTCATATGGCCTTTTCTCCTACACACCCATCTGTGGTGTGTCTCTCTATATGTCCTAATCTCCTCTTATAAGGACACTAGTTATATTGGATTAGGGCCTACCCTATCAGCCTCATTTTAACTTAATTACCTCCTTAAAGGCCCTATCTCCAAATACAGTCACTTTCTAAAGTACTGGGAATTAGGAATTCAACATCTGATTCAGCTTAAAGTTCTGATTCTTCACATCAGCTGAACTTTTACCTGCAATGGCGTCTCTCTTTCTGGAGCTGGTTTACTCACTGCTTTCTCTACCATTCAGGGCTATCTCCTTTTTTCCAATGAGGAAATCACATCTGGCTTAGCGATATAAAGTGCTATATATAGAAAAAGGTGTGGGATTTGGGTCTGTGGTGGTGATGTCAATCAAGGAAGAGGAAGAGAAGGGCCAGAGGAAGATAAGGTCACCTTAGGTGTCAAGATAATGAAGCCTCAATAAAAACAAAATGCAGTTATTTCTTTCCATTTATACAACTGTCAGATCAGTTCTTCAAAGGCTCTCCAGAGATTTCCTCCAGAAGGAAAATACTTCCAGCAGGCAGATTATAAACAATCAGGGGAAATACTCTAAACTGGCAAAACCAGACTCCAACATCACATCCTTGTGGTTACATCCCTCCGAGCAGAGTTCAGGCACTTACTTTCCACCTGGGAGAACTTGATGGACATCTTCAGAAGCAACAGTCCTGCAAATGACAAAAACACTCCAACTCTACAAAGCCTAGTCCCATATGACCCTGGGAAAAAAGGGAGGGTGGACCAGACACAAGAGCTAGGCAGCATATACAAGGAGTTTCTCTCCCATGCTTCAGCTTTCTGAGTCCAGCAAGGATATACTAGTTTAATAAATTCCAGAACTTCCTCACAATGAGATAACTTACATAAATTTAAACTTAAGTATAATTTCTTTATAAGAACAGTGTATTGATTTTAGAATATATGCTTTAAGGAATTTTGTTAAAGGGAACTTCTTCAAAAATAGGTGAAAAAACCTCACTGTTGTAAGTCTTTAGGTTAGATTTACAGCTCAGTGTATTCTAAAGACAGTCGAATATGAATGATTTATGTTTCCTTCCAACAAACGTGGTTTCTAAGCATGCCTGTGGGTGTTCTACCTAGAGAAGAAGAGCTAAGAGGCTCACAGCTTGATCTTGCTGCTTTGTTTTTTGTTTTCTTGATGGGGGATTTATTTCACTTCTGAAATATTAGCCATAATTCCCTGTATCCTGTGAGAAAATCACCTTGCTCCATTAGTTTCCTTTTGGACCCAATATCAAGAGATTCAAAACTATAAACTTGACTAGAAAAAATTCATTTATACCCAGAATTCCTGTGAATTCACAATAATTAGGACATGGAATCAGGATACAGAGCAGAAGATATAGAGTTGGAAAATGGTAGAATCTAGTAGTTAAACAGTTAAAGGCTGAGGGCTTTGGAATTTAAATTCTGCTTCTATCTCTCAGGAACTCTGACATTTCACAGGTTATTTCAGCTCTTGGTGCCTCACTTGACAAACTGGTTTACTGGGAATTATAAGGATACCTCCCTCACAGGGTTCTCATGAGGATTAAATGAGACAATATATGTAAAATACTTAGACTAGTGTATTAGTCAGTGTTCTCCAGAGAAACCGAACCAATAAGATGTGTGTGTATGTGTGTGTGTGTGCGTACACGTTTGTGTTTGTGTGTGGGGGGGTATTAAGAGAGATTTTTAAGGAATTGGCTCATAAGGTTGTGAGAGAGAGATTTTAAGGAATCAGCTCATGAGATTGTGGAGGCTTGTTAAATCCAAAATCTGCAGGCTAGGCCAGCAGGTTGAACACCCAGGGAACAACTGCAGTTCAAATCCAAAAGCTCTCTGCTGGCAGAGTTCCTTCTTGCTTTGGGAGAGGTCAGTCTTTGTTCTGTTGAGACCTTTAACTAATTCGATGAGGCCCACCCACATTATAGAGGGTAATCTGCTCTACTTAAAGTTCACTGATTTAAATGTTAATCTCATCTAAAAAACATCGTCACAGAAACATCCAGAATGATGTTTGACTGAATATCTGGGCATTGTGCCCAGCCAAACTGACACATAAAATTAGCCATCATAAATCTACCCGGTGACAACCTGGCCCGTATATGCATCTCCTTAAGCCATACTTAATCTCCGAATAAAGACAATAACAAGGTCATACTTCCACCTAATATCATAGAAATATCTTGCAGATAACCAAAAAACACATTCATCCTCTGCCCAGAAGAGGCTGCAAAGTCCTTGGTTGATATTTACTCTTCTCTTTGATATCTCATAACAAATATTATGATGTAAAGTTAATAGTACTTAAATACAATGATAAAAGGTCAGTACATCTTATGTTACAATGATAAAGGGATAAAAAAGGGAAGAAAACAAAGATATCTACTATACACACATACACAAATACAACAAAATAAGGAAGAAATGCTGATGACAACTACAGTCCTCATTTCTGAAACTGATCACACAGTTGTAGTTGGCATTTATAATTACCTTCTTCCCCTACCCATTCCATATTCCCTTCGCCCTCAGCAAGCACCTCGGCCTGTCATGGTTCTTTACTTGGTGGAGTGACCCAAATATTCATTCTTGAAGAATGTGGCCCGTCAGTCGTCTTGCCTGAATAGTGTTGTAGTTTTCCATTCACTTTAATCACAGGGCCTGTTAATACTAAGAGATACTGGAAAGGCTCCCCTGTACTTGAGACATACTTTTCCTTACCTCCCTTGTGGAGCAGCAATCCAACTTCCTCTTAAGGAGGGTTAAGGAGCCCAAAATGGCTGGGTAGCAGTCTTTAACTTCCAGTTCAATGGAATCATTGTGTCTTCTGGTGGAAGCATCCCTCCATGTGGAACTAAGACCTCTGGGCAGCAGAACACAAGTTGTGGGGACAGAAAGCAAAAATTTTACTATTGGGTTACTAGGGGTAATAGTGAGTGGTATCACTCCCATTACTTGATTCCTGGCCTTGTGAATACTGGCCATGGGAGAAACAGCACCAAATATTGGACACCGATCCAGAGCATATACAGCCTTCAGGAGAACCTTGCCTCAGCCCTGCAAGATACTGCCACCTAGCTGGCATTGTAACTGAGTCTTCAAAACATCATTCCATTGTTCTTTCAAGCCAGCTGCTTCAAGATGGTGGGGAACATGGTAAGACCAGTGAATTCCTTGGGGATGGTACCATTGCTGCACTTATTTGTTGTGACATGAGTTTCTTGATGAGAAGCAATGCTGTGTGGAATGCCATGACAGTGGATAAGGCATTCTGCAAGTCCACAGATGGTAGTTTTGGCAGAAGCATTATGTGCAATAAAGGCAAGTCTGTATCCAGAGTGTCTCCTCCAGTAAGAACAAAATGCTGCCCCTTCCATGATGGATACAGTCTAGTGTAATCAACCTGCCACCAGGGAATGGTGCCATATTGGGGACTCAGTGTTGGTCTCCTCTGCTGATTGGGCATTTGGCAGTGGCTATAGCCAGGTCAGCCTTGGTGAATGGAAGACCATGTTGCTGCACCCATGCCTAACCTCCATCACTGCCACCATGGCCACTTTGTTCATGAGCCCATTGGGTGATGACAAGGATGACTGAGGAAAGAAACTGGTATCCACAAAATGGGTCATTCTATCCACTTTATTGAAATCCTCCTCTGCTGAGGTTTCTCTCTGGGGAGCATTCACATGGGACACAAATATCTTCATTTTTACCATTCAGAGAGGTCCATACCTCTTTCCCAGACTTCCTTGTCACCAATTTTCCAATCATGTTCCTTCCAAGTCCCTTACCATCCAGTCAAATCATTGGCCACAGCCCATGAATCCATATATAATTGCACATCTGACCATTTCTCCTTCCAAGAAAAATAAGTAACCAGGTGCACTGCTCGAAATTCTGCCCAGTAGGAGGATTACATGTGCTGTCAGGGTGTGCTTGGCCTGATCAACATACCACTTTCATTTCATGATGGATTGCTGCTGTGCACACCCAACTTAATGGCTTGGTGGGTCAGATTACAACCAGTTCATGATGGGCAGCTCAGATCGTGTGTTAACTTAGTGGCCCATGGTTAAGTGTTCAGTCACTACTAAGGCCCAGTAACAGGCCAAAAGCTGTTTTGCCAAAGGAGAGTAGTTAATTGCAGAGGATGGCAGGGCTTTGATTCAAAACCCTAAGGCCCTGTGCTGTGATTCACCTGTAGGGTCCTGCCAAAGGCCCCAGACAGCATCCCTGTCTGCTACTGATACATCAAGCACCATTGGGTCTGCTGGGGTATATGGCCCAAGTGGCAAAGCAGCTTGCACAGTAGTCTGGACCTGTTGCAGAGTCACAGAGCCTTCTCTTGTTCTGGGCCCTACTCAAAACTAGCAGCTTTTCAGGTCACTCAGTAAAGGGATGGAAGTAACACATCCAAATGAGGAATATGTTGCCTCCAAGATCCAGAGGCTTCCTAGGCTTTGCGCCTGTTTTTTGGTTATGGGAGGGGCCAGATAAGGATAAGAACAACTTATCCTTCACCTTAGAAGGGATATCTGACATGCCCCACACCACTGGGTCCCTAGGAATTTCACTGAGGTAGAAGGCCCCTGAGTTTTTGTTGGATTTATTTTCTACCCTCTGACACACAAATAAATGTCTTACCAGTAAGTCTGGAGTAGTTGCCGCTTCTTGCTACTAGGTCCAATCAGCATATTGCCATCAATGAAATGGACCAGCGTGATATCTTGTGGAAGGGAAAGGTAATTGAGATCCCTATGAACTAAATTATGACATAGGGCTGGAGAGTTGATATAGCCCTGAAGTAGAACACTGAAGATGTAATGCTGGCCTTGCCAGCTGAAAGCAAACTGCTTCTGGTTGTCTTTATTAACAGAGATGGAGAGGAAAAAAAAATTGCCAGATCAATGGTTGCATACCAGGTACCAGGGAATGTGCTAATTCCCTCAAGGAATGAAACCACATTTGGTACAGCAGCTGCAATTGGAGTCACTACCTGGTTTAGCTTATGATAATCCACTGTCATTCTCCAGTATCCATCTGTCTTCTGCATAGGCCAAATAAGCAAGTTTAATGTGGATGTGGTGGGAATCACCACCTTTGCATCTTTCAAGCCCTTAATAGTGGCATTAATCTCTGCAATGCAGTGTTTCTTTTGGTTTACTATTTTTCTAGGTAGAGGCAATTCTGGTAGCTTCCATTTGTCCTTTCCCACCATAATAGCGCTCATTCAACAGGGCAGAGAGCCAGTGAGGGGATTCTTACAGTTCCTGAGTATGTCTATCTCAATTATCCATTCCAGATCTTGGGGGAAAAACCACAGGATGGGTTCAGGGTCCACTGTGAGATGGACTTGAGCTAAAACTTCATTGATTACCTGATTTCCATAAGCGCCTACTCTGATTGGTGGACAACAATGATGTTTTGGGTCTCCTGAAATTAGTGTCAATTCAGAGCCATCGTCCAGTAATCCCTGAAATGTCTGATTATTTCCATTTCCTCAACATACAGTTATCCTGATAAAGGCTGTGGGTTCTTTTGGGAAAGCTTAGGGGAAAAATTAACAGTATACATTTTTGGCAATGGAGCAGCGTCTCTCATTAAAGGGGTTCTAAGTTTGCACACTGGGTCAAGTCTGGGAATTGAGCGGCCATGACTCTCTGTTTTTATTATTCAAGTTAAACTTTTGTTCTCTTGACCCAGAACTCTTCCACTTATACAGATCAAGTTAAGAATTTAGTAGACTTCCCATCTATTTCACTTCCACCAAAGAATATCAACCATACTCCCAGTAACCACGTAACAGAAATTAAAAAACCAACCAACCGAAAAACCTTTCATGGTCATTTTGCATGCTTCATCACAATAAATTATTTCATATTTTTAAAGTTATGTTTTAATTCTTCTTAGGTTTAAAAGAATTTCCGTTGGAAATTTAAATTTTCAAGTAACTCTGATGCTTCAGGAAGCTTAGCCATTATTATCTTTTTAGAGATAAGTGAGGTTCAGAGTAGGTATCACCTCATACTCAATCTCACACACATAATATTGCAGTCTCTCACAGTTTCTAAATTGAGATCACAACCACACACTGTCTTCCATCCAGATCTTAACTTGCATAAGTTGCATTCTAACACACACAAAAACACCTTTACCAAATCTCTTGCATGACCTCCCACTCAATCATACTCAAAACATCAAAGTCACAACGTTATAATCACCAGCCCTTTTACTGCCATATGCAGAGACTTGGGTACAGTCACAAACCACTTTCACATAACTTCATATATTTCACTCAACAGCCTCTCCCAGTGATAGGCTCAAGTGGAAACCATCTAATATACATAACAGAGAATCAGACACAGAAACACAACCACATGTTCTCACAGATACTATATTTCCTCACACTTAAGAGATGGAGCTTCTGGCCTCAACAAGATTAAAAATCTTTACCATAGATTTGTCCCTTATCGCAGATAATCGTACTAGTTTCCACCCCCTCTGGATTAATTCCAGCCTGTCACACACACTTAGACACACAATGTCACCTCACACCTCCCCCCCCCCCACCCCCACCGGCCACACGAACGGCTCAGGACCAGCTCGCCTGCCCCAGGGATCTGTGATTCATCCACTGGGTCCCTCCTAGTTCCAACAGACCAGCTTCCTCCCTTTGCTGGTGAAATTCACCTGCGGACACTCGCCACACCCAAACCCTCCTGGTAGTCATAGGTGGACCCAGCACAGACAGCCTTCCACAGAATGCGTAATCAATCACACGGTCTCAAAGCAGCACTCACAGGTAAGTCACGTCACATTATGCCACCTCACAATCACTGCACGTGGCCGAGCTCACTGCTTGAACCTACACGAATATGTAGCACATCCACTTTCACATACAGATTTCCTCACGCATGACACCCTCACAGTCGGTGTCACATAATCATCTGGCTCTCGATGAGACGCACCCCCGCGTACGTAACGGACTCATAGAAAATACATCTCGCATCGCAACCGCGGAGAGAACCATCCAGAGGCTGGATCTCTCCGCACCAGACAACAGTTCTCTTAAGCCAGCTGCCCGCGAACGTGCACATTGGGAGGGTGGGGACAGCCACCGTGTCAGGCTTGAAATCCGTCCTCAGAGAAATCTGAGGTTCCAAATACAGATCCCCCAAACCCGGGTGTGAGCCACGCAAACTGGGTGGTTGTGGCGTCACTCCACGCCCGAGTGAAACAGCGCAGGTGCGGCCGGAAGTCGGGCGGAAGACCTACCTCGTTAGCCTCCCGGGCTCCTTCCTCTAGGACTAAGTTTCCCAGAGGACACGGCTTTCCAAAGCTACTTCCGGTCAGAACGTCGGTTGAATGGTCGGCCGCAGAGGCAGTTGAGGGCTTCCCCTTACGGGTAGAGTAGGCAGGGCTCGGCGGCGGCTTCGCCGGGAAGTCCAATCAGAACTTGGACCAGAGCTCCTCCTGAGGATGCTGAAGGTGAGGAATCCTGTAGCCCCAGGACCGGGCAAGAGGAGTGTCTGGAGTGTTAGGCCTCTTAGTGCGGGAGCAGACCTAGGGAGAGTAGATTAGTCTGTGCGTGCGTGACGGAAATTAGTCTCATGACTAAGGGTATTTGGCTGTTTGTTGTGACAGCAACTGGATTCGTGCTTTTGTGACCGTTGTAATTTTGTGCATTGGCCATATGTGTAAATGGAGTTTGTATGTGTTTATGATCATGATTGCGGGTGACTATTTGTGTAAGCCCCATTTACTTACATAAAAGAAAAGCACATTTACACAAACCTTTAAACCCAGGCTCACCGTAATCAGGCAGTTAGGCAGACATTCCAGTAGTCACCTATAGATTCATAAACACGTCATAAAGCCAAAGTCGCATAATCCCACCATCCCTCCCCGTGTTTGTCTTCATCACACAACCTCAAAGTGACTTATATAGTAAAAAAAAAAAAAAAAAAAAAGAAAGGAAACAACAAACAACTAACCGTATGCCCACTTAGTCGGTGTCCTCCACAGTTATCTGAAGAGCTCACACACATCACCAAGAATCAGAGAAACGTAGTCTTCATGGTCACAGACAACATCTACTTCACATCACACTCAAGGTCACACAAAGTTTGAGCTTCCAGAAAAGCCTAGTATCTCATAATTTTTCTCTACCTCACTACTTCTGCCATTCCCTTTAGAAACACCTCGAATTGGAGGAAAGAATAGCACTGTTGCACATCTAAAAACAGTGTCTAAGATGATTAGGTGCTGCATCTTACCTGAAATTTTCACATTAACCTTCAAAATTCCTTTGTTATATTACTTCATTTAAAGTAAAAGTTATCTATAATTCTTCAACCACTCTGAACATTTTATTGCAAATGTTTTCACCCTCCTTATGTACATACCTATATGCTTATGTTCATGAGTATTTTTTCCCAAAGATTAGAACACAATACACATTGTTTTGTAATTCCTTATTAAAAGATATTTAGGTCTTTTTTGCCTGTATTTAGGGATAAATTTCAGAAGATTTTCCAGGATGTGGTTTTTTTAAATTCTCACCAGTACTTCAAACTAAAGACTCAAGTATTTATTTTGCTCCGGACATCTTTGTTCTATTTCTTCTTTTTCAGTGTTGCTTTAGTGTCTATTTTTGAAGTTCCTGTTACACAGGAATGTTAGATATAACCAAAGATCTGTTACATCTTTTGAGTCATTTTCTCTTTTCCTGACCTTTTCATAAGGTCCATTTCCTTTTCTTTTTCCTCTTAATTCAGTGAGAATCTGGTCAGGGTAGGTCTGAGCAGGCCAGTTGGGCCGATTTTATCATAGTGTTGGGACACTGATTTGCCTCTCTAGATCCCTCCTGCTAAAGAGCCTGGGCCCAGTCTTTCTTGAATCCATAGCTGGATTCTCTCCTTGCTTTGAGTAAGGTTGGGATTTGTTCATCTTTTCTCTGATCTTTTATGTGTATGGGGTCTGTGAGTAGGAGACGTGAAGTGGGGGAAATGTCATTCTAAGTTAGCACATTGGGAGCTCAGAGGCAAAATCATCTCATGTTTGTTTTTGTTTTTTGTTTATTTTTAAACCCCTCTCATTCAGCAACACTTTCTTTGGACTGTGAATTTCTTCTAAAGTGGAACTAAGAAGACAACTAATAAATACATTGAATTCTAAAAAAAAAGCCATGGCCCATGTAAGTTGTTGTTTTCTTGTTCCTCATTGAAGTAGTCCTCTTTTTTTCCTATAGGTCATGTGAATATTTGCATTCTTCATCCTGATATTGTTACCTAACTGAATATCACACAGTAACTTGCCAGTGAGTGAGTAGTGATTGTACCAAAAATATAGGATCTTCCTTTTTTGCTCATCTCTCTAACCAGTTTATATACTCATTCAATAAATCATTACTTATTTCCCATATGCTGAGTCTTCTGCCAGAATAAGGAAAGAACAGAAATAATATCCTTTTGAGGGAAATATTGATGTTTCTCTTGTCAGAACTTTGGTTTGATGAACTGATTTAACAAATATTTATTGAATACCTACTATGTGATAGGCATTCTTTTAGGTAACTAGGAATAAATCAGTGGGGGGTAAAAATCAGACACATACAAATCATTCCTTGTGGAACTTGACTTGTAATGAAAGAGACAGAAAGTAAATAATCAGCTTATATAGTACAAGACTTAAGACACACAAATATATGTATGTGCATACATATGTGTATATATACATTATATATATATATATATGGTCAACTCTCCATATCTGTGGGTTCCACATCTATGGATTCAACCAACTGTAGATTGAAAATATTCAGGAAAAAAAATTCCACAAAGTTCCATAAAGCAAAACTTGAATTTGCTTCGTGCAAGCAACTATTTACATAGCATTTACATTATATTAGGTATTATAAGTAATCTAGAGATGAATTAAAGCATGTGGGAGGATGTGTGTAGGTTATACGCAAATACTATGCCATTTTACACGGGACTTGAGCATCTGCAGCTTTTGGTGTCTGCGGGGGTCCTGGAACCCATCCCCTGTGGACACCAAGGGATGACTATGTATATGTAATGAACAAAATAATTTTATGGTAAAACTAAGACAAAAGAGCAAATATATGTCTTATCAATCAATAACTGTATATGAGTTCTTTTTGTTTGTTTTGTTTTAATTTTAATTTTTGGGTGCGTTGGGTCTTTGTTGCTGCGCGCAGGCTTTCTCTAGTTGCAGCAAGCAGCACTACTCTTCGTTGCAGTGTGCGGGCTTCTCACTGCAGTGGCTTCTCTTGTTGTGGAGCATGGGCTCTAGAGCGCAGGCTTAGTAGTTGTGGCTCATGGGCTTAGTTGCTCCGTGGCATGTGGGATCTTCCCAGACCAGGGCTCGAACCCATGTCCCCTTCATTGGCAGGCGGATTCTTAACCACTGCACCACCAGGGAAGTCCCTGGATATGAGTTTTAACATACCTATTAAGAGAAAAAGTCTTTCAGATTGAGTCACAAAGAAAAATTCAACTCTCTGCATCGGACGCTTAAGTGATTCAGTGATTCAGAAAGTTTAATAAAAGGATGGACAGATTATACCCGGCAGATGGAAACTAAAGGAAAGCATACTAAACTTCAGGCCACATCACACCATTAAACATGGCAAAGAGGGACTTCCCTGGTGGTCCAGTAGTTAAGAATCCGCCTTCCAATGCAGGGGATGTGGGTTCCATCCCTGGTTGGGGAACTAAGATCCCACATGCTGTGGGGCAACTAAGCCCACGCCACAACTAGAGAGCCTGTGTGCTGCAACTACAGAGCCCATGCTCTCTGGAGCCTGCGCACCACAACTACAGAGCCCATGCGCTCCGGAGCCCATATGCTGCAAGGAAAGATCCCACATGCTGCAACTAACACCTGACACAGTTGAAAATAAATAAATAAATACATATATTTTTAAAAGAACATGGCAAAGAAGGACACTACATAATTCTAAGGTGTAAATTTCAAAGTGAAACTAAAATAGTTATGAGTTACCTACATATAAAATATTACAGCAGCGACTTTCCTAAAACAAATAGAAAAGCAGATAGAAGAAGAAATAGGTACTTGCCAGCAGTAGGGGACATTAGTTAACCCTCTTAGTCAAAGTCAAGACAAGTGGACAAAATTTAGTTAAGGATATTGAAGTACTAAATCACATACTCCATCAAATCTATCTTACTCATATACATTAAATGCTAATAGTAGTGGATATGGATTTTTTAAGTATCCATGGACCATTCAGAAAAAAAATGACAAAATATTAGGCTGTAGTAAAGCCCCAAAAGTACAAATGATAGACAATATTCTCTGAACACAGTGAAATACAACTAGAATTTAATTACAGAATCAGAAAAATTGTTATTCTTACCAGCAGTTTATAAAATCTGTCTTAGTAACTGCTGAATCAAAGAAGAAATATAATCTAAAAAGTGAAAAATTTCTCATGTCAGTGATAGCACTACATATTGGAACCCATGGAATTTAGTTAAAGCAGGACTCTAAGGGAAAAGTCATAGATTCTAACAAAAAATAATGAAAATATGTAAGTTAAAAATAAGTAGAAAGAAATCTGGAAGGGATTTATAAAGATAAAAATTACATGTGTTACAAAACAGGAAAAAATTACAACTAATAAGATAAATCAATAAGTTAAATCACTAACTTTTGAATCATGAATGAAAGGGAGAAAGCACAAATACACAAAACAAAAAGGGGAAAATCCACAGAAACAAAGGAAATTCAATAGACTCTTGAAAAAAATACTTTATTTGATTCTTTGCCAATACATTTTATTTATTCACATATATACCATTTTCAATTGCTCTCTCTTCTTGAGATCTGAATTTCTGTTTGGTATCATTTCTTTTTGGCCTGAAGACATTTCCTTAGCATTTCCTGTAGTTTGTATCTTCTGGTGACAAATCCTCTCAGCTTTCTTTATGTGAAAATGTCTTTATTCCTCCTTTATTTATAAAATAAGTCAGGATTTGCATCCTCCTCTATTTTCTGAAAGAGTTTTAAAAATAGAATTAGTATTATTTATTCTTTAATTGTCTGATAGAATTCACCAGCAAAAAGCATCTGTGGTAGGCAGAATAATGAGCCCCCCTCAAAAAAAAAACTGTCTACATGCTAATCCTAGAGCCTGTGAATAGGTTACCTTATGTGGCAAAAGAGACTTTGCACATATGATTAAATTAATGCTTTTTAAAAAATAAATTTATTTATTTATCTATTTATTTTTGGCTGTGTTGGGTCTGTTACTGCACGCAGGCTTTCTCTAGTTGCAGCAAGCGAGTGGTGGCTGCTCTTCGTTGCGGCACACAGGCTTCTCACTGCGGTGGCTTCTCACTGCGGTGGCTTCTCTTGTTGCAGAGCACGGGCTCTAAGCACACGGGCTCTAAGCACACAGGCTTGTGGCCTGTGGGCTCAGTAGTTGTGGCATGCGGGCTCTAGAGTGCAGGCTCAGTAGTTGTGGCGCATGGGCTTAGTTGCTCCGCGGCATGTGGGATCTTCCTGGACCAGGGATTGAACCTGTGTCCCGAATTGAATCTGGCAGGCAGATTCTTAACCACTGTGCCACCAGGGAAGTCCCCCAAATTAATGCTTTTGAGATGGGGAGATTATCTTGGGTTATCTGAAGAGTCAGGGTCAAAAGAGGATGTGAGTACGGAATATGCATACTTCGGTTAAAAAAATGCAACATTACTGCCTTTGAAGATGGAGGAAGGGGGCCATGAGCCAAGGAACGTAAGTAACCTCTAGAAGCTAGAAAAGGTGAGGAAATGGACTCTTTCCTAGATCTGCCAGAAAGGTGTACAGCCCTGCCAACACCTTGATTTAGTCTAGTAAAACCCTTGTTGGACTTCTAACCAACAGATCTAAATTTGTTTTTTAAGCTACTGCATTTGTGGTGGCATGTGCAGCATCAGTAGAAAACGAATACACCATCTGAGTTTAGAGTTTTCTTCATGGGAAGACTTTAATTTCTTTAATAGATAAAGGGCTTTGGGTTTTTTTTTTCTTGAATTAGTTTAGTAATTTGTGCTTTTCAGGGAATTAGTTTATTTCAACTTAGATGTCAAATTTATTGGCATAAAGTTGTTCATAATATTCCCTTATTATCATTTTAATGCCTGTCAGATCTACAGTAATGCACACTGTTAAATTCCTGATATTGATAATTTATGTCTTCTTTTCTTGATCAGTATACTAGCAGCTTGTCAATTTTATTGGTCTTTTCAAAGAACCAGCTTTTAGTTTTACTGGTTTTTCTCTCTAGTTTGCCCTTGCTGCTTCACTGATTACTGATCTTATTTATTCTTTCATTTGTTCTGTATATTTTAGATTTAATTTTCTCTTATTTTTCTAGCTTAAAATTCCCTTTCTTCTTTCACCCATGGGTTATTTAGAAGGGTGCTCTTTAACTTCCAAATATTTGGGGACTTTTTCAGATATTTCTGATAGTTCATTTTTAATTTAATTCTTTGGTGGTCAAGGAACATACTCTGTAATTTCTATCCTTTTAAATTTATTGAGATTTGTCTTATGGCCCAAAATGTGGACAATTTGGTGAATGCTCCATGTGCAATTAAACAAAAAGGGTATTATACTGTTGGGTAGAGTGTTTATCAGTTAGGTCAAATGTTTGTAGTGGTGATCAACTCTTCTATATCTTTACTAATTTTTTTTTGTCACTTGGTCTATCAATTACTGAGAGAGGACAGTTGAAATTTCCAGATACAATGGTGGATCTGTTACAGTTCTGTCAATTTTTGCTTTATGGTATTTTGAAGCTGTGTTATTAGGTACATACATATTTAGGATTACTATATCCTCTTGACCAATTGACTCCTTGATCATGAAATGTTCCTTTTGGTAATATTCTTTGTCTTGAATTCTGTTCTCTTTATTAACATAACTGATTCAGCTTTCTTTTACAGTTTTCTTCATGGCATATCTTTTTTCCATCCTTTTATTTTAGCCTATTTTAAGTGTATCTCATATAACAGCATATACTTTGGTTCTACTTTTTTACCCAGTCTGACAGTCGCTGCCTTCAAGTATTTACACAGGGTTTAGCAAACTATGGCATGCTGGCCAAATCCAGCCCACAGCCTGTTTTCCTATGGCCCTCAACCTAAGAATAGTTTTGCATTTCAGAAGGGTTATAAATAAGTAAAGAAAAAAGAATGTGTTATAGGGACTATATGTGATCCACAGAGCCTAAAATATTTACTACCTGACCCTATTCAGAAAAATTTTGCTGACTTCTAGATAGACCATGTAAATTAAATGTAATGATTATGTTTTAATCTATCATCTTATCATCTATCCTTTCTTCCTTTTTTTTCCTATTTTCCTGCCTTCTCTTGGACTAATCCTTTATTTTTTAGTATTCCATTTATCTCCATTACAGGATTATTAGCTGTACCATTTTTGTTTTGTTTTGTTTTGTTTATTGTTTTGGGGGTTGTTCTAAGGTTTCCAATGTGATATTAAAAACAAAAAAATCTTACTAGATCTTCCAATAATTTTACACAACTTCATACATAACTCAAAAATCTTAAAACTGGATATTTCCATTTCCCCTTCCCATCTTTTTTTACTACTGTTATCATATATTTTATTTCTAAATACTTTTAAACCACACATGCTCTTTTTTCTTTCTTCCTTTTTTTGGGGGGTGTGTGGTGTGCCACGCAGCTTATAGGATCTCAGTTCCCTGACCAGGGATTGAACCTGGGCCATGACAGTGAAAACCCAGAATCCTAACCACTAGGCAACCAGGGAACTCCCAGTTTTTTTTTCTTTAAATGGTCAATTATCTTTTAAAGAAATTATGAGATGAAAACAATATCTTTCTTATTTACCTCCGATTTTATCATTTCTGGCACTCTTCATTTCTCTGTGGATAGAAGTTTTTACCTAGTATAAATTTTTTCCACCTGAAAAACCTCCTTTAACATTTTTTGTAGCACAGGTTTGTTACTCTCAAAAAAACAAACCAACAGCAACAAAAATAAAACTCCAAGCTTTATTTCATCTTCATTTTGAGGGATTTTAATTGGAAATAGAATTATAGCCTGACAGCTTTCTTTCAGCATTTTTTTCTTCCAGTTTTATTGAGATATAATTTACATACAGCACTGTTTAAGGTGTACAGCATAATGATTTGACATACATGCATCATGAAATGATTATCACAGTAAAGTTAGTAAAATCCTTCATCTCATGTAGATACAAAAATAAAGAAATAGAAAAAAATTATTTTTCTTGTGGGACCTTTTAGGATTTACTCTCTTAACAACTTTCATAAATAACGTTCAGCAGTGTTAATTATATTTATCATGTTGTACATTACATCCCTAGTACTTATTTATCTTATAACTGGAAGTTTGTATCTTTTAACCACCTTTATCCAATCCCCCTCCCCACCCCCTGCCTCTGTTAACTGCAAATCTGATCTCTTTCTCTATGAATTTGTTTGTTTGTTTTTGAAGTATAACTGACCTACAACACTATGTTAGCTTCTGTTACACAACATAGTGACTTCGTATTTTTATACATTTCAAAATGATTACCATGATAAGTCTAGTTACGGTATGTCACCATAGAAGAATATTACAGAGTTATCTACTATATTCCCCACACTGTACATAGCAGTCTTTCTTTCTTCCTCCATCTCTCTCTCTCTTTCTCTCATTATTTTAGGTTACTGATCTCTCAAGTTCAAATGCATTTTAGCAACTCTGCATGTTTTACACCCTCCCCCAACTTTTCCTGTTTTTATCATATTTTACATCTTTTTGTTTTGTATATATATTCCTTAACTACTTAATGCAGATATAGATGATTTTACTACTTTTGTCTTTTAACCTTCCTACCAGCTTCATGGCTAATTTACTACCTTTACTGTATATTTGCCTTTACAGGTGAGATTTTTCCTTCTGTAATTTTCATGTTTCTAGTTGTGGCCTTTTCTTTTTCACTTAGAGAAACATTTTTTGTAAAGCTGGTTTGGTGGTGCCGAACTCTTAGCTTTTGTTTGTTTGTAAAGCTTTTGATCTCTCCATCAAACTGAATGAAAGCCTTGCCAGGTAGAGTACTCTTGGTTAGGTTTTTTCCTTTCCTCACTTTAAATATATCATGCCACTCCCTTCTGGACTGCAGAGTTTCTGCTGAAAAGTCAGCTGATAGCCTTATGGAAGTTCCCTTGTACGTAACTTATTGCTTATCACTCTGTTTATCCAATCTTCTTCTGAATTCTTTGAACATCTTTACAATCGTTACCTTGAACTCTCTATAGGGTAGATTGCCTATCTCTACTTCACTTAGTTGTTCTTCTGGGGTTTCATCTTGTTCCTTCATTTGGAAGATGTTTCTCTGTCACCTCATTTTGCCCAGTTGGCTGTTTTTTTTTCTGTGTTTCTGATAGATTGGTTACCTTTCCCAACCTTGGAGAAGTGGCCTTTTGTAGGAGACGTCCTCTGTGTCTCAGCAGCGCTCTCCCCTCTGGGCACTAGAGCTATATAGTCTAGGGGTGCCCCATATTCTGGCTGCGTGGGTCCTTCTGTTGTGGTGGGCTGACTCCTGTGGGCAGTCTGGTAGGTGTGGCTGGCTTCTGGTCCAGTTGTCTGCCAGGCCCTGTCTTATGCAGAGGCTGATGGGCACTGGTTGTCAGAGCTGGATCATGAGACTGCTGGCAGTGGGGCCCACTGGTGGGTGGAGCCAGGTTCTGGAGTGGGTGGTTGTGGGGCTGAGGGTCCCAGATCTGGTGTCGGCATGCTGGTGGATGGGACCAGTTCCTGACATGGTTCGCTGCAGGGTCCAAAGCTGCTACTGGCCTGCTAGTGAGTGGGGCATATAAAGGTTATGAAAGGAAGATGTGCTCTGTCCATCTTTGGAAACTATAGTCTGCACTGGGTGTTTACTAAAGAATTTGCATTAAAAGTAAAAATGCTTAGTCATAATGAGGAAGAAAAATCATCAGGTCCTTTTTCTGAAGATGGAGATTTTTATAAGAAATTTTGGAAAAATTTACAACTATTTAACTTAGTTGGGAACCTCTATTTATTTTCTAAGTTTCTAGATGAGTGATTAACAGAAGTTTTCCACCCTATGCTAGAGGATGTGTGTGCAGAAATTGAATTAAGAGTATGTGGGCACTCTGCTTTAGTCTCACTAAATTTATTTTTGACCCATAGAAGCTTCCAGCCTTAGCCTATATACTCACTGTACCATCCCATTCCTGCAGTGCCTTCTTTTATCAGTGCTTCTTCCTTTTGAAAAATGTTTCTTATAATTTCAAAAACAGTACTGTGATTTGTCATTTTAGGGGTTGGTGATGTTCAAAGATGTGGCTATAGATGTCTCTCAGGAGGAATGGGAATGCCTGAACCCTGCACAGAGGAATTTGTACAAAGATGTGATGTTGGAGAACTATAGCAACTTGGTTTCACTGGGTAAAGTTATCTGTCTCTAATAATTCAGAATCTGTTTCTTAGAATTTCTGCTTTCTCCACTATGAATTTTAGGGCTACCTTTCAAATAACTAGATGAATTTTCTCTTTGTGTAGAAATGAGCACAGCCAAGTGGAGTTGCACCTTCATTTTCTCTATCCTCACATCTTACTCTGGTCCTTTCTTATAATTGACTTTCTTCCTTGAAAATTAAGGAGCAGAATTGAAATTCTGTACCATTAAAGCATAACATAGTCAAAGAAACCAGGCTTTGTCTTTTGTTTCACTTGCACTGTGCTAAATGTGCAGATGCACTAGCGTAGATAAAACTAAGCACATGGGTCCTGGGTGCAAAGCTCTTTAGCCTTCCCAATTAGTGTAGTAATGGACTGAGTCAAGCAATGTCATTTACATTTACAGCTCAGATGAACACTATTCTATTTACTGCAATAAATGTAAACAATTTGCATTTGGAAGTTACATTCTAAGAACTTTACATTTAACATGGAAAAGTATCTGAGAATAAGTATTTCAGGAAACTCCTTTTTTTCCTCAAAGGAAAATAAGGAGTGAAAGCTTATATAACTTAAATAGCATTTTACCATCTATTTGTTTGTTTTGTTTCTTATCATCCTGAGTTTACCTGTATATGAGAATTTGACTTTTCTTTCTTCTCTAGACCTTATCGAGTAGCATCTTGTCCTATAGGTTTTTTAAAATAAATTCTGAAACACAGTATTTGAATACTTTCATTTCCACCTCATCTCCATTTCTTTTCTTATAACCAGGACTTTCTATTTCTAAGCCAGCTGTGATCTCCTCATTGGAGCAAGGGAAGGAGCCCTGGATGGTTATGAGGGAAGTGATAGGAGAACAGTTCCCAGGTGAGTGAGCTATAATCAGGAAGCAGAAAGTTGTTGTGAGGAGTAGGCCAACTGGTAAGAATGTTGGTTATATTAAGGCTATAAGGTTAATGTAAGGTTGTATTAGACAGAATAATTACGGAAAATCTGATTTCAAAACTTATTGCAGTGTTACAGTAGTCAAACAATGTGGTACTGGCATAAAGACAGACATATAGATGAGTGGAATAGAATAGAGAGTCTAGAAATAAACCCTTAGATATATGACAAAATGATTTTAGATAAGCGTGCCAAGACCATTCTATGGGGGAAAGGACTGTACTCTTAACAAATGGTGTTGGGGAAACTGGATACCCACATGCAAAGGAATAAAATTCTTTATGCCATATACAAAAATTAATTCAAAGTGTATCAAAGAACTAAATCTAAGACCCAAAACTGTAAGACGCCTAGAAGAAAATGTAGGGGAAAAACTTCATGACATTGGATTTGGCAGTAATTTCTGGGCTATGATACCAAGGCACAGCAAAAATAGACAAATGGCAGTACCTCAAACTTAAAAAACTTCTGTTCATCAAAAGATGCAATCAACAGAGTATTAATTTAAAAAAAATTCATACAAGTTGCTTTGCTTTTTTTATACATTTTTTTGCTTTTTATATATTTTTTAAATGTTATAAAGACATTTTTAATCTAGTAGTGGATCGAGAACATATGAATATATTTTCTAATAAAATATTTAGGAAAAATTAATTGATTAGAAATTGTGAAAATTAAAGCAAATGACTACATTGAGGAGATGGAGATGGTAGAGCGATGATTAGAAAGGAAGGAGTAGGACCCTAGGAAAGTATAGGGTCCTGAAGGCCAAGAGCAGGTTCATTCCACAAGTTAGAGTAGGGGTCCCCAACCCCTGGGCTGCGGGGGTTGAGCTCTGTTGATTGCATCTTTTGATGGACCGGTACTGGTCCACGGCCTGTTAGGAACCGGGCCGCACAGCAGGAGGTGAGCAGCGGGAGAGTGAGCGAAGCTTCATCTGCCTCTCCCCATCGCTTGCATTACTGCCTGAACCATCCCCCACTGCCCCCGGGGAAAAATTGTCTTCCACAAAACCGGTCTCTGGTGCCAAAAAGTTTGGACCGCTGAATTAGAGGTCTTTGATGATGTCTGTAACTCATAGTACTCCAGAGCTATGAAAAGAGTATATTTCTGTTGTTTTAAGCCACCTAGTTTGTGGTACACTGTTACGTTGACTCTGAGAAACTAATACAGAGGTGAAACATGGAAAAATGATACTTTCCTAAATGTTTTGCTTTCATGTAAGATGTTATTTTTTTGACTAATTTTTGATACCTGGCCAGGCCTTTCCTTTTGCATATATGGTGTGGTGATTTCTTTTTAAAAGTTTTTTACCTTGAAATAGTTATAGATTCACAGGAGGTTGCAAAGAAATGTACAGGGAAGTTCCATGTACCCTTCCTCCAGCCTCTCTCAGTGTTAACATCGTACACAACTATAGTACAATATCATACTGAAAAATTGACATTGGTATAATCCATAGAAGTTACTCAGATTTCACTACTTATATACACACTTATTTGTATATGTGTTTCTGTGCGTATGTATAGCTCTATGTAGTTTTATCATATATAGCCTTGTATCACCACTACAACAATCAAAATAGATAGTACCATTACCACAAGACTCCCTCCTATTATCTCTTTATAGCTACACCCATCCCTTTCTCCCTTATTCCTAACTCTTGGTAACCATTAATCTATTCTACATCTATGTAACTATGTTATTTCATGAAGTTACATAAATGGAACCCTGCAGTATGTATCCTTTTGAGATTGGCTTTTTTCTTATATCATATATATATATATATACATATATATATGTATGTATAACATGAATGTAAGGAATATATATATACACACATATGTAAACATATATATATATATATATATATATATATATATATGTTCCTTACATTCATGTAGAAGTTTGTACTTGAAAATAAGTCTGGGATAAAGCTCAAGTATGCAATTGCTGGGTCGTAAGGTAAGCTCATTTTTAGTTTTGAAAGGAACTGCCAAACACTAGCAGTATGAATGATGCATTTCACTGAACCCTAGTCAGCACTTGGTGTTATCAGTTTTTCATTTTAGCCATTCTGATAGGTGGGTAATGATATTTCATTATAGTTTTTATTTGAATTTCCTTAATAGAAAATCATGTTTATTTGCCATCTGTGTATCCTCTTCAGTGAATGTCTGTTCATGTCTTTTGCCCATTTTATTATTTGATTGTTTGAGTGTTTTTGCTGTTGAGTTTTCAAAGTTCTTTATGTATTCTTTTGGGTTGGCCAAACAGTTCGGTTTTTTCTGTAAGACGGTTCTAGTGCGCTTAGTTGTCTTTAACTTCATTCGAAACAATTTTGTTAGATTGTATTATGATACCTGTCATATCAGAGTACATTTTTTAAAAAAATCAAAATTGGTGAATTTTTGTGTAGCCATTTTGATACTGAAGATGGAAGAAAAGAAGCAACATTTTTGGTATATTATGCCTTATTATTTTCAGAAAAGTAAAAACACAACTGAAATGCAAAAAAAGGTTTGTGCAGTGTATAGAGAAGGTGCTGTGACTGATTGAACGTGACAAAAGTGGTTTGCCAAGTTTCGTGCTGGAGATTTCACACTGGATGATGCTCCACAGTCGGGTAGATCAGTTGAAATTGATAGCAATCAAATCGAGACATTAATTGAGAGCAATCAACGTTACACCACGTGGGAGATAGCCGACATACTCAAAATATCCAATTCAAGCGTTGAAAATCATTTGCACCAGCTAGGTATGTTAATCACTTTGATGTTTGGGTCCCACATAAGTTAAGCGAAAAAAACCTTCTTGACCGTATTTCCGCATGCAATTCTCTACTTAAAGGTAATGAAAGCGTTCTGTTTTTCAAACAAATTGTGTCGGGCAATGGAAAATATATACTGTACAATAATGTGGAATGGAAGAGATCATGGGGCAAGTGGAGTGAACCACCAAAGGCCGGTCTTTATCCAAAAAGGTGATGCTGTGTATATGGTGGGATTGGAAGGGAGTCCTCTATTATGAGCTCCTTCCGGAAAACCAGACGATTAATTCCAACAAGTGCTGCTCCCAATTAGACCAACTGAAAGCATCACTCAATGAAAACCGTCTGGAATTAGTCAACAGAAAATGTATAATCTTTCATCAGGATAACGCAAGACTGCATGTTTCTTTGATGACCAGGCAAAAACTGTTACAGCTTGGCTGGGAAGTTCTGATTCATCCACCGTATTCACCAGACATTGCACCTTCGGATTTCTATTGATTTCAGTCTTTACAAAATTCCATTAATGGAAAAAATTTCAATTCCTGGAAGACTGTAAAAGGCACCTGGAACAGTTCTTTGCTCAAAAAGATTAAGCAGAAGGTAGTGGAACAAAATGGTGAATATGTTGTTCAATAAAGTTCTTGGTGAAAATGAAAACTGTGTCTTTTATTTTTACTTAAAAACCTAAGGGGGCTTCCCTGGTGGTGCAGTGGTTGAGAGTCCGCCTGCCGATGCAGGGGACATGGGTTCGTGCCCCGGTCCGGGAAGATCCCACATGCCACGGAGCGGCTGGGCCTGTGGACCATGGCTGCTGAGCCTGTGCGTCCGGAGCCTGTGCTCCGCAACGGAGAGGCCACAACAGTGAGAGGCCCGCGTAACGCAAACAAAACAAAACAAAACAAAACAAAACAAAACCTAAGAAACTTTTTGGCCAACCCAATAGATAGGCCTTTGTTGGATATGTGACTTAAAGAAATAATTTCTCCAAGTCTATAATTTGTGTTTTCATCCTTTTAACAGGGTCTTTTGCAGAGAAAAGTTTAATTTTGATGAAGTCTAGCCTTTATTCATTTTTTAAATCTTATGAATTGTTAGGGCATTTTGTTGTTGTTTTGTTTGTTTTTGGTTTTTGGTGTTAAGTCTAAGAACACCACCTAGTCCTAGGTCCTAAAGATTTTCTCCTATGTTTTTTTCTAGAACTTTTATAGTTTTACATTTTCTATTTAAATCTGTAATCCATTTTGAGTACCTTTTTGTAGAAGATGTGAGACTTCAGGTCAAGGTTTAACTTTTTGCCTATGGATGTCTAATTCTCCATCACCATTTTTTTCAACAAGTTATCCCTCCTCCGTTGAGTTGCTTTTTCACCGTTATCAGAAATTAGTTGAGCACATTTGTGTGGCTCCATTCCTGAGATCTATGTTCTGTACCATTGATCTTTGTAACTATTCCTCTGCTAGTACCATACTTTTGATTACAGCAGTTATATAGTAAGCCTTAATATTGGAAAGAGTGATTCTTCCCACTATATTATTTTCCAAAAAAAAATTTTGGCTATCCCTGGGGCCTTTTTCTTTGCATATAAATTTTAGAATAAGTTTGTCTCTATGTACAAAAAAACTTGCTGAGATTTAAATAGGAATTATTTTAAAACTATTGATGAAATTAGAGAATTAACATGTTTACTCTGTTGAGTCTTCCAATCCATGAACACAGCATTTCTCCAAGTTTTTTTCCTTTGATTTCTTTTATTAGCATTTTATAATTTTCAACAAATATTATCTGTACATGTTTTGTTAATTTTTTACCTAAGTATTTCTTTTTTTAAATCTTGGAGCATTTGTAAGTGGTATTGCATTTTTATTTTGGTTTCTATTTGGTCATTGTCAGTGTACAGAAATTTGGCCAATTTTGTATGTTAATCTTGTATTCTATGACGTTACTGAATGCACTTATTAGTACTGGTTAGTACTAATACTAACTAGTACTAATTTTTCCTTGTAGATTCATTCTTGTAGACAATCATAATCTGCAAGTAGTCTTTTTTTTTTTTTTCCAATCTATGCCCTTTCTTTTTCTTGCCTTTTTGTTGGCTAGAAATATGTTCTGTGTTGGATAAGAGTGGTAATAGTGGACATCCTTGCCTCTTTTCTTAATTTTAGAGGGAAAGCATTCAGGGGTATTGTCTTTTGCCATTAAGTATGATGTTAGCAGTAGGTTTTTTTGTATATGCTATTTATGAGGTTGAGGAAGGTCCCCTCTCTTTTTAATGCCCTGAGGGTTTTTTTTAATGAATGTTAATATGATCATGTGATTTTTCTTCTTAGTTGTTGGTATGATGGATTACATTGATTTTTGAATGCAGAATCAGCCTTTCATACCTGTAAAAATTCCACTTAGTCATGATATATTTTTCCTTTTATTCACTTCTGGATTTGATTGGTAAAATTTAATTCAGGATTTTTTCATCTAAGTTCATGGGAGATACTGGCCTGTAGTTTTCTCTTTGTGTGTGTGTGGGGGGGTGCGGCGCGTGCGCACGCGCACGTGTGCGTGTGCATGCTGCCTTTGCCTGCTTTTGGTATAAGAATAATAATGGCCTCATAAAGTAAGTTGGGAAGTGTTCCCTTTTCATCCTTTCATGGAAGAAATTGATGTGAATGTTTGGCAAAATTCACCAGTGAAACCATCTGGACCTGGATATTTCTTTTTCAGGATCTCTTTTAAATTATAAATTCTATTTCTATAATAGTTATAGGACTATTCAGATTACCTATTTCATCTTGGCTGAGTTTTGGTAGTTTGTGATTTTCAAGGAATTGGTACATTTCTTCTAAGTTGTTAAAGTTATGAGTGTAAAGTTATATGTGGTGTTCTTATTATCATTATGATGGATTATATATAATTATATATATATATATCCATGTATATAAAGGATATACATGTCCTTATAATCCTTCAAAGAAATTTTTTCTTTGAGACTTTTAATTTCACCCATAGATTATTTTAGAAGTGTGTTATTTGGAGGTGTTTGGAGATTTTCTTGTTGTCTTTCTTTTATAATTTGATTTTATTATGGTCTCATGTGAAAATTAGAGGGACCTGTCTACAGGAGTCTTCCCTCACTTCTGACATCAATTGCAATTTCAAGCGTTTCTGAGACCACCCTTACATTTAATAATTCACTAAAAGGACTCATAGAACTCATTGAAAGCTATCATTCTCACAGTTACAGTTTATTACAGCAAAAGGGTACAGATTAAAATTAGCCAGGGGAAGAAGTACATAGGGCAGAGCCTAGGAGAGTGCCAAGTGTGGAGCTATCCATTGTCCTCTCCCAGTGGAGTCATTGTCAGTGCTAACTTTTCCCATCAACTATGTGTAACAATATGCATTTGGGCATGTTGCCAAATAGAGAAACTCACCTGAGCCTTAGTGTCCAGAATTTTTATTGGGGCTCCTTGTTGGCTACCCATGTGGCTGACCTTTAGTTTCCAGCCTCTCAGGAGGTAAAGCTGATACCTTTAGTCTCCAGTCTTTTTGGAGGAAAATTGTTGCCACATATCTCAAACCTTCAATTATAACTTTGTATCTCTTTTCCTCTTTATTTTTCTATAGCATTTTTTTCCATCTGACTTACTAATTCATTTACTAATCATTTATTAGATGTTATCCCAGTAGAATGTAACTCTATAAGGGGATGTATTTTTGTTTGTAATGATATTTCCCTTTTCATTCCTAAGATTGGCTATTTGTACCTTTTCTCTCTTTTATGAAATAAAAATTTATTTTGAATTAATTTTAAACTTATGGAAGAGGTGCAAAATAACCCAAAAAAATCTCCCATATGCTGTTCACCTAGATTCACCAGCTGGTAATATTTTTGCCATATTTTCCTTATTATTTCATTTAAGTCTCTTTACCCTAAATAGTTATCTTTCCTAAGAGCAAGGATATTCTCTTACATTTCATAAATTCAGGAAATTTTACATTTATCCAAATCTATTGTCTCATTTATTGTCTGTATTATATTCCACTAATTATCCAAATATTGTCCTTTTCACCTGATTCAGGATCTCACATTACATTTCTCTTTACTTTAATCTGAAAAGTTCCTCAGCCTTTCTTTGGATTTTATGGCTGATATTTTTGAAGAATACTGGCCACTTTTGTAGAATGTCCTTCAATTAGAGTATGTTTGTTGGTTCTTCCAGATTAAATTCAGGCTATACATTTTTGGCAGGATTATTGCATTGGTGACCTATCTTTCTCAGTATATTATTTAAGGAGGCACATAATATCATTCTGTCCCATTATTAGTGTTGTTACCTTTGATCACTTGGTTTGGGTGGTGTTTGCCAGGTTACTCCATTGTAATTTTTTTCTTTGTAATTAACATTTAATCTGTAAGGTAGTCTATTTTTCTTGACCAGTCTTGCCAGAAATCTTATTATATATTTGTTTCTGGTTTATTTATTCTGCCTATCTTTGTTTTTTACTTTATTCTACTTTCTGAGGTCTCAGTTTGCTATTCTTCTTCTAACTTCTTGAAATCGATGTTTAGATGATTCACTTTAAGAATTTCTTTTTTCTATTTGCATTTAAGGCCAAAGATTTTCCTCTAAATGTGGCTTTAGTTGCATCCTACACGTTTTGGTAAGAGGGGTAGAGAGAGCCCAGGGGATATAGGACCTTACAGAGCATTATAAGAATCTTTTTTTCCTAAATGTGATGGGAAACTATTAGAGGCATTTGAGAGCAAAAGTTATGTGTTGTCACTAAGATATGATGTGTTTAGTGGAACAAGAAAGAGAGCAGGTGACCAATTTGAGAGTTACTGCAGTAGTATAACAATGGTAGCTTAGACTGTGATAGAAGTGGTGGTGACAAATGATTATGTCATTATATATATATTAAAGAACAAGTTGACCATGCTTGCTAATAGACTGTAAGTTGAGTAAGAAGAAAAAAACTAGGCTTTTGGCTTAACCTATTGGTAAAAGATGGTTGCGTTTACTGAGATGGGTTAAGCTGGAATATGAATGAATCTAAAAAAGGGATTTGAAAGTTCTCTTTGGACATGTTATGGTTGAGGTACGTATTACATATTTACATGAAGATTTCAACTAGGCAATTAGATGATAAATATGGAGCTTAGGGGTAAGATAAAAGCTAGAAGTATAGACATCAAAGGACACAATAAAGTGAAAATGCAACCTACGGAATAGGAAAAAATATTTGTAAGTCACATATCTGATAAGGGGTTAATACCCAGAATATATAAAGAACTACCAAAAACAAAAAACCAAACAACTCAATTTTAAAAATGAGAAAAGGATTTGAATAGATATTTCTTCAAAAAAGATATGCAAATGACCAGCAAACACATGAAACTATGCTCAACATCACTAGCCACTGGGGAAATGCAAATCCAAACCACAGTGAAATATCACCTCACACCCATTAGGATGGCTACAGTCAAAAAACAAGTATAACAAGTATTGGGGAGGCAGGGGAGAAATTGAAACCCTTGTGTTGGTGGGAGTGTAACATGGTTCAGCCACTGTGGGAAAAGAGCATGGTGGTTCCTCAAAAAATTATAAATAGAATTACCATATGATCCAGCAATTCCACTTCTGGTTATATACTAAAAGCACCAACTTAAACTTAAACAGATGCTTGTACACACATATTCTTAGCAGCATTACATACAGTAGCCAAAAGGTGGAAGCAATCTAGGTTTCATCAAGAAACAAATGGAGAAACAAAATGTGGTGTGGTGGTCGTGTGTGTGTGTGTGTGTGTGTGTGTGTGTGTGTGTGTGTGTGTGTAATCCTGAAACATGCTGCAACATGAATGAACCTTGAGGACGTTATGCTAAGTGAAATAAGTCAGTCACATTCAGAACAACAACAACAAATACTGTATTACTCCAGTGATATGAGGTATCTAGAGTAGTCAAATCCATAGAAACAGAAAGTAGAATGGTGGTTGCCAGGAACTGGAAGAGGGAAGAATGGGGAGTTATTAATGGGTACAGAGTTTCAGTTCTGCAAGGTGAAAAAGTTCTGGAGATTGGTTGCACAACAGTGTGCACATACTTAACACTACTGCCCTAAACACTTAAAAGTGGGTAAGATAGTAAATTTTATGTTATGTGTATTTTATCATAATTAAAAAAATTTTTAGAGGTATAAATTTAAGACTTAGCATTATATTATTGGTATTTAAGCCAGACTGCTATTAAGGGAAAGAGTGTAGATTGAGGGCTGGCCAGAGCCTGAGTTCTGGGACATTCCAACATTTAGAGGTCAGGAAGTAGAGGAGAGTTCATTAAGGGGAACTGAATATAAGTAGAGAAGTAGGAGGATAACCAGGAGAATATGGTATACAGGAAGCAAAAGGATTGATCAGTTGTGTCAGATGCTACTAATGAGTCAAATAGAGTGTTGACTGGCATTTGAGCACTGATTTTGGTAAAGTAATTTTGTTAGTTACTTTAGCTAGAAATGTTTCAACCGAGCTATGGGAGTTGAAATATTTATTGGAGTGGATTACAGAGCAAATGACTAACATACAAAGTCATTTGATATAACACAGAGTCAGGGAAAGGATGGTCTTTTCAGTAAGTGGTGCTAATATCTATTGAAAAATAAGAATCTTGATTTCTACCTCACACTAGGTGGATTAGAGATCTAAATATGAAATGTAAAATAGTAAAAGCTTCTGGAAGATTATATGAGTATATTTTTATGAACTTGGGATTAGACTATCTTAAAACTAAGAATTTCTGTTTATCAAAACATAGTATTAAGGGAGCAAAAGGGCCAGCCCCAGAGTGGGAAATGATACTTACATTATGTAGTTGGTTATATCCAGAATAAATTAAGAATTCCTACAAATCAAAAAGAAAAATACAACCCAGAAACTACCCAAATGTCCCTCAACTGGAGAATGGATAAACAAAATATGGTTATCTGTACAATAAAATATAACTCAGGCATAAAAAGAAATGAAGTACTGATACATGCTACAGCATCACTGAACCTTGAAAACATACTGAGTGAGAACAGACACAAAAGGGCACATATTGTATGATTTCGTGTTTATGAAATTTCTCAACAAATTCAGAGACATAAAGCAGATTGGTGGTTGCTGGGGGTGGGGCGGGGAGGAGAATAGAACATGATCATGGATGTGAGGTTTCTTTCTGGCATGATGAAAATATTCTGGAATTAGAGATCGGATGGTTGCACAACAGTGGAAATGTACTATAAGTTACTGAATTGTATGCTTCAAAATGGTTAAAATGGTGGATTTTATATGTATTTTATTGCCCCCAAAATTAATAAAAATGGACAAAACACCTGCATAGGCAATTTATTAAAGAAGATATCCAGTTGGCCAATAAACATACGGCAAAGTATTCAGCCTGCAAAATTACAAATTAAACCACAATCCAGTATCACAACACATCTGCCAGGATGCTTAAAAGAAGATTGACAATAACAAGTGTTGCTGAGGATATGAAGAACAGGAACTCTTTTAGAGTTTGATGGAATTGTATATTAGAAAACTGTTGCATAGTGTCAACTGAAGCTGAACAAATCCATATCATCTGATGCAGTAATTTCACATGTAGCAGAAAGGAGTCCTGTTTCCACCAAAAGAAATGTGCATGGATGTTGATAGCAGTACTAACCATAATAGCCAACAACTGGAAACAACCCAAATGATCATCATTAGGAAAATGGAAAAATAAATTGCATTAGCATAGAATGCTTTATGTAGCTGTTGGTCTCAAACAGTTCAATGGAAGGCTGTATTAGTTTGGATATAGGTTTGGCTGTATGTGACAGAGACCCTCAAATAATTGTAATTTAAACTATATAGAGGGTTAATTTTCTCTTTCATTAAAGTCCAGGCTGGAGTGGCAACTCTGTTCTGCAAAATCATCTGTGACAGACATTACATCAAATGCACTTTGCATCTGGCTTTGCTGAGGAATCAGAAGAATAACGGATATAGGGTGTGGGCAAGCTGACTCTAAAGAAAGTTCTCAGGACTTCCCTGGTGGTGCAATGGTTAAGAATCCACCTGCCAATGCAGGGAACACAGGTTCGATCCCTGGTCTGGGAAGATCCCACATGCCGCAGAGCAGCTAAGCCCATGCACCACAACTACTGAGCTTGCGCTCTAGAGCCTGCGAGCCACAACTGCTGAGCCTGCATTCCACAACTACTGAAGCCCATGCACCTAGAGCCTGTGCTCTGCAACAAGAGAAGCCACCGAAATGAGAAGTCTGTGCACTGCAACAAAGAGTAGCCCCCGCTCACCACAACTAGAGAAAGCCCATGGCAGCAATGAAGACCAAGGCAGCCAAAAATAAATAAATAAAAATTTTAAAAAATTAAAACAAAAAAGTTATCAGAAGCTACTACATAATACTTCTGCATTTCTTTAGGCAGAATCCAGTTACATGGCATATTCTGCTACAAAGGGTCCTGGGAAGTGCAATGTTTATATTGGGCAGCCTGTTCTCAACTAAAAACCAAGGGTTCAATCAGTGTACAAAAGGTGAATAATAGATGTTTGGGGACAACTAGCAGATATCACATAATCCTTTGGCCTGGTGGAGAGTGTTAAGATATACAGACTCTCGTAGACTCTGATTCAGGTGATCTAGAATGTTTTGTAAACATCCATAATTGCAACAAATTCCCAAGGTGATTCTGAAGTGTATCAAAATTTCAGAACCACTGACTTGACTTGTTAATTAACTCCCTCACTTTTCTTTCATGAGCTTTCATTTCTTTGCATTCTCCTTACTCTATTTTCATTCAATTGCATGATGGTATTTAAGAGCTCCCCAAGCCTTTCATTTCTTACGTGAATTATTTTCAATTCTCTCTCTTTTCTACCAGAGATATTTCAGTTCTCTTGTAACACAAAACTAGCAATTAAAATGTGTTTCTTATCTTTCAGACTTGGTGTCCAAGTGTGAGTCCAAGAAGTTATCTCCAAAAAGAAACATTTATGAGACAGAATCATCCCAATGGGCTATCATGGAACCATTTAAAAGCCATAGTCCTGAGAAATCCATTTTCAGAGATATTTGGGCATGCAAAAGTCAGTTTGAGAGACAACAGGGAAAACAGAAAGGCTATTTCAGTCAGTTTATTATCAACCATGAACACATGCCTATTTTTAGCCAACATATTTTGTTCACTCAGGAATTTTATAATAGACAGAAAATCTTTGAATGTAAAGAATGTAGAAATAACTTCAGTTACCATTTATTCTTTAGTCATCACAAAACTCATTCTAAAGAAAAACTTTCTGAATGTAAGGTATGTGCAGAAACTGTTGATACATCATACCTTACTAAACAACAGAGAATTCAAAATAGTAACAAGTGCAGTGAATGTAAGGAATGTTGGAAGGCCTGTATTCATTGCTCACAACTTAAACAACATTCGAGAATTCATAAAGGTGAAAAACACTATGAATGTAAAGAATGTGGCAAGGCCTTTTATTATGGCTCAGAACTTATTCTACATCAGAGAATTCACACTGGTGAGAAACCCAATGAATGTAAGGAATGTGGGAAGGCCTTTATGCAGCTATCACAATTTACTCAACATCAGAGACTTCATACTGGTGAAAAACCCTATGAATATAAGCAATGTGGGAAGGCTTTTATTTGTGGCTTTCAACTTACTGAACATCTGCACCTCTATACTCATGAGAAACCCTTTGAATATAAAGAATGTGGAAAGACTTTCAGGCATCAGTCATCCCCTACCATACATCAGAGACTTCATACTCATGAGAAAACCTATGAATGTAAAGAATGTGGAAAGGCCTTTAATTATGGCTCAGAACTTATTCTACATCAGAGAATTCACACTGGTGAGAAACCTCATGAATGTAAGGAATGTGGGAGGGCATTTAGGCAGCGATCACAGCTTACTCAACATCAGAGACTTCATACTGGTGAAAAACCCTATGAATGTAAGCAATGTGGGAAGGCTTTTATTCGTGGCTTTCAACTTACTGAACATCTGCGACTCCATACTGGTGAGAAACCCTATGAATGTAAAGAATGTGGAAAGACTTTCAGACATCGATCACACCTTACAATACACCAGAGAATTCACACTGGTGAGAAACCCTATGAATGTAGAGAATGTGGAAAGGCCTTTAGCTACCACTCAAGCTTCTCTCACCATCAGAAAATTCATTCTGGCAAAAAACCTTATGAATGTAGTGAATGTGGGAAGGCCTTTTGTGATGGCTTACAACTTACTCTACATCGGAGGATTCATACTGGTGAGAAACCCTATGAGTGTAAGGAATGTGGGAAGACTTTTAGGCAGTGCTCACACCTCAAAAGACATCAGAGAATTCACACTGGTGAGAAACCTCATGAATGTATGATATGTGGTAAGGCCTTTAGACTTCATTCACACCTTATTCAACATCAGAGAATTCATACTGGTGAGAAGCCCTTTGAATGTAAGGAATGTGGAAAGACCTTTAGCTATCATTCAAGCTTCTCACACCATCAGAGAATTCATTCTGGGAAGAAACCATATGAATGTGGGAAGGCCATTAATCATGGCTTACAATTTAATGTACATCAGACACTTCATACTGTTGAGACTTGAGTAAATTTTCCTCTCTCCCCATCCTAGTCTAGCATCATGAAGTTATTTTTGGAGATACACTTTTTTTTTCTTTAAGGAAAATGTTGGTAAAATACTGGGTTTCATAATATTGATTTATTTTAGTAATCTTTGAACTCTTTTTCGAGTGGGATAATGGAAAAGTTATTAAAAGGAAAAAATTGCTCTGGTATCAGTGCTGTTTCTGAATTATTGTAATGATCAGTACTGGAAATAAATTTTATAAAACTATTTGTTTTCACTGAAACCAGTGAAGTGGGGCAGAAATAAAATGAAAACAATTTCTTCCCCTCCCACAAATCCCTGAAATAGCCAATATGTGTGTGTGTTGCTTCTTTCTTCGTGCTCGAACATATCTGCACATATGAAGGGTTTATTGCATGTCTGTGAAAGGATTTACCCCCTATAGTGACATATTTTGTGGCATTTTGCCCTTTACACTTCAATAATCATGGACATTTTCCCAGGTCAATACTGTAGATCTGACTCATTCTTTTTAAAGTTTCAAAATATTTCTAGTATGGGATGTATGCCAGTATTTTGAGCCATTCCCTACTGTAGATATTCAAATTGTTTCTATTTCTTTTTCACCAGAAATGATCGTGCAATAAACATTCTTAGATTGTCATTCTTATGTTTCTATTGGTAGATTCCCAACCATGAAAGTGTGTGTCTGTTCTGATGTTACATTAATTTTGTAGTTTAAAAAAATGTGAAATAAAAGCAGATACTATAAAAATTCAAAAATTACCCAAAATAACGTGAAAATAAAATCTTCCCTAATATCTAGTCCTATAACCATCTGCTTTCCCTACATAGGGGTAACTATAGCTGTCACTTCTTTTGTTTTCTTCCAGGAATTAAATTTTAAAAATTCTTTGGACAAAAGTGGATTAATCGTAATCCATGATTCATGATTTTCTCATCAGTCCACATTTAGCCTACTTTAATTTTAATGTATTAGAGGGATTTATAAACATTGTATCAACTATTTACTGCCTTTCTGCTCCAAATTCTTCATTGCCTGCTCTGCAATATTGGAACTCTTCTCTCTTGTTTATAACATTATTTATTTGAGTCCTTTCTTTTTTTATTTGATTAGCTATAAGTTTTTCAAATTTATCTTTTCAAAGGACCAACTCAGTTTTATTGATCTTTTCTATTGTCTTTCTAGTCTTTATTTCATGTATATCTGCTCTAATGCTATCTTTTTTTCCACCTGCAGATTTTGGCCTTAATTCTTCTTTTTCTAGTTTCTTAAGGCATAAAGTTAGGTAGTTTACTTAAGATCTTTTTTTAAAAAAAAATATAGGCTTTTATCTCTATAAACTTCCCTCTTGAAACTGCATTTGCTTTATCCCATCTGCTTTTTCATGTTTTGCTTCTATTTTCATTTTTCTCAAGATACTTTTTGATTTCCCTTTTGATTTCTTTTCTGATCCATTGATTGTTAAGGAGTGTGTTTAATTTTCATGTATTTGTGAATTTTCCAATTCTCCTCCTGTTAATGATTTTTAGTTTCATAATATTGTGGTCAAAAGGATACTTGATATGATTTCAGTCTTCTTAAATGTGTTAAGATTTGTTTTGTGCCATAACATATGATCTATCCTGGAGAATGTTCCGTGTGTGCTTGAGAAAAAATATGTATTCTGCTGCTGTTGGATGGAATGTTCTATGTATGTCCATTATATTCATTTGTTCTGTAGTGTTTTCTGTCTGGATGAACTATCCATTGTTGATAATGGGGTATTGAAGTTCCCTACTAATACTGTATTACTGTTTATTTCTCCATTCAGTTCTGTTAATATTTGCCTTATATATTTACGTGCCCAGATGTTAGGTGCATATATATTTATAATTATTATATCTTCTTTACGAATTGGCCACATCATAATAGTGACCTTTTTTATTTCTGTGACAGATTTCAACTGAAAGTCTATTTTGTCTGATATAAGTATAACCATCCCAGCTCTCTTTTGGTTACTATTTGCATGGGATATCTTTTTCCATCCTTTTACTTTCAGCCTATGGATATCCTTAAAGTGAGTCTCTTGTTGGTAGCAAAAAGTTGGATCTGTTTTTCAATCCCTTCAACTACTCTACTGATTGATTCAGCTACTCTACTATCTTTGGATTAAATATTTCATTTACATTTAAAGTAATTATTGATAGGTAAGGTCTTTTTATTGACATTTTGTTCATTGTTTTCTTTTTTTGTGTGTGTCCATTTTTTCCTTTCTTTGCTATCTTCCTTTATAATTTGATGCTTTTTTTTTATAGTGCAATGCACTGATCCCTTTCTCTATCTTCTGTGTATCTATTGCACATTTTTTCTTTGTGGTTACCATGAGGCTTACATAAAACATAACTGTTTATTTCAAGCTAAGAACTTAACTTTGACCACATACAAAATCTCTATGATTTAACTTCTCTTCCCACCACCTTTAATGTTAACTGATGTCACAATTTACATTTCTTTATTTCATGTATCAATAATAAATTGTAGTTACAGTTATTTTAAATACTTTGTCCTTTAATCTTTATACTAAAGTTTTGTTATTAACATGCCACTGTACTATAGTAAAGTATTCTGACTTTACTTTTACCACTGAGTTTTATACTTTCATATGTTTTCAAGTTGTTACTTAGCATCTTTTCATTTCAACTTGAAGAACTCCCTTTAGCATTTCTAGTAAGGTGGTCCACTGGTAAACTCCCTCCTTGTTTGTATGGGAATTTTTTTTTCCTCTTCATTTCTGAATGACAGCTTTGCCAGGTGTAGTTTTCTTGGTTGGCAGTCTTTTTCCTTTCAGTGCTTTGAAGATATCATGCCAATCTCTCTTGGCTTGCAAAGTTTCTGCCGAGACATCTGTTAATAGTCTTAGGGGGGGTGCCCTTGGATGTGACAAGTTGCTTTTCTATTGCTGCTTTCAAAATTCTCTTTGTCTTCAACTCTTGAGAGTTCGATTATAATTATTTGGAGTTATTTAGGCTGCATAGATATGGGTGTTCATTTCTCTCTCCAGATTAGGGACATTTTCTATTTTAATATTTTAAATAACCTGTCTCCCCCTTTTTCTTTCTCTGCCTCTTTTGGGATTCCCATAATGCATATATTGATACCTTTGCTGGTACCCCATAATTCCTGTAGACTTTCTTTTGGTCCTCTGACTGGGTGATTTCAAATGAACAGCAAGTCTTAGAACTCACTGATTCTTTCTTTTGCTTGATCAAGTCTCCTACTGAAGTGCTGGCATTTTAAAATGTCATTGTGTTTTTCAAGTATAGAATTTCTATTTGGTTCTTTTTTATGTTTCTAGCTCTTTGTCCTGTCTCATTTTGTTCTTGTATTGTTTTCCTGATTTTGTTTAGCTTTCTTGTAGCTCACTGAGCTTCTTTCAGATGATTATTTTGAATTCTTTGTCAGGCAGTTTACAGATCTCTATTTCTTTTGGGTTGGTTACTCATGCTTTATTTTGTTACTATGGTGGTGTCATATTTCCCTGATTATTTGTGGTCCTTGTGGATTTGCATTGGTGTCTGCACATTTGAAGAAGAGGCACCTCTTCCAGTCTTTACAGTCTGGCTTTAGTAGTGAAAGCCCTTCACAAACTAGATGCCCAGAGATTCTGGCTGGATCAGCTGGTGAGGTCCATGGGTAGGCTTGCTCCTGGAGCCTTCAGGCAGGCTAACCTGGTGCTTGGTTCAGCAGGTGAGTGGGCCTGGTACCTGAGACTGCAGGGACAGGACTGAAACTTGGATCCATGGTGTCTGATCTGGTTCCAGGAGCCACTGGGCTGGGCTTGTTAATTGGTTCTGTGTAATAGGCCTGCCTGTGTCCATAGGGGCTGGCCTGGTGCTGGGGTTCACTGGACTTGGCCTGGTGACTGGATCTGTGGAGATAGGCCTGAAGCCTGGGTCCACAGGAGCTGACCTGTTCCTGTGACAGTGACAGGCCTTGAACCTTAATCTGTGGGGGCTGACCTTGGTGGAGTTGGCCTGTTGTCTGGATCCAAGGGGGTAGGCCTGGTCTGAGGCCGTAGGGGCAACTCTGATACTGGAGTCTATTGGGGCAGGCCTGGAGCCTAGGTCCATGGGTGCCAATATGGTACCTGGGTCTGTATGGCCAGCATGGTGCTGGGTTGGGAAGCATGGAGCCTGGTGTCTGAGTCATGGCTTACCTGTAGGGGCTTTCCTGGAGCATGGATTCACTGGAGGAGGCTGGTGCTTGGGTCTATGGCAAAGTTGGGTGCTCACTTCACTCTTCTTCCCTCCATGCAAAGGTTGTATCTCTCCACACTTCACTGTACCGGCTTGGGGAAAGGGTAATGCAGGTAGTGTGAAATTGTCCTTTTTATCCTCTTCAACATAGCTTTCATTTCTGTGCTCCACTCAAGTGCTGTATTAGATCATGTGAAGGTATTTTCATGTGTGGATGGTTGTTCAGATTGATGTTTCAATGAGAGGACAAATGCTGGAAACTCTATTCCACCATCTTGCTGATGTTACTACTCCAGTTCACTATTTTTGGTATGTACACACTTCTATTATTTTTTTTTCACATGCATATTTTTATATTTATGACCACAAACAGTATGCAAAACAATTACAACACCTCAAGAAATTCCCTCATGCATCCCCTTTCTATTCAGAATATTCCCCCACCCCTAATACCTGGCAACCACTGATATATTCTGGGTACCTATATTTTTACCTTTTCCAGAATGTCTTATAAATGGAACCATACAGGATGTAACTTTTTTTAAACATCTTTATTGGAGTATAATTGCTTTATAATGGTGTGTTAGTTTATGCTTTATAACAAAGTGAATCAGTTATACATATACATATGTCCCCATATCTATTCACTCTTGCATCTCCCTCCCTCCCACCCCCCCATCCCACCCCTCTAGGTGGTCACAAAGCACCGAACTGCTCTCCCTATGCTATGCGGCTGCTTCCCACTAGCTATCTGTTTTACGTTTGGTAGTGTATATATGTCCATGCCACTCTCTTTGTCCCAGCTTACCCTTCCTCCTCCTC